>NW_008337442.1:450186-456927 GCF_000622305.1 Nannospalax galili | reverse complement strand
ATACAGAAAAACTCATTTTTAATGCTACTAACACTTAGATGTTTGCACAGGTTTCTCTAATCTCTATGTATCTGATTATTACTAGTTAAAGTCAGTTACTTTCTGAGATTCTTGGCACATGAGCATGTATATAAAGTCATCAGGTAGATTTCAATGGTAATATTTTTCACCTCTACTAATTAACATGAAACAAATTTTTATGCTTCTTCCTCAAATATAACTCATTTTTTTATTTGTTGATTTTTTTTGTGTGTGTATTTCACACAGAACATCCCAAATTATCTATATACGCACACCCCAAATGGCACCCTCCCAGAGGGCCCCCCCCCCCACTGGAGCCTATATACTTGTCATCGCTGTTACTGTCCACTGTGTTGTCGGTGCCCCCAGCCATTCCCCAGTCCTTGTCCATCCGCTGAATCTAGTCAGCCTATCTAGAGTTCCTTGTTTAAGGAAGGTCAGCTCTTCCTCATCTAGCAGCAATCAGTTGCCAATATTCCTTTAGATAAGATTGGGGTCCCAGTCAGTCTGAGAGGGTGGGTTTCAACCTCCATTGTTGTAATGGCTCTGATCTCAGCAGACCACCAGAGAGTGCTGAGGTCTGGCCTCCCTCTGGCCTCCTTCTGGCAGAGGGCCTGAGGATACAGGGTACTGCCCGAGAGCCCCCAGGTTCTGCCTCCACATGGGAGGGAAAGCTCTGCCACTAGAATGAATGAAATGGAAAAACAGAATATCAACACTGGAGGATAAAGTTGAAGAATTGGACCACTCAAGCAAACATTAGGGAAAATTAAAAAAAAAAAACACAGGAATTGAATATGCAAGAGATGTGGGACACCATGAAAAGACCAAATCTATGGATCATAGGAACAGAAGAAGGAGAAGAATTTCAGGTTAATAGTGTTGACCAGATCTTTTCTTTGGGGTTGTTTTACTCTAACTGTCTGGCCAATTCCTACCTCCTATTCTTAACACACCATCCTCTGAAAGGGTTACCCAAATTGCGAATAACGAATAGGGACGCAGACTGCTCTGGTGTCTTCCATGCTGAACAAGGATGCAAGGTGAGGCAATTGGAGTGCCCCTTCAGTGGGTCTATCTAAAAGACTCCCAAATTGCATAACTCTTATCTCTAGGGGAAAAGAAAGTCCTTGAATCATGAATAGGAGATGTGAAGGAGAAGTAAAGGCAAGAGTAATTAATTAGCATTACAACTTCTATCTAGAGAACTAGAAAAAAGTCAGAACAGGGCAATTTTCAAATGCTCATATGAGTCCATTGGAATTTCTTGACAAGGGCTTCCAAAAGCATCCCTCTATTGGGTTCCTCCTCGTTTTTCTTTTGCCTTTCAAGGCTGGACTCTAGAATGATGGATTCAGGGTTTGCTTTCAGGTATTTGATAGCTGTTGGAGTGGTTGGAATCAGTGTCCATTCCCTCTCAAAAGCTTCTATATAGGGGGGAGAAAACAAATTTATCCATCGTTTTAGAACAATAGCTGGTTGTCTCTCTTAGCTACAGGTGGGCTCTACAGTATTGGAAACCAAGAGTTGAAGTCTTACATCTGAGCAGCACTTTCAATGAAAAATAATTGTCTAAATAACTTTTTATAGAGACTTAAGCCTAATGTCTGGGAAGTATAATCCCTTGAACTCTTAAATATACTGATGACTTTACTCTTTGGTTAAACTTTCCTTTTGGGTGTTTAAGACCATAGAGTTGGGCCAAATAAATAAATTTACTTTTACACTTAAAGTCATTTGAAGATCTGTTCCTCAGGGGGTCACATGGGCTTGGGAGGAGCTCCTGGTTCCTTTCTTTTATCAGTTCCATCTCTGTGAAGATAAGTCAAAGATCCTGATCGACCATGTTTGGCTCACTTGGAGGCA
Source organism: Nannospalax galili (assembly GCF_000622305.1). Classification (NCBI taxonomy): domain Eukaryota; kingdom Metazoa; phylum Chordata; class Mammalia; order Rodentia; family Spalacidae; genus Nannospalax; species Nannospalax galili. The sequence goes on along the minus strand of NW_008337442.1, from coordinate 455,040 downwards.
TGAATGAGATGTTTCCTCTGAGTTGACCCTCTTCTTTGTAGACTGGACACTTGTTCAAGTTCATCTCGTGGGGTCTCCAGGTCCTCCCTTATAAAGAGGACAGGTGACTCACCACAGTTACAGGACATTTTGAGAGATGTTCCATAGTCCCCTGGAACTTGGTCAACCTTGGAGGGCAAGGGGCAAAAATTGTCCTTTAAGTCCCTATGAGCACATTAGTATAGGCCTCAAACTATGGCTGTTAAACATCCAATAAGGTTAGTTCCACGTGTCTGGTACTTTTAATTATCATGTGCTATGTAGATAAGGCTTGGATAAAAAACAAAATAATCTCAGATAAGCCTTGACTAGATATATATTTTGTTCCTTAAACCAGTTGACTAAACTATGACCATAGAAATTTTAAGATTATGTGTATATTATTTTTGTCTCATCCTTTATATATCACAACAAACCTAAATAGATCATCATTTGCTTAGGCTTTCTCATTTTTTCTATTTGGAAAATATCTCCATTCCTATATCCTTTTACTTTCTCATTGTCTTTTTTAAAAAATAAGTATGAGACATAATAGCATTAAAAAATAAAATTCCCATCTGTTGTGAGACTTCTTTTCCTGGGGATGCTAAGCAATGCTTATTTCCTTTTAAGGTTCTAGTGTCAAGCCAACGTTTGATTAAAGTTTTACTGGGGAACCAATGAATTTATTGAGCTTATTTTCTGGGATAACTGAGGGGTTGCTGAGGTGTATGTATGACCTGAGGGTATGTATGCACACTGGAAAGCCTTTACCCAGCATGAGTCATGCCTTCTCTTCCTAGCCTTCTCCAGACTGTATACTTTAGCCCTCCCCAAATCCAGGAGGCCATGTGCGACTAGGGTCAAATTACATACCGTTGACTGACTGGAAAGAGTGACTGGATAATCCAGTGAGGGTCCAATGACCTTGCTTGGCCCTCCTTTAATGAACGAGCACAAACGTCAACAAACCCAACTGTGACAATGCTTAGTGATCAGGCTCAGCTGAAGTCTTGATGATGGTAGTTATTTCATACAGAAGGGACTACTGTATAGCATCATCTTATTAAAAGGACCTAGAATTGAAAAGGATTTGGTACTAGGATCCACATATGAGGGAGAACATATGTCATTTGTTTTTCTGAATCTGTGTCACTTCACTTAGTATAAAGTTTCTAGATCCATCCATTTACTTGCAAATTTCATTATTTCATCTTTCTTTACTGCTGAATAGACCTCCATTGTGGAAATACACCACATTTTGTTAACCACTCATCAGTTGAGGGGCACCTAGGTTACACATGGACTCTTAAAAAATTATATTGATCCTTTTAATTTTTGGCTACACTTTCCTTTGGGTGTTTAAGACCATACACTTGTCCAAGATAAACCAACTTATTTTCACTCTTAAGTCATTTGAGGATCTGTTCCTCAGGTGTCATATGGGCTTGGAAGGAGCCCCTGGCTCCTTTTATCAGTTCCATCTATGTGAAGATAAGTCAAAGGACCTACTCTATCATGACTACCTTCACCTGGAAGCATGTAGGAAACGTTTCCTCTGAGTTGACTCTCCTCATGTAGACTGGGGTCTCCATGGTCTCTTTGCTCAAGAGTACAGTTGACTCACCACAGTTACAGAACATTTTGAGAGATGCTTACAGTGCCCTGGAACTTGGTTGACCTTGGAGGACAAGGAGCAAAAACTGTCCCTTATGTTCTTCTGACCAAAGTAGTATAGGCCTCAAAGTATGGCTGTTAAACATCCAAGAAGGTTAGTTCTACCAATCTGGTACTTTTAATAACCATGTGCTATGTAGATAAAGCTTGGGAAAACACCAAACATTCTCAGATAAACCTTGCCTAGACATATATTATATTCCTTGAGCTAGTTATATGTATAATTTGTCAGTAGGTTGTGGTTCCCTCAGTTTCTTTCTTTTTTTTTTTTTTTAAACTAGCTAGGCATTATTTATCTCTTGCATTGTCTAACCCTTCTGCCATGTTTCCCCATTTAAAGTACCCCCATTTTTCTCATATCTCCCTTAATAATACCCTTCTCCTATGGTCCCACCTCTTTTGAGCTCCTTCTTTCCCTTTATCCCTAATATTCTTTCTATAACCCTCCCTCCCCCCTCCCCTTAACCCCAATTTTTACCCATATCTCCATTATTAATGCCTGTTTCCTGCTGTTCTTCTCTTTCAGATTCTTTCTTTTCCTTTACCTCCCTGGTTCCTTTTCATTATCCTGTTTCCTGTAGTTATGTCTGCATACATACTCATTTATAAGGAGTTGGTGCTAGGATCTACATATGAGAGAGAACATATGTCTTTTCTTCCCGAGTCTGTGTTACTTCACTTAGTATAACAGTTTCTAGTTCCATCCATTTACCTGCAAATTTCATGATTTCATCTTTCTTTACTGCTGAGTAAAACTCCAACACAAAAATGAACCATGTTTTCATTATTCACTCGTCAGTTGAGGGTCCCTTAGGTTGCTTCTATTTCTTAGCTATTGTAAATGAGCAGCAACAAACATGGATGTACAAGTGTCTCTGCAATAAGACGAGTTCTTTGGGTATATGCCAAGGAGTGGTATAACTGGGTCAAATGGTAGGTTCATTTGTAGTTTTTTAAGAGTTCTCCACACTGCTTTCCATAGGGGTTGAACCAGTTTGCAGCCCCACCAGCAGTGGATGAGTGTTCCCCTTTCCCCACATCCTCTCCAACATTTGGTATCATTTGTTCTCTTGATCTTAGCCAGTCTGACTTGGATGAAATCTTAAAGTGGTTTTAATTTGCATTTCCGTAATCACTAGTGATGTTGAACATCTTTTAAGATGCTTCTTAGCCATCTTTATTTCTTCCTTTGTGAACTCTCTGTTCAGCTCCTTAGCCAGTCTTTTAATTAGGTTACTTCCTATCTTGATACTTTGTTTTCTGAGTTCATTATATATTCTGGATATTAAACCTCAGTCAGACCTGTCACTGGTGAAGATTTTCTCCTACTCTGTGGATTTTCTCTTCACTTCCTTGGTTGCTTCTTTTGATGTACAGAAGCTTTTTAGTTTAATGAGGTCCCACTTGTTGATACTTGACCTTGTTTCCTGGGCATTTGATGTCCGGTTTAGAAAATCCTTTCCTATCCCTATATCTTGTAGGTTATTGCCAATGTTTTCTTCTAACAGTTTCAGAGTTTCAGTCTTCACATTGAGGTCTTTGATCCTTTTGGAGTTGACGTTTGTACAAGGTGAAAGATAATTTAGTTTCATTCTTCTACAGGTGGAAATCCAGTTTTGCCAGCACCATTTGCTGAACAAGCTGTCTTTCCTCCAGTGAATGTTCTTGGCCCTTTTGTCAAATATCAGGTGGATGAAATCACACGTACTCATATTTGGGTCTTCAATTTTGTTCCATTGATCTATGGGTCTATTTTTGTGCCAGTACCATGTTGTTTTCATGACTATAGCTCTGTAATACAGTTTAAAATATGGTATAGTAATCCCCCCAGCATTGCTCTTTGTGCTCAGGGTTGCTTTGGTTATCTGAGGTGTTTTGTGCTTCCATATGAATCTTAGGATGTTTTTTTCCAATTCAGTGAAAAATGCCATGGGGATTTTGAGTGGCATTGCAATGAATCTATAAATGACTTTAGGTAGGATGATTATTTTCACAATGTTAATTCTTCCAATCTATGAGCATGGAAGTTCCTTCCATCTTCTGATGTCTTCCTCTCCTCAATCTCTTTACAGATTTTCATTATAGCGGTCTTTAATGTCTTTTGTCAGGTTTATTCTGAAGTGTTTTTTGCAGCTATTGTGAAGGGGAGTGTTTCCATGTCTTCTTTCTCTGACTGCTTGTTATTGGTATTTAGCAAAGCTACAGACTTCTGTAGATTAATTTTGTAATCGGCCACTTTACTGAAAGTGTTAGTCATTCCTCAGAGTTTTCTGGTGGAATTTTTGGTGTCTCTTATTTTAGCAGATCATATCATCTGCAAAAATGGATGATTTGATCCCTTCCAATTATTACTCCTTTAATTTCCTGCTCTTGTCTGATTGCTCTTGCAAGAGTTTCAAGCACTATGTTAAAAAGGAGTAGAGATAGTGGACAACCTTGTCGTGTTCCTGATTTTAATGGGAATGCTTCCAGTTTTTCTCCATTTAGAATGGTGTTGGCTGTGGGTTTGTTGTATATAGCTTTAATTATGTTGAGGTATGTTCCCTCCAGTCCAATTCCCTCTAGGACTTTGAACATAAATACATGTTGAATTTTTGTCAAAGGCCTTCTCTGCATCTATTGAGGTGACCATGTGGTTCTTGTCTTTGAGTCCATTTATATGATTTATGATGTTTATTGACTTATGTATATTGAACCATCCCTGCATCTCTGTGATAAAGCCAACTTGATCATTTTGAATGATCTTTTTGATATGTGTCTATATGAGGTTTGCAAGTATTTTGTTGAGAATTTTTGCATCTATGTTCATTAAGGATATGGGTCTATACTTTTCTTTTTTTGTTGTTTCTTTACCTGGCTTTGGCATTTCTATCTTTTGAATAACTTAAGTACTATTGGATATAGATCCTCTTTAAATGTCTAGTAAAATTCTAGTGTAAATCTATTGCTCCTGGATTTTTTTTTTAACATTTTACTTATTAACTTTTTCCAGTTAATTATTTAATAACCACATACTTGGAAGAAGCATTTCATTACAACAGCATTGACATATTCAAAAACCATTTTCTGAGCTAAGATGCATCTCTTTCAAAATTGGCTGTAAATTTTTAGGTTTACAGTTGAATTATTACAGTTATACAATATTGTACTCAGTATAAA
>NW_008337442.1:448483-449982 GCF_000622305.1 Nannospalax galili | reverse complement strand
TTTCTGAGCTCCTTGGCATCTGAGCATGGATATAAAGTCATCAGGTAGATTTCAATGGTAATGTTTTTCACATCTATTAATTATTATTATTATTAATTTTTAACATTATTTTTAAAATTTTAATAACTACATTGTTGGGAGCTGTTAGTCTATTATGTACATTGAGCTGTGGCAGTCTTGTTTACTGAGTTTGTGTTATGCACACCAGTACCTAATCTGCCTAATCAGGAGGAATGTGTTTACCTAATCTGCCTAATCAGGAGGAATGCTTTTATATGGAGAGCCTCACAATACCTGACCTGGAGACAATAGTGGTAAACAAAAAGATCAAAGAAGACTTTGAAGTATTTGACTGCTCCTTGACCCTCAGAAACAGCTGTTGAAATTAATTGAGTTAAGATAAAAAGGCGAAGCTAAAATAAACCGGGGCTGCAGTCTCTACTGACAGTCTTCCCAAGTATCTTTTCTGTCTTTTGTTTTTTCTTTCAATCCTCACTCCCCCTTTTAGGTACTGTCCGTCTTGGCCGGCTGGCACTGGCACTACATGATTAGAAGAAGCATTTCACTACAGCTTTAACATATTCAGTAACACACTCCAGAGCAAGAGCACATCTCTTTCACAAGTGGCTGCATGTTTCCAGGCTAACAGTTGAGTCAATACAGTTATACAATATTGAACTCAGTATAAGCCCTGCAAGACACAAAATTGAACGAGTGTTTAACCTTTAAAAAAGATCTCCATTTCATTCTAGAATACATTGTTCCTTGCAGAAAGACTCATGGCTTTTGCCCCCAACACTGAAATGTTGTCGCATGCATCTCCAATCTGTATGCATCTGATTATTACTAGTCATAATTGGTTGCACTCAGATCCTTGGTGCCTGTGTATATCTATGAAGTCATTGGGTAGATTTCAATAGTAATGTTTATCACCTCTACTAATTAGCATGATGTAAATTTCCGTGCTTCCTCCTCAAATATAATACATTTTTTAAAATTTGTTGATTTTTTTGTGTGTGCGTATATCAGACAGAACATCCCAAACCATCTTATTTGAGTATACACTCACTTCCCAGATGGCACCCTCCCACAGCCTCCCTCCCCCAACTAGAGCCCTTATACTCTGATATCCCTGCTACTGTCTGCTGTGTTGTTGGTACCCCAGCCATTCCCCACTACTTGTCCATCTGGTGAATCTAGTCAGCCTATCTACAGGGCTTTGTTTTAGGAAGGTCAGCTGTTCCTCATCTAGCAGCAATTGGTTGTCAATATTCCTTTAGATAAGATTGAGGTCTGCTGTTCATTTTCCCAGTTCTATGCTGGCTTACTATCTGGGAATCCCTTTGGCCACCCTGGCCAACAACTCAAAAGAAGGTATCGCCTGTCTGGCATTGTTGCTTGTTATGCAGCCTTTAGCTATACATATGGACTCTTATGAAATTATATTGGCCCCTTTAATCTTTGGTTATACTTTCCTTTTGGGTGTTTAAGGCCATACA
>NW_008337442.1:360627-448133 GCF_000622305.1 Nannospalax galili | reverse complement strand
CAAGAGGACAGGTGACCCACCACAATTACAAGACATTTTGAGAGATGCTCAGAGTCCCCTGGAACTAGTTGACCTAGCCTGGCATTTTTAATTACTGTGATGTAGATAAATTTTGGGCAAAGACCAACTGTTCTCAGATAAACCTTACCTAAACATATATTTCTTGATCTGCTATGTGTAATTTGTCAGTAGGTGGTAGGAGTGATATGGTTCCCTCTGGTTTTCAAAAGTAGCTAGGCATTATTTATCTCTCGCATTTTCTCACCCCTCCACCATAGTTTACCCACTTAAGGTGTCCCCATTTCCCCCCTTTCTCCCTTAATAATACCCTTCTTTTATGGTCCTACCTCTCTTGAGCGCCTTCTTTCCCTTTATCCCCTACGTTCCTTGTATTCCCTGCCCTTAAACTAACCCAATATTTATCCCTATCTCCCTTATGAAGGCCTGTTTCCTACTGTTCTTCTCTTTCAGGTTCTTTCTTTCCCTTTACCTCCCTGGTTTCTTTCCATTATCCTGGTTCCTGTAGTTATGTCTGGATACATATTCACTTATCAGGGTTTGGTTCTAGGATCCACATATGAGGGAGAACATATGTCGATTTTTTTTCTGAGTCTGTGTTACTTCACTTAGTATAAAAGTTTCTAGTTCCATCCATTTACCTGCAAATTTCATGATTTCATTTTTCTGTCCTGCTGAGTAAAACTACATCACAAAAATGAACCACATTTTCATTATTCACTCGTCAGTTGAGGGACACGTAAGTTGCTTCCATCTCTTTGTTACTGTGAAAAGAGCAGCAACAAATATGGATGTACAAGTGTCTCTGCAATACGATGAGTTCTTTGCGTATATGCGAAGGAGTGGTGTAACTGGGTCAAATGGTAGGTTCGTTTGGAGTTTTTTAAGAGTTCTCCATACTACTTTCCATAGGGGTTGAACCAGTTTGCAGCCCCACCAGCAGTGGATGAGTGTTCCCCTTTCCCCACATCCTCTCCAACATTTGGTATCATTTGTTCTCTTGATCTTAGCCAGTCTGACTTGGATAAGATGAAATCTTAAAGTGGTTTTAATTTGCATTTCCCTAATCACTAGTGATGGTGAACACCGTTTAAGATGCTTCTTAGCCATCTTTATTTCTTCCTTTGTGAACTCTCTGTTCAGCTCCTTAGCTCATCTTTTAATTGGGTTACTTCTTTTCTTGATTTTCTGTTTTTGAGTTCGTTTTATATTCTGGATATTAAATCTCTGTTGGATGTGTCACTGGTGAAAATTTTCTCCCACTCTGTGGATTTTCTCTTCACTTCCTTGGTTTCCGCCTTTGATGTAGAGAAGCTTTTTAGTTTAATGAGGTCCCATTTGTTAATTCTTGCCCTTGTTTCCTGAGCAATTGATGTCCTGTCTGTAAAATCCTTTCCTACACGTATATCTTGTAGGTTTTTGCCAATGTTTTCTTCTAACAGTTTCGGAGTTTGAGGCTTTACACTGAGGTCTTTGATCGATTTGGAATTGACTTTTGTGCAGGGTGAAAGAAATGGGTTAGTTCATTCTTCTACAGGTCGAGATCCAGTTTTGACAGCACCATTTGCTAAACATGCTGTCTTTCCTCCAGTGAATATTCTTGGCCCCTTTGTCAAATATCAGGTGGCTGAAATTGCATGTACTCATATTTGGTCTTCAATTTTGTTCCATTGATCTGTGGGTCTATTTTTGTGCCAGTACCATGTTGTTTTTATGACTATAGCTCTGTAATACAGCTTGAAATCTGGTATAGTAATCCCCCCAACATTGCTCTTAGTGCATCAGGGTTGTTTTGGCTATCCGAGGTCTTTTGTGCTTCCGTATGAATCTTGGGATTTTTTTTTCCAATTCTGTGAAAAATTTCATGGGGATTTTGATTGGCATTGCAATGAATTTATAAATGACTTTTGGTAGGATGGTCATTTTCACAATATTAATTCTTCCAATCCATGAGCATGGGAGGTCCTTCCGTCTTCTGATGTGTTCCTCAATCTCTTTCTTTACAGATTTAAAACATCTGCCCATGGCTTTCTGAACCCAAATCTCATGTAAGCAGACTTTAGTAGGTTATATTTATCACCTTTTAAACAAACTTCTCAAGTTTCTTTGGCATTGGGGAATGCCTTGTGCATGCCAGGCAATTATTCTACAAATTGAAGTATATTTTTAGTCCCCAAATTATTCTTAAGTTATAGGTAAGGAACAGATTGTCAGAGAGCTAGTCTGAATTTTTAGGTGATGTAAGTCCCTGGTTAATAATGTAGATGGTTTGGTGAACCCTAGGGGGGACATCATTTAAGAGACATGAATTCTTGCAGTCTTTTTCCCCTTAACATAGCTTATGGTTTAACCTGATATAATTATCAGTGCAGGAGACAGTTCCATTATAATTTCTTTTTAACTTTGAATTGTCATTCAACTTATTTTTGTCTCACTTAATAAGGAAGCCTGTTTATTAAGCCATTCGCCTATTTGCTTTTTAAAAGGAAGACCATGGGCTTTGTACTTTGTTGGTACCTATTAAGTCTCTATTTTTCCATTTCAAACACAATGTCATGGTCTGGCATTTAGTAAGTAATTTGGAGGAAACTGAAATGTAATTGGAGGGAAGGAGGAGACACCCCATGTCTCAGAGTTCCGGTCACACTGAGCCATCTATCAGGTGGATCTCATCCCATCTTGTGGGGACAGGGGATGATCTAAGTTAGCAGCATGTTTGAGGACATGACTTTCCTTCTCTATCTCAGAAACCCCAGCTCTGGGCCCTAATCAGAGACACTTTTGGGAAATTGGTGACAAACATCAAACTTTCTGAGCAATTTTAGTAGCAGAAAAAGAATCTAGGGAACAAACTCAGCAATGGCTACATTTTCCTTTGAAATATACACATATCTACACCATGCATGGCCTCTCACTTTAGTAGTTTTTTGGGAGGAGGTTGCTATCAAACATTTCTGGGATGATGATGGAAACTTCTAAGTAAAACACAGAGGGCTGCATGGCATGGTTAGATGCCTGGATTCCCACCTCAGCCTTCTCTCTTGTCAGATCTCTCTATGATCCAAAACAGATGAAGAAGAAACCAGAATGTGTCATTCTGACCTGGAACTGGCCTTCACTTCCAGTCCTTTGGACACTTACATATATCTTTCTTTTGCCTTTTCCTCCTGTAGGTCTACCACATGGTAGAAGTAGAAGAAAGAAGATGAACACAAGTTCCAGGAGTCTTAAAACTGCAATTTTTGATGAGAATACGAATATTTAAATTTGACAATGGTTGTTTTGAAAAAGACAGTTATCACTTTTAATAGACTTGTAATGTCAATGGATAAAATTTGAATTCATGTGACTGCAATCACACTAACATGAAAAGGGCGTTTGTGAAAACATCTCTTCAAACTGCCTTTTAACCTTTCTTCCTCCTTCCCTCCCTCTTTGCCTTCCTTTCTTTCTCTCTCCCTCCTCCTCTTCTTCTTTTTCTTCTCCTCCTCCTACTTCTCTCTTCCTAAGTACTAAGGATTGAACACTGGGACTTGTTCATGTCAGGCATGTGCTCCCTCATTGAGCTATATCTCTAGCTTTTAAGATTATTTTTTAACTTTTTTATTTATTATCTTATTTTATGTGTATGAGTGTATTACCTGCATGTAAGTAAGTACACCTGTGTTGTATAATGCTGAGGAGGTCAGTGGAGGGTATTGGATCTCCCAGAACTGGAGTTACAGATGGTTGTTAGCTGCCATGTGGGCACTGGGAATTGAACTTGTGTCCTCTGTAAGAGTAGCCAGTGCTCTAAACCACTGAACCATCTCCCAAGCTCTTATGGTTACTTTTAAAAGACACATAGACTATACAACATTGAACACAACAAGATATTCTAAATTCTAAAGGAAAAAGTAAATAAATGTTCATCAATGTGATCGTTAATCTTGGATGTCAACTTCACATACCTGGGAAGAAGGAACCTTAGCTGAGGAATTTCCCCTATCATATTGACCTGTGAGTGTGTCAGTGGGTCATTTCCTTGATTGTTAATTATTGTAGAAGGACCCAGCTCATTATGGGCAGTGCCATCCCTAGGCATGTGGGACTGGGCTGTATAAGAAATATGGCTGAGCAAGCCAGGAGACGTAAGCCAGTAAGTAGCATTCCTCTGTGATTTCTGCTTCAAGTTCCTGCTTTGAGTTCCTGCCTTGGCTTCCCTTGATGATAGACTGTGACATGTAAGCTGAAATATAACCTTTTCTCCTCAAGTTGCTTTTGGTCATGGTGTTTATCACAGTCACAGAAAAGCAAACAGGACAGTCAATAAATATTTTATTAATGCTTGTTAGCTCAGTTAAATATTTGTTTGGGCTAAATGAATGGTTCTAATAATTTTAATTTTTTTTCTGTGTGTATGCCTTTTTAAAATTTTTTTGAGACAGGTTTCATGTAACCCAGGCTAGCCTAGAATTCCTGATCCTCCTGCCTCCACCTCCTAAACATTAGAATTATAGGTGAAAAATAATTTGAGAAGAGAAAGTGATCCAATTGCTTGGCAAACTCACTGCTGAAGTGGAAGCAAGGGCTTTCTTGGACAGGGAGAACCATGTCTTCTAGCAGTCCCCTGGGCTAGCTAGGTTAGTGTCCTAATGGCAGCCAGAGGCTACGTGAGACACGCAATTAATTGAGTCTGTTCCCAGAAAAGAGGCAGACAAGCATTAGCTCAGGCTGATCTGGCCCTGGGGTAGGCATATTCTGGGAATGTAGGACCTTGATGCCAAAGATGGTAGATGAGGACAGGAGCCAGGGCCAGGCAAGGAGTTTCCCACTTAGAATAGGCCTAGCTATCTGGTGTAAGGGGAGCATGGTGGCTTATCATGGGGATGGCTTTTATCTAACTTGGATGATCAGTTGGCTGTCCCACTGCCCTCAGCTCTCTTGGCACTCTGTAGCTGATACAGAATCTTCACCTGCCTCCTCTTCTCTTTGGCCCTGTTGATAGTCCTTTGGAAGGACATGTGCACAGTAGCCGGGGTGGGTGCCATGGAGAGCTCCATGGCAGGCACCTATTTTTTCATCTTTTTGTATAATCTGCATACTCATTAGTATGTTGGGATTATTTATGCTATTATCGAGATGGTGTGTATTTATACCATGTCTAAAAGGAGGACACAATCTTAAATTATAATATTGTTACAGTGAGAACATGACTGTCTCTTGCTAAAGACACAGCTTGAAACAACCTACTCCCACGAGTTCCCTTCATAATGATTGCTCTTCCTGCAGTTTCTTTAGTGAGCAAAGCAGTAGAAAACTCCTGTTTTGAAGACTTTGCCTGTTATTCCTTGCAAGCTTTGACTTTCATATAGTCAAGTTTCTTTCAGGATATGATCATATTCATGTTATTTTACTTCCGTTTTCTTTACTCAGTTTAGAGAAAGAATTTTTTTTTTGCCAAAATGACATTTTTTAAATAACTGAGAAATATTAGTTTTGAAGAAGATATTATGAAAATGCAGAGTAAGGAAATACAACCTCTTCAACTTAATTTAGTCCATATGTATTGACAAAAGATAAAAAACTTTCACATCATAAAAGAAAATAAATGTAACTCTAAGAATAGTGTATCCCTCCCACCCCAGACAGTTCATTTGCTATTTTTAGAACATACTTAACCTTTGATCTTTTTCCAAAGTCTGGGCCAAAGTGAATATTGTCAAAGACCATCCCATTAAGAAAGTCAACGTCTCTCTGTGGACCTTCAGTTTAGTGCAGCAAATGTCAGTTACTCATGCTGCATGCAGGGTAGTAATACAGATGAGAGACATGCAATCAGTACTTTCATTTTCTCTGAAGGAAAATTACTACCAGAATATAAACAATAATGGAACAATCCGAAGTTGGATACTAGGGCCAACAGCAAGCCCTGTTATTAACAATGTGGACTACACTGAGATATTACTGCAGCTAAAAGGAAGAAAACAAAGACTTCTTTTTTCCCCTTCAACCTGGGGAGAGGAGAGAAGAAGAAAGAAGAGGAGAGAGAGAGAGAGAGAGAGAGAGAGAGAGAGAGAGAGAGAGATTAAATGTGGAAAATTAATATAATTGTAGCCATAATAGGTGCTATAAATTACTAGTTGGACACAAGACTGTACAGGGCAACTCAATCCCTGGGTTTGTTTCTCTAAACAGAGATGGAGGTGATGTCCTGGTCATGGTCCCAGCACGTGAAGATGATTATATTTTAGGAGAGTTAACACAAGCACCCTTTACAAAGCTGTAGCAGAGTAGGAGATCTCCATGGAGATAGGGTGGTTCCTCAAAGGCGACAGCAGGGGGCCATCACCTCTCAGGTGTGGAGAAGAAAAGGGAGCAAGCTTCCAAACTCAGAAAGAAAGAGGCCAGAAGAGGTGCAGTGGCCTTGACTGAAGGAACATCAACACTGAAGAAACTCCCGAGATAGGGAGCTGGGTAAATCAGTGCTGTGGACATGCTTACAGCCTTCCTTCTGACAGAGCTTTCCTACGAGCTGACCCAATGGGAAGGGAGAATGTGGAGGAGGAAGACCAGCCTCCATGGCCTTCTTCACTATTGGCATGTCTGTGTCTTTGAGAGTAATTTGTGGCTTTTTTTGGTTTTTTAAAGTATATGTTTATTGAGTTTTTGTGCCTTTCATATAGTAGAGCGAAATCATATTTATACCACCTCTCCCACCCCCACCCTCCCAGCCCTTCCCACCAGATTTCATGCATTTGTCATGTATGTTAAGGCCTATCTGGTCAAACATTTGTACCCACATGTCCTTCAGTGTAAGTTCATCCACTGGAGTCTAGTCAGCCTCTCTAGAGTCACTCCCTTAAAGAAGATCAATTCTCCCTCACCCAGCTATAATCTGTTGCCAATAGTTCCTTTGCTAAGGTTGGGGCCTACTGCCCATTTCCCCAGTTCTATGCTTATTGAATCAGCAGGGGTCTTGTGCATGTTGTCACCATTGCTGCAAGTTCATATGAACAAGTTCCCAGAGGCCTGAAAGCCTGTTTCCTTATGTTCACGCACCAACCCTAGCTCTTATAATCTTTCTGTCCCCTCTTCTACAATGGTTCCTGAGCCATGGTGGGTGAGGTAATATAGGAGTCCTATGCAGGGACATGTACTCTGCAGTCTCTTATTCTCTATATCTTGGCCAGTGGTGGCCTTCTGTGTGCATCACACTCTGTTACATGAGGAGTCTTCACTAGTGAGAGTTGAGAGATGCATTAGTATTCTCTCTACCCCCTGTTCTGCTATGTTTCATGAGCCTTGGATGTAGAGGTGCCACTGTAGATGTGTCATCTAGGGCTTGGCATCTCGCAGACACATATTCTCTATGTGTGACCAGTTATGGAGCTCTGTAGTAGTCTCTTTCTGTGGCAAAAAGAAGCTTCTTTGATGAGTGGTGTATGGCATACTTGTCTGTAAATATAAGGATCCATAGTTAGCATATGGTAAGAAATTACATCTGTCTAGCCGATAGGGTTTTCTCTAGGATCTATGACCTCTCCAGCAATGTGTATTTGGCTGTTTAGAGTATAACCCATGAGTTTTCCTATTTAGAGGACTCTAAGTCTAATTAGATAGATGTTGATTACCCCCTAGACAAAAATGCCATGATTGCACTACTCTAGTTTGTTGTTATATACATATTTACATAAAGTAGTATTTCCTGTCTTTAGCAATGGGGTCTTATCTTCAAGTTCTGGGAGGTTATCAAGGGCTATGGCAATAGTCTATATTTATTTACTTATTTTTTTAAAGAAAACATTCTCTTTTCAAATGAAATCCCTTGACAAATAGTAAAGATTAAAACATTACTCAACAGCACTTAAAAGCTCTGAATTCAACTTAAGAGTTTAAATATAACTGTACTGTAGAATAAAAATTGTTGAAGGAAAATATGAACTCACTAAAAATACACCATCACAAATTGAAGTGAATTCTAATGTGTGTTTTAATTTTTTAATGAATTTCTTTTTTGGTGTGTGTATTTATGTGTGGTATGGGGAACATGTGTATGTACAGGTGCCTGTGCATGTATGTGCATGTACATGTGGAGACCAGAGATTGATGTGGGGTATCTTCCTCAGTTGCTCCTCATTTTATATACCAAGTCAGGGTCTCTCACTTGAATTCAGAGCTTCCAGATTTGACTAGTCTAGCTAACCATCTTGATTCGGGGAACCCATCTCTGCATTCTACACAGGAATTACAAGTAGGCCACCATTAATGTGGGTGCTGGAGATCTGAACTCAGATCTTCATGCTTGAGTGGCAAGTAATTTACCCACTGAGCTGTCTCCTCAGTCCTAGGCTATATTATTTCATCTAGTAGATAAGTTAATATTTTTAATAGTGAATAAAATTTTGAGTAACACCATAAACAACCAAAGAAAAAAATATGAATGAAAGGAACCATACTTTACAGAAACACTGCATATGTAGTTTAGTATGTCAAATATATTTGAATGAGTAAACATCACAATACAGTTGCATTGCCTCATTCATTATACTTGCCTGACTACCAACATGAAGAAGGGGGAAGAACAACTATCCACAACTTTCTTGAGTAGGAGGATAGGCAAAACTTTTGATTATAAGTGTCAGAACATAATTCAACTGGGACTAAGTGCAAAAGAAAATTTGCTAAAAACAAACAACCCAGAAAAAAATCCAGAATAAAAGTGGTTACAGGTATCTGATTCAAATTCTTGAACAATGTTGGCAGATTCTGCTCTCCTCCAGCTCTCCATACTCCACCCTCCCTCCCTCCCTTAGGCTTTGACTCTTTTTCCTTGGCATTTTACTTTTATCATACCCGACAGGCAGTCCAATTCGGAACATATGAGTTTAGCATCCCCTTCTTCCCAAAGGGAGTGACAAGAATGGTTCCCCCAAAGTTGGCTCTAGTCTTAAAAGTTAACTTCTGTAATGTGCATTCTACATTTGTAAAAGGTGTGTGAATTTAAATAAATACTGCATGTAGAGTGTGAGTACCATGCCAGATAGCAGGCAGATGTCCAACGAATGACAGCTGTAAGGAAGAGAGTTGGGAGGCCCTGGAGAGGAAGATGATGGATTTAGTCACATTCCAGTGGTGTCTGAGTGGACTATGGAGGCTTACAAAGAAATGTCTGGCAGACGATCAGGGATAGATATCTGGGATATGGGAATAGTGTTGGGAGAGGCTATGGTTATAATTATGGAACTTTATTACGTATTTTCAGGTGTCTTCAGGTCAAGGAAATGCCAGGTCCTTCTAGTTCAGACAACGATTCAGGGTGGAGCTGGGCTGGGACTGGTGGTGTCCTGGGGTTGGGTTGGAGCAGCATCTCTCTTGGGACACTGGAGCCAAAACAGCACTGTATTCTTTGATTGTTCTCTCAGGAGATTCTCGCCTGAAGCTTGACTTGTTCTTTTTCTTATTGCTATTTTTATCCATTTGATGGTGTGGGTTTTTCTAAACTCTCATTTCATTTATTTCAGAGCAGTGCTTAAAGAAGCAGTCCATGCCAAGATTGTTTTCAAGTGTTATGTGAGGTCAGAAAAGGGAACATTATAAAAGTCAATGAGGAAGGCAGATCTGAACAGTTCCTTGTGGGATTAGGTTCAAGATCTACCTGCAGGGCAGATTTTTTTTTTTTTTTTTTTTTTTTTTAGGTATTTGTGACCTTTCTTTTAATAGTACTAGGAGAATCCAGGGCAGAGAACACAGCTGTGGATATGAGAGTGTGGTGTCATGTTAGGATGTCAGCTATTAATTCGGAAGAACCAACTGTAACTTTGTATAGGTTCAGTTCGGTGCAATGCTTACTAAGTGGAATGAAGTAACAATGGCCACTCAGAGCAAATGTGTGCTTAGGTGATGTGAGAAGATATTTATTCCTAAATGGGACAGATGAAGGTAGAGTACGTAGCAACAGGATGGGTCTACTCGTATTTATTTTGTAGTACTGGGAATCGAACCCATGGCCCTGCTTATACTAGGCAGGCATTCTGCCACAGAGCTGCAGTTCTAGTCCTCATCTTTACTGTTACTGTGAAAAATCATCTTGGATTTAAATGTTTAAGATAACATGAACTTATCATCTCGTTGTTCTCATTGGTTTGGCTGTTTTTCTATGTTCTGGGTTCACAAGATGAAAATGAAGGTGCAGACCAGGCTGTGTTCCTTACTAGAGTCTCTAGGAAAGAATGTTTCTAAGCTCATTCAGGTTCATGACCACATTCTGTTTCATGTGTTTGTAGGACTGAGGCCCCATTTTCTTGCTAGACTGTGTCATGGGAGACCTGTACTTCTTAAGAACACTCTGATCCATGGCCCCCTCCCTCCACTTTCAGAGCTCAAAATGGTGGAAGGAGTCCTTATCCTCCTTTGGGTTCTTTTGACTTCTTTTGTCTCATCTCTCTCCAGTAGCACCCCATGAGGGAATTTTTTTTTTTTTGCAAGTGTGGGTGAATGTTTGCTTGTTACTTTTAGGGGCTTGTGCTATTATATTGGGCCTACCTGGACAATTCAGGATGACTTTCCTACCTTAAAGCCTGTTAATTGTTGATCTTAGTTCCATCTGCAACATCCCTTCAAGAACAGCAGCTAAATCAATGTTTGATTGAATAACCAGGACTAGAAATTTTAGGGAGACATGCTAGGATTAGGTGGGTCATGAGAATTTCTTACACAGTTCAGCACTGGAGAGAGAGAGAGAGAGAGAGAGAGAGAGAGAGAGAGAGAGAGAGAGAGAGAGAAACATGTGTGACACATGCCTGAGAGAAACATGCTTTTCCCAAAGCAGGAGGAGCCAGCTTAGCAGTTGGTGTGATATTTGGATTTAGATGAAGACCCCAATGGCTGTATCAGCACCAGCATGAATATTCATCTGGAGAGTTAGCAGAAGCTGGAGATGAGCCACTGGGAAAGTTTTGTTGTTTTTTAGATATGTACAGGAGGTGTTATGAACTAAACTGTTTTCCTCCCAAATTCGTATACTTCAGTTCTAACTTCTGGTATCTTAGCATGTGATTGCACTTGGAGATGAAGTATTTAAAGAGGTAATTAGGTTAAAATAGAGTTATGGGTTATCTTTTGTCCAACTTGTGCATTTATAAGTAAAGGAAATTAAGACAGAGGTGTAAGGGGCATGGGGGAAGACAGATATCTATAAGCCAAGGAAAGAGGCCTCAGAAGAAAGTAACTGGTTGACACTCTGATCTTTGACTTCCAAATTCTAGAATTGAATGAAAATACATTTATTTCTTTTTAAAAAAATTCATGTGTCTATGTAAGTGTATGCCACATATATGTGGGCACCTGCAGAGGCCAGAAGAAGGCATTGGATCCCCTAGAGCTGGAATTACAAGCATTTGAGAGCTGCCCAATGTGGGTTCTGGGAGTTGAACTCAGGTTCTTTGGAAGAGCAGTATGCACTCTTAACCACTGATCCATCTCTCCAGCCCCTAAATTGTAAGTGACCTAGCCTATGGTCTTTGTTATGGAGCTAGCACAGAAGGCCAATAAAGGAGGCTTTATTCCCAGAAGGAAAACTGAAATTCCTATCCAGAGGAAAGCTGGCAGCTCTAGTCTGAAGTAAATGTCCTTCTTTCTGGGGTCTCCTGGCCTAGGCTGGTTCTAGAGAGAACTCAGTGCATGCTTAAATCCACTCTGGTTTGGCCCTGGCCATTCCTAACTGGACACCCTTTGTTTTGTGATTTTGGCCCAGCTGGGGCTACAGGTCTCTTTTTTTTTAAAAAAAAAAAAAAAAAAAAAAAAAAAAAAAAAAAGACCCCCCCCCCATCTCAAAACTCAAGTAGACAAAACCCCAGCACAAAACTGTGGACATGAGCAGTAGGCCCCAATCTTAGCTGATTACTGCTGCATGAGAAAGAACTGATCTTTTTTTTTTTTAATTTATTTTTATTTTATGTGTATGGGTGTATTGCCTACATATAGGTAAGTACACCTGTGTCGTGCAATGCCCATGGAGGACAGAAAAGGCTGTTGGATCCCCTGGAACTGGAGTTATGGACAGTTGTTAGCTGCCATGGGGGTGCTGGGATTCGAACCCAGGTCTTTTGCAAGAACACCCAGTGTTCTTAACTGCTGAGCCATCTCTCCAGCCCCAGAACTGATCTTCTTAAAGGGAGAGATTCTAGATAGGCTGACCAGACCTCAGTGGATCAAACTTGCACTGGGAAGTATCTGGGGACACTAACTTGACTCGATAGGCTGTAACACAAATGACAGAATGCATGAAATCCAATGGGGGGGTGCTATGGGAGGTGCCAATGGGGAAGGTTATAAAGATGATTAAGATGTTCTGTGTGAAATTCATGAAAATTCAATAAGAAATTTACAAAAAAAAAGAAAGAAAGAAAGAAAAAAAAAAAACAAAAATAAAACACCACTACAGAGAGCTGGGGTTATAATTCTACCTTTTTTCTTAGGCAGAACAGAGAACTTCCTTTTCCAGTGCTGTATTTAGTTAAAGAAGATTTCACAATAACTTCTGGACAGGATCAAAATTCACCTCAGGAAATCTCAAAGATTGGCTATTAATTTACTTTCTATTTTTATGCCTACTTCATGTTAGGGAATAATGTTTTCCTCTGTGCTTGAGTAGGTCTATAGAAACAGAACTGAGCCATGAAAACATGCTTCTCAAAAGCACCAAATAGCTCTACCGAGCACCTACTTTACAGGGCATGGTCATGCTCAAAAGGTGCAACTCTGAGAACATATCTGTGACATCTGTTGTTAATTGTTGTATGCATTCAATTTCCTGAAGTCAGATGGTTTGTATTAGGATATTGAATTTTCATGTTCACCAAATATTTGTATGTATGTCCCCCAAAGTGTGGAGTAAACAGAATGATTTTTCAACTTCCTGTAGTTAAGCTTATTTTGAATTTGAACATGTTTGAGGAGGAGAAGAAACATCTAGGCAAAACTATGAGACTGTTGGAATTCACCTTTCCTAGGGTTTGCCTGAACAGAGGAGAACAGGAAGTCCAGGGTCTCGCTATGAAACCACAATGGCCTTGCTTGGGTTAAATTTCCATCAGCTTCAGTCAGAATATGGGCATATCTTTTGAACTCCATTTTATTAGTTTTGCGGTCCACTGTACCCTAATGAAAAATGAACTAGTACAGCTTTTGATATGTAAGATATTTTACTGATAGACATAAATTATGAATTCATTGTAAAATTTATAAAATTTCTTAGATTTGTGAACTCTCAGCAGACTCAAGTGCATAAGTATAACTCGTCGTCTATTTTTACATATTATTCATTATTAATCATGTCAGGTGTGTGTGTTTGTGTGTGTGTGTGTGTGTGTGCGTGCGTGTGTGTGTGTGTGTGTGTGTGGTCACTTTAAATTTGGTCTTACTGATTTTAAGAGAAACTTGAAGGAAATTGGAATTACAGTGAAATAAAAAATATCTTTCTTTAAAAAAATGTTAAAAATAGGAAGTAAGAGTTTAGTGTAATTAAGGGCAAATTCCAAGAGCAGGAAAAGGAAGAACTCTCCACTTACTACAGCAACAGGAGTGAGATGAGGACAGAAGATGCAAAGCCCTTCTATACCCTATGCACCATGAGAGCATCGCTGTCAGTGGGGCCCACATCCAACATGAATTTCATTTGGTCATCAGCTCTGAACTGAGAAATTTAGCTGGAGTCCGCAAAGGCCCCACATAAACAGAAGGTTGCTTCCCATGTGCTTGGAAACACAGAAGTGTCTGCAGGAGGTTTTGGAGGGTGTGTTTACAAGAAACTAATTAAAATGCAGAGCAGTGTGGAATGTGATAACTTGAGTGATGCGTTTTGGTGAGAGGTGGAGGGAAGAGTGATGGTTTGTGGTTAAGGCAGTTGAGGAAGTTTCCATGGGGAGGTGCCATTTATCAGGTCCTTGAAAGTAGAATATAGGAGAAACATAGGTAAAGTCACAACAACAGAAGCTAGAATTTGAATGTGCTAAGCACTGTAAGCTCTTTTAAATATAGTCTCCTTTAAACCTTTTAAAACCTTCAGGAGGTGCATAAAAGTTTTTTTAGGAGAGAATGAAGGCAAGCATTATTTGACCAGTATCACCCAAACACATTTGAATTCACTTGCTTTCATTCAAGCCTGTGTTCCTTCCAAGAACGAAGGGCAGTGCAAAAGAGGAGACACTGAACAAAGAGCTACATGAACAGTTGTGAAGAAAACGCAAGATATTATGTGTCTTTAGTATAGGATTTTTGGAACCACGAAATGGGAGAGTCAAAAAATGAGATGGGATCAGGCGTGTTGTAGTTCATTGGATACATACTTAGCACACAAGGTCTTTGGTCAATCCTTAGCACAGCTAAACAAAAGAAGGAGGGGGGAGGAGGAGGAGGAGGAGGAGGAGGAGGAGGAAGAGGAGGAGGAGGTTGTTGTTGTTAGGGCTGCGTTGTGCATACTTGAATAGCACTCCAAGGAGGCTTTTAAATTCCACTTTTTCTTTCTTTTTTATTTTCCTCCAGTGAGGAGACATTATGAGTTTTTGCTTAGGGAGTAAAATTCCTGATGAGAAAAATGGCTTGGTGGGTAAAAGCACTTGCTGCCAAGCCTGATGACCTGAGTTTGATCCCTGGACCTGATAGATTAAAAATGTTGGAGAGAGCGTGCGGTGAAGAGCTTGAGCAGATGGATGAGGCACCGAGGCACAGATGGAATTCTCAGCGGGATACAGATTTATTTCACACGGGGCACCTTTCCCTCGGGGAAGGGAAAGATGTTAGGGAAGGGAAGGATGTCAGGGAAGGGAAGGATGTCAGGGAAAGATGTCTGGGAAGGGAAGGATGTCAGGGAAGGGAAGGATGTCAGGGAGGGGCAGGGAAAGATGTCAGGGAAAGATGTCTGCTAAGGGAAAGATGTCCACTCACGGGTTGTGAGCTGGGACTTCATATATAGGGGCTTTAGGGTGTGGAAGGGGGGAATGTTTGGGGGAGAAATCAGGGAGGGAAAAGCAGGTAGGATTAGGGTCTGGAAGTGTTTACTTTTTCCCTCTTGAGATAAGAGAAAAGCTGTTGTAATAAACAGCTTCTAAAATCTCTGGTTATCAGGTAGAATCTGCTTATCTTATCTTTGGAGATCAGAGGAAAGGCAGGCTGCTTCTCAGCAGTCTGTAGGTCCCTGTTGGGGAGGGGGGAAGCCGCTGCTATTTGGAACCCTAACAGGACCCATGGTGGAAGAGAAGAGAACCGACCCCTGAAAATTGTCCATTCACAACCAAAAAATTTTGTTTTTCAGTTAACTTGCAAAGTGATGGGTTTCACTGGCATTTTCTTTCATACATGTCATTATACATTGTTCTAATTCACCTACCATCATGGAAGAGAGGGTGAAACGTGTAAGAACCAACGGTCAGGGAGTACTGGAGTAAAGCACTTTCTTCTGGACTTGACGGAACCCCTGTACTCATGAACTCACAGCAGCTGTGGTTGCCTGTACAGTATCAGGCCAGTCAACAGGCCAGCACGGCTTCCAGAGTGGCTCAGGAGCCCCCACTTCTACTTGAGGAGCTATTGACACTTGATGGCTTCTGGGAGAGGGAGAACCTCTTTAAGGGTGTGGCCCTTGGTAGGTCAATGATGTGGATGGCCCCACACTTATGAGATTTTGAATAGCACAAATTGGACTTGGTGGTTACTGAAAAAAGGGGGCATGAAGTTGGGAAAGTGTGGAGGAGTATGGGTAGATCTGGGAGGAGCTAGGAGAGGAGCCTGTGTGTATGTGAATACTATCAAAATACATTGCATACCTATGTGAAACTCTCAAAGAATTAATAAAAATATATTCAAAAGATTATTTGCAACTTTATATAATATATAAAGTATACACACACACACATACACTACCACCACTGCTACCACCACCATATCTAGTTCATTTTAGTGACTTTTATGAATGTGTCTACTACTCTAGGTACCCCAGTTTAGGTGAATCATTTAGTATTTTCCCTTTTGTGTCTGATTTATTTCTCTTAGCATCATTTATCCAAGTCTCATTGTATTAGTTACTTTTCTGTTGCTGTGACAAAACACCATGACCAAGGCTGCTTATAGAAGGAAGAGTTTATCTGGCTTACGGTTCTAGAGGGTAAGAGTTCATGGTAACGCGGGAGGCATGGAGGCAGAGGTGGCTGGAATAGAAAGCTGAGCACTCACATCTTCAAACAGGCAGAGAGAGAGAGAGAGAGAGAGAGAGAGAGAGAGAGAGAGAGAGAGAGAGAAACTGAAAATCTGGATAAACTTAAGAACTCTCAAAGCCAGGCTCCAGGGACATGCTTCCTCCATCATGGTCACACCTCTTAAAGGTTCCATGACCCTCCCCAAACAGCGCAACAAACTGGGCACCTTGTGTTCAAATACTCTGAGACTATGGGGGACCTTCATTCAAACCACCACACTCATCCGTGTAACAAGTGCCAGGATTCCATTCCCTTTTGAGGCTGAAGAATTCCCTTGAAGGAATATGCCACTTTATCTACTCCTTTATCTGTCAGTGGGTCTTGGAGTTTTGCCTTTTGTAGATCATTTTGCTATGAGCTTTGGTGTGAAAATTATCTGCTCAAGCCTCTGCTTTTAATTTTTGAATACATCTCTAAAAGTGGAATTACTGGCCCATATGATGAGTCTGTTTAATTTTAAAAATACTTGTGTGTATTCATATGTAGTGCCTGCGTGTGTGTGTGTGTGTGTGTGTGTGTGTGTGTGTGTGTGTAGGCCAGAGGTTGATGTTGGGTATCTTTATTATTCTCCACCTTAAGACAAGGTCTCTCACTGAACCCAGAGCTCATGGATTGAATAGACTTGATGGCAAGCGAGCTCCAAGGATCCTCCTGTCTTTGCCCCTGCCTCCCAGCTCTAAGATTACAGATATGTCCTGCTGTGCTCAGCCTTTATGTGGGTATGGGGGAGGGTGGTCATCATGCTTGTGCAGCAGGTATTTTATTGACTGAGCCATAGTTCCAGCTGATGGTTTTGTTAATTTTTTTGAGGAAACATCATGCTGTGTTCTATAGAAGCTGTATTGTTTAAAAGCCCCACTAGCAGTGTACAAGCTTTTTAATATTTGCAATCCTTGCCAATGATTGTTACTTTCTGTTTTTTCTTATAATAGCCATCCTGATATGGTGTAGACAGCTGTAAGGACGGTGTGCTGAATAGTTTCAGTTGTCAACTTGACACACCCAGGAAGAGGGAACCTCAGTTGTGGAATTCCCACTATTGGATAAGCTTGTAAACGTGTGTGTGAACCATTTCCTTGACTGTCGAGTGACATGGGAGGGCTCAGTCCACTGTGTGTGGTGCCACCTCTGGGCAGGTGGTCCTTGGCTGCATAAGAAAACAGACTGAGCACAGGCTAGAAGAGCAAGCCAGTATCATTCCTCTGTGATCTGTGATTCAGTTCCTGCCTCCAGGTTCTTGCCCTGGCTTCTCTCAGTGATGAACGGTGATCAGGATGTATAAGCTACATAAACCCTTTCCTTCCCAGGTTGGTTTTGGTCAGAGTGTTTTATCACAGCAATGGAAAGCAACTAGAACAGATAGTTTGTTGTTTCTGCTCCTAGTTTAAACAAAAATGCTTCATTCTATCTTGTTCTGGAGCTGTAATGGTCTTTGGTACTGGCATAAAATTAATTACTGCACTAGATGTGTTTAGGAGATCAGGCAACAGATTCTCAAAAGGGCTTTTATGAAAATTCTGAAAATACTCATAAAAAGAAGAGTACTAGGTCTGAGGAGATGGTTCAGTGGGTAAAAATGTTAGGCACTCCAGCCCGATGACCCGAGTTTAATCCATGAAAAAGACAAGATGCAGTGATGCAAGACTGTAACCCAGCACTCCTACAGAGAGCTGGGAGATGGGAAGCAGAGACAAAGAACAGCCCAGAATGTGTGGAGCAGCCAGCTTAGACTACTCAGAGCAGCAGCAGAAGGAAAAGAGACTGCTTCAGCAAGGTGAAAGATGAGAGCTGATTCCTTAATAGCAGTCCTCTGACTTCCACATGCATGCTGCATGCACACATGTGCACATACATGCACACACAGAATTTAAATAGGGAAGTCTAAAAAAATAGAGGTCTACTTTATATACTCAGTGTGTGTATGTAAATTATTTCTACCACTATGAAGATCGCTATGGAGTTTCCTCAAAAATATTAAAAATAGAACTACCATATGACCCATATATGCCACTTCCATATATAGATACATGAAGGAATTTAAGTCAGTATTCCACAAAGGCACTTGCACATCCATGTTTATTGCAGTCAAGGTGTGGACTAGCCTAGATGGCCATCACCATGAATGGATTAAGAAAATGTGGTATAAATAAACAACAAACAACAGAGTTTTGCTCAGCCATAAAGAACAAAGTTATGTCATCTTTAGGAAAATGGTTGGAATTAGAGATCATCATGCTAAGTCAGACTCAGAGAAACAAATATATTTTCTCTTTTATGGGAAACTGCAGTACAAAAGGCATGGAGGTTGGAGGAGAACTATTTAAGAAGAGGGAAAGACCAGAGGGAGGAAAGAGGGGGTACAAGAGAGGGTAACAGAGGAAGAATATGATCGCATACATGATATACGTGTTTGAAAATGTCGTTATTTTGTATGATGAGTGTATCCTAAAATCTAAGGTGACTCACACCAAGGGACATTTGGGGACACAGATGCGGCTTGATAACCCTTAACATACATGACAGAATGCATGAAATCTGGTGAGAGGGGCTAAGGGAGGGTATGGAGAGGGAAAGATGTCTAAATATGCTCATGGTGTATTATATGAAATTCACAAAAATTTAATAAAAGAGAAAATTTATGAAAAATGGTAGCCTTGTTGGTCTAAGCTCACACTCCCTCTGACTTTACAGGACACATATGATTCTTTTAAGTTCTGATTTGCTTGGTGAAACACACTCAAGCACAGGCACCATGGTTTTATAGTCAGACCTCACAGACCCACACCAAGCATCCTGAGCAGACGTTTGGAATCTTGACCTGGTGGCTTTTCTTGGACATCGATTCCCAGGAGACTGAGATTCCAGGACTAGCAGCAGGATGGCAGAAGAAGGCAGGAGCAGGCTGCAACCAAGTCTGCGACAGAATTTCATTCATTCCCAATCGAATTATTAGCAATCTTCTGAAAAATTTGATTATGGTTGTTGCCATGGTAAAAGAAACCTTAAGGCCAAAGAGTATTAGGCAACCTGACATTTTTAGCCAGCTCTACACTGTGCTGGCTTGCTGACGGAGGAAACTAAGAATGGGGGCCAGATGTTGTCTTCCTGGCAGGAATTTTTACTTGCTAGTTCCCCTTCTCCATAGTTCTTCAAAAGAACTGTATCTGAAGCTGCCTGGCTTTTCTTCAAGGTCCCCGCAGCCTCCTTCTCCAATCCCGGTGTGTACATATGTGTTTCCAAAACTATTCACATTCTCCATGTATCATCTCTATATAAATCTAGATTCCCGTTCCTTATAGTTGTCAATGAGTCATTCAAGGTGTACTTTTAGCTCAGAATTGAATAAAGCCAGGGGAATAAAAAGAGTCTATTGTTAGATGTCTCCTGAGCAACCCTTTGGATTACTTGTTAATCAGAAGTCACATTTTCCTGGTTGTTCCTTATTTTCCATTATTTAAAAATATTTCTCACAGTGAGCACTTCTGAATCTGTTAGTTTCATTTTGATCGTCACTAATGATGCTTTCATTGTTTTATTGCTTGTAAGTGAGCAATTTGCATAGCTCACTTCCAGATTCCACAGTTGCAAATGCCAAGCTATTATTAGTGCCTTCGGTTCTACTGAATAGGCTCCTTTATGTTTTATGTGAGGTTGAACTCATGGTGCTTTTGTTTTTGATTTCATATGCAGACAATGCTATGAGCAATGGAATACTCAGCATGCACAGAATTTATTGATGAATTGAACAGAGAATAAAATTGTGTGTGAGGGGGCCGAGGAGATGGCTCAGCAGTTAAGAGTACTTCTTGTTCTTCCAGAGAAGCTGGGTTCTGTTCCCAGCACTCATATCAGGTGACTCACAACTGCCTATATTTTGATTTCATATGCAGACAATGCTATGAGCAATGGAATACTCAGCATGCACAGAATTTATTGATGAATTGAACAGAGAATAAAATTGTGTGTGAGGGGGCCGAGGAGATGGCTCAGCAGTTAAGAGTACTTCTTGTTCTTCCAGAGAAGCTGGGTTCTGTTCCCAGCACTCATATCAGGTGACTCACAACTGCCTATAATTCTAGCTCACCAATGGAAATTTTCAGGCTGATCCAGTTGTCGAAACATCTTCTGGAAACGTTATCAGTTTCCTTTCTTAAAATACCCAGCTCTGAGTTCACTGATTTTCCATTTTCTAGTCCCTTTCTTTCTGGGTTGCTCTTGATCAT
Organism: Nannospalax galili; assembly: GCF_000622305.1. Lineage (NCBI taxonomy): Eukaryota > Metazoa > Chordata > Mammalia > Rodentia > Spalacidae > Nannospalax > Nannospalax galili. The sequence continues at coordinate 427,660 of NW_008337442.1, read as the reverse complement.
TCCTGAGCAGGTTCTTTGATCTCTATGTGGGAGAGGCTATCATGTATTTGATAAAATGCTCATAAATGATGGCTAGCAGCATTGATTTTTATTTAGAAATGGTAATTCTCTAGCATCTGCAGAGTTAAGCTTAATTTTTCTTAAGCTCATATACACAATAAAAGCAAAATGCTTGTGGACTCTTTCTTTCCCTTCTCTTGCCCCAGCCCCATGCCCTCCAGAAGCACTCTTGCCTGGAAAAGGACACGAATCCTGAATTCAGGTCTTCAGGGTCAGGCTTATCTTAATGATAGGAGTAGGAAGGAGAGTACTTGTACTTGTACTTGTAGTTGACTGAGTCAGTTGGGGGATGGGACCACAGGATGTTTCCCTTCTTACATGGCACCCTCATGACTTTCACTCAAAGACAAGCCTGAGCTTTTAGAATAAACTGGATTAAGTCTAAAGAATGGAAGTAAGTCTATCTTTACAACAGTATCGGATGGAAAAATTACAAATCATTCTGGGGTATCATTTTAGGAGTCTTATCTCCACAGGAGATGGGGGAGTGACAGAAGACTGTTGGTCATATTTACTGGAAAAAATTGTATGCTGTTGATAGAGCTGTAGACTCCTCATTAACTTCCTTCTATTCCTTTTTCTGGGTTCACCTTCCCTCCCATGAAAAATCTCTCAGGGACACATCTTGTTGTTTGTTGTTCTTGGCCGTCCAGTCCTGAAAGACTAATCATGGTGCCTGAGGGCGTCCAGGCCATGGAGGTGCTGCATTAAGCATTGCTGGTGAGACAACAGGTCCCAATTCTGAAAAGAAACTTTGTTAAGCTTGCCAGGTATATGAGCCCTGCACTGGGGAACATTCATTCCCCCCAGCGGTGCTTAAACAAAACTTACACACGTAGTTGGAAGCACAGATGATTCTGATTACCAGAGGTGGTGACAGGGATACTGACTGACTCCTGGACCAAGATGGGGCTGTTTTACCCCACTCAGCATTGCATCTGTCTTGGGTTAAAACTGGTTTGGCTTGGCAGTTCCAAGTGTGATTTCCAACTGCAAGTTTTCTCAAAGTGGATGATTTTTGGGGCCTCTTGATGCTGACACAGCTTATTAACAAATGAGACATTAACAAACGAGATATTAGTGTTCTGTCTTGACTTTGCAAGCCACACAGAACAATGGCCATCCTTCAAGGATGTAGGAGTGCTGGAGAGATGGACCAGGCTTGGCTGATGGAAGAGGAGAGCAAAGGCAAACAGCTTAAAAACAGAACCTGGGCTATGGTGGCGTCTAAGCACCTTTATAAAAGAATGGAGGCAACAATGCTTGCACTGCCTGCACTGTGCCTGTACACTTCGCTGGTCCCCGCAAAGAGGCAGTGGCTCTTGAAATATTTTTGATAAATGGTAGGGGCGATGAGGAAAACAGTCTTAGGGGAGAACAACTCAAGACAGTTATGGCTCAGTTGCTGGTCCTCTCCCTATGGCAGGGAGAGGTGGCCCTAGCCCCCAGTAATTACTGAGACCCGGACTCCAACCTCTAACTCATTCACAGCAAGTGACAACTGGTAACAGGTGGCACCTGATTCTCAAGGTAGGTGGTTGGGAACAGTGTGGGTGAGGAACAGAGGAGAGATCACAAACATACCAGGTTCCTGTTGGGAGTTTTCTAGAAGTTCCTGTGTTCTGTAAACTTACTGAATACTTATTGTGCCTCAGGTACTGTGCAAGACATTTCCTGTACAATTCCCACTCCTTATGGTTAGCCTCTGACATCATCCATGTTATTGACCTATAAGACCTGTGACTCAGATTGGTCGTGTGACTTGCTTAGGCTAACATGAACACTGAGGAGGAGCCCAGATTTGCTGCTTGGCCTGCTTCCCAAGACCCTGGGCATTACACCACGATAACAAGAAACCCACAGTGCAGTAGGATCCAGACAGCTGTGTGACTCTGAGCATGGAAGACCAGGCTGGCTGTACAGGCCTAGGCACAGCTGTCCTCAGAAACCACTTTGCAGGGCTGCTTCTTCCCAGAGCAGATAGAAGCCTCAGAAACTAAACACTTCAGTTTTTCACTTTCTTCTTATTTCATAAAAACTTTTAATGGAACTTGAGACCTTGATTGTACTTCTGAAAAGTAAGACTAATTCATGAAGGATGTGGAAACTATTTTGACTTATTAGATTTAAAAAATACCATAAAACATGAAACAGTATTGGAATATTTTCAGAGAGCAATTTGGTAAACATTATCAAAATATCAATTTTGATACCCATGAATTGCTTTTTTTAAAACCTATTCTATGGGGCATCCCAAATGTGCCAGGATGCACACACTAGGCTGTGTGTTGCAGAGCTGTTCGTGCTATTTTAAAAGAATTGTCCTAATGCAGCCATTCCATGGGGTGATTAAAGGAATTAGGCAAAACCAAATGTGCTGGGAAAAAAAAAAACATCGAAAACTATTGAAAATGAAACAGAATCAAATGGATGAACAATACTGTGTGCCTGGGCTATGTTTCACTAAATTTTCCTTATCCCGCTGGGACACCCGCCCCCAGTTAGGGCCTCCCAGTCCTGACGGATTGACAAATCGACATAAGGCATCCTATTTGGATTTTGCATGGTTCATATGACGTTTGGGAGGGGGCGACTTACAAAAACATTGATTCTTATAGGTTTTTACTTTTCTGTATTTGAAATGCTTATACTGTCTGTCTCCCACCCACCCTGTCTTCTCTCACTCGACTTTTGCAGGGGGGGGGCACTCCACCCCTTTTTCCCAGTGTGCTCTGCATCCCCCACCCCTTTCCCTGGATTAGCTCCAGTTTCTCCCAGGAGCCTTTGGGCTACAGGCTATAAACACAGAAAAGATTTGGAAGAATGCTCACAAACTGCTTCCAGTGATGAACTTTATGATACAGGCAGAGTCAAGAGTGGATTTTTCACTTTTTTTTTTAAAGTTTTTTAGGAGAAGCAGTTCATTACAGCTTTAATAATGATTTCCAGAGCAAAGATACATTTTTTTCAAAAGTGGCTATAAAATTTTTAGGTTCACTATTTTTTTAAAAAATTTTTTTTTACAATTAAAGTTACAGTTTTAACAATATGCAAAATATTACAGTAATTCAGATTTTTTGGCATAATGATTACAGATTTGATAAATACATTTTATATCTCATAATAGCGATGAGGATTATACAAAAGCTATTAAAACAATTATGAGAATAAATTCTATTGTCACTTAAGTATCTAAAGCTATTTTCCTTTGCGTTCTTCCAGAATGATTTGTTCTTATTCTTTACCTTAATTTGAGGGACTTCAAGAAGATACTTGTTTTTTTTTTTTTTTTCCTACAGAAGAATTCATTCCAAAGCAATTGACATTGAGACGTTTTCACATGCATTTCTAATCTCTATATACATGACTATCACTGGTCACAGTCGCCCACCTTCTGAGCTCCTCGGCATCTGAGCATGAATACAAACTTGTCAGATAGACAGCCTTCCTCTCCCACTAGAGGCTCCATACTCTGCCATCCCTGTCACTGTCCACTGTGTTGTCAGCACCCTCATCCATTCCCCCCTGTCTGCCCTTCTGGTAAATCTAGTCAGCCAGAGGTCCCTGTTCCAGGAGGGTCAGCTGTTCCTCATCTACTGCAATCCATTGTCAGTATTCCTTTGGATAGAATTGGGGTCTGCTGTTCATTTTTCCTGTAGTATGTTGGGTTACTGTCTGGAAGAGCCTTTATCTATCCTGGCCAACAACTCGATTGAAGGTATCGCCTGTCTGGCTTTGTTGTTTGTCGAGTAACTTTTAGTTATATATATGTATGCTCTTATGATATTATGTTGGCCCCTTTACTCTTTGGTTATGGGGGCCTTTTGGGTGTTTAAGGAAATACAATTGGACCAGATAAACTGATTTGTTTTTACTCTTGAGGTCGTTTCACTTTTTAAAATATTTTAAGGGCTGGAGAGATGGCTCAGCAGTTGAGAACACTGACTGTTCTTGTAGAAGATCAGGATTCGAATCCCAGCACCCATAGAGCAGCTAACTACTGAAACTCCAGTTCCAGGGGATCTGACAGCCTCTTCTGTCTTCCGCAGGCATTGCACAACACGGGTGTACTTACCTACATGCAGGCATAACACTCATACACATAAAATAAGATAAACATAATAAAGAAAATAGTAAAAAACATTGAATTTTATTGAATTTGTTGTGTATTTCATACAGAACATCTTAAACAATTTTGATCATCTTTATACCCCTGTCCCCACTGGGACCCTCCCATATGCCCCCCCCCCTCACTGGAGCCCATATACTCTGTCATCCCTGTTAAGGCCCACTGTGTTGTCAGTGCCCCCAGCTGTTCCCCAGTGCAAATCCATCCACTGAGTTGAGTCAGCCTATCTAGAGTCCCTTGTTTTAGGAACATCAGGTCTTCTTCATCTAGTAGTAATCAGTTGCCAATATTCTTTCAGATAAGATCAGGGTCTGCTGTTCATTTTCCCAGTACTATGCTGGGTTGACTCCCCAAGTTTGCATGGGACTTGTATATGCTGACACCACTGCCATAGAATCATATGAGCAGGTTCCAAGGAGTTTGTAGTATTATGTTTTCACGTGGTCATGTACCTCCTCCGTGGCCCTTACAATCTTTCTCTGCCCTCTTCTGTGATGCTCCCTGATCCTTGGGTGGGTGAAGTTTAAATAAAGGGGTCTTGTTCAAGGACCATTATTCAGCAGACTCTTGATTTCTACACTTTGGCCATTTGTGAGCTTTGTGTTCTTGGCTCTCTGCTGCATGAGGGAGCTTTATTACTGAGAACTGAGAGATTCACTAGTGTCATCTTCTTTATCCCTGTTCTATGTTTCATGAGCCTTAGGTGTAGAGGTTTGCATTGTACATGTGTCCCTTAGGTCTTTTCACTTCTATGTGATATACTTCAGCGTGGTTTTACTTTTTTACTTTTTTACTTTTTTGATGTTTGTGTGTGCATCTGTATATGGTGTGTGTGTGTGTGTGTGTGTGTGTGTGTGTGTGTGTTCATGTGTGTGTATGCAGGCAATGGCATACCATGTGTGTGTGAGGGCCAGAGGACAAGCTTGGGTGTTGGTCCTTGCTTTCACCGTTTGAGACAGTCTCTTGTTTGCTGATGGGAGTCCTCCTGTCTCTGCCTCCCATTTTGCTGTTATGGGAGTGCTGGGGTTACAGATGGGATTACCTAGCTTTCTGTGGGCATCTAGCATGGTGGGCACTTACCCCCTGATTCATCTCTCCAGCCTGGTTGACTTTTTTATAAGGAACACTTTCATGTTAAGTGTGTATTAAAAACAACAACAAGAACAAAACAACATGGGGAAACCAGGATCTGGTAACTTGGGAAATAAGAAGGGACAAATGAGTTAAAGATGATTTCGGGTTTCACCATACAGGTTTCACCATACAGAACCACTGCTGTCACTGGTAATAGGACACCCACTTGAGGACACCCATCCTCAGGGCCTTGTTTGAGTTTCTGTGGTCCAAAAGACTGTAGTGCTCTGAAGTGTTCTGGGAACTGTTAAGCAATAATGTTTATCATGGTCAAAGTAAGTGTGGTCTTGGTGGTTATTATCAAAGAAGTATTAGTATATTGAAAAAAATGGAGCAGAAAGAAATCAGTTAATTGCAATAAGCTTTTGCAGAATGAATTTAGCATCTCCTGGGAAATACCAGGAGGCTATCCACTAGTGGAGCTGTGGGAGGGGCATTACCTGCCACAGACATTACAGTGTCTTTTACCAAGTAGAAAGGTGGCCTAGGTGATTTTTTTTCTAAGTTAAAAAATAACCTAATTGGCATGTAAAAATAATGAATGTTCTAGAAGGCTGAAGTTGAAGAAGTAGTATCTCCCCTCTCTCCCCAATTGTAATTCTACCCTCCTTCCCATGAATCCCTCTGTTAGCATTTGGTATATACATGTCTGGATAGCATTCTGAGCATTTGTACTCACGTGTGTGTATGGTGGGGGGAGTACACACAGAAACACACGTATGCACAGTGGCAGGCATGTGTGCAGAATTTTAAAAACATACAAAGGAAACTTTACAATTATATTGTCTCTACAGACCTTGACAGAAGGCTGCACACAGGGAGCTGGACTATCTCTTTTTAAAGCTCTTCTCTGCATTTATTTGTAGAACATTCTGTAGTTACTATGGAGAGAGAAATGTAAATGTAAAGTTCTCTGACATTTTCACTTAAACTTCTTAAACACCTGGGAGAATGGTGTAGAGTGGCCGGAAGTGACACGGAGGGGGCAAGTACTGATGCACACATGGTAGGAACAGGGCAGAAGGTTTTTGATTTGGGTAATTCATAGCACAGTGGGTTTAAGAATTTTGCCTCTCAAAATATGGATTTGAATATGGATTTTCATACTAACTATGATAATTTGGGGGGAAACTTCTTAACTGTTTAAAACGAGTTAACTCACAAAATGAGAGACCAGGAGTATCCGCCTTATGAGATAGACTATATGAAATGATGCTTGTGAAATGTGAACCACACTGACAGGCATGTAGTGACATAGTGACTGCTCACTAAAGTCAGCTGCCTTATTATTTTGGGCCTTTATTTTGTTTATATTTTGGTCACGTCTGAACACCTGTAGTCCTCTTCCAGTCTTTCTGAAAATTGCTTTTCCAAAGGCTTGACTAGCCTTGTTTTTGAGCCAAGTCTTACGCACACATGTTCTATTTTCAATCCATCATCTCTGCTTCCACATGCCAAGCCTCCTACACGGTGTTTTGGAAACAAACCAAGAGCAACCCCAAATTCCTCACACATGACTTCTTTGACTTTCCTTACACTGAGTTGTAGATGATCATTTCTTGTCTTTTTTAATGGGGGTTACAACTTCTTGTTTGACTTAATGGCTCAACCTTCTGAATAGATACTTGGTCTTAATGTCAAGGATTGAGGCATTCCCTTGCTCTTGGACTTGTAATGATTGCTGCTTTTATGCCTGTGTGGCTAGCTAGCCTTGACTGTCAACCTGTGTGTCTAGCCTTAACTGTTAGCCTGTGTATGGACTGCCATATGTCGATCTGGTGTTAAAACAGATTACATCTTAGTGTACATCTATCTAGATATCTCATTGACTTATCTATTGATTTAATAAATTTCTATAAGCATCACTGTGTTCCAGAAGTTATGCCATGTTTCTGGAGTACAGTGGCAGACACTATAGATGGGTCTTTCCTTCATGAACTATAGAATAGTTCAGCGGGGACACTTCACTTTAAATATGAGTTACAGGCTGGAGAGATGGCTAAGTGGTTAAGGCACTGACTACTCTTGCACAGGACCCGGGTTCGATTCCCAGCACCCACATGGTGGCTATGAACCATCCTTAACTCCAGTTCCAGGGGAATCCGAAGCCCTCTTCTGACCTCCGTGGCATTGCATGACATGGGTGCACTCACATAGATGCAGACCTTCTGAGGACACACTATGTGAGGGACCTCGGAGAGATATTGTTATGAAATCTGAAAAGAATAAAAAATTAAACAAAGAACAGGAGAATAATCCAAGAAGATGCAACAGTATATTTAAAGAACTGGATGTGGCAAAATCCTTGGAGCAGCTGAACAACAGAAATAAAGCCAATGGTGAGGGTGGAGAGGGCAAGGGCATTGAGAGCCAAGGTGGCAGGACTGACGCATATGAGGGATTTATTCCTTGTAGAAGTTTCTTTGATTGTTTTCTGATGACAACAGTCCAGACTGCTGCTCATCTCAGCCGTGATGACAATATGCTTGGACCCCAGAAAACACAGCAACATTTTATTGCTCTTTTGTGATTAATGAAATCTTGTGTCTATCCAAGCAAATAGAATCCTGTATGACATATTTTAAATCAAGTCAATAAAAGGACAGAGACTAGTGAATCCCTCAAGTTTACATGTACATGGAATGAACTTGGAGCTATCCTTCCTTTTGTTTTGAACAGTCATTCTCAGTTCTCCCTTGTTTAACTTCCTCTTTCAGCCACTCTTTGATCTTCCTTCCCTTCCTTCCTTCCTTCCTTCCTTCCTTCCTTCCTTCCCTCAACCTCCTTCATATGACTCTCTTCCTTCCTTCCTTCCTTCCTTCCTTCCTTCCTTCCTTCCTTCCTTTCCTTAGGGCCTCAAGTAGCCCAGTCTGGCCTTAAACTTACTATGTAGTCCAGGATGACCTTAAATGTCTGATGCTCCTGCCTATATCTCCTGAGTGCGTGGATTGTAATGTGCACCACCAAACTCTGTTAATGCAGTGCTGTGGCTTGAACTCAGGGCAAGAATTTTAACAACTGAGCTACATCCCTAGCCCTTGACTTTTTCAACTTTATCTAAATATTGTCAAGTAAAGCAAATAAGCAAAACCGAAAATAAACCCCAAACATACACAGCGCCAAAGCTATGCAGCTCCTGGTAAGTCCCATGCTCCTGGAGGTTACAATTGTCCCTTCAGTAACCTTACTTGGAAATGTCTACAGTATCAGCAAAGGGCTGGTGGGTAGTCATGGTTTCTGAGGTCCAGCTTTCAAAGCGTGAGGGAATAAGATGTTGTATGAAAAGAAGTCCCAGCCTTTTACTATAGGGAGAATTAAAAAAAATTTAATCTGAAAAACTGAACCCCTGAAATTTCAGATTAATGTGAATTAGGTCAATCAACATATATGAACTTATTTATGGAAACATAATAGTATGTGCAGTATCTGATACAAAATTTTAATTGAACTCTTAAAGGCACCTAAAGCATTTCACCTATGGTTTTGTTTTGTCATACTAAAATAAACAGAACATAAATATAATAAATAAAATAGTTTTTCAAAAGAGGGCTGGAGAGATGGCTCAGTGGGTAAGAGTACTGGCTGGTCTTGCCAAGGACCTGGGTTTGGTTCCCAGAACCTACATGGAGGCTAAAAACCTGTCTCTAACTCCAGTTCCAGGGGATCCAACATCCTTTTCTAGCTTCTCTGGGCATTGAACAACAAGGGTACACTTACATACCTGCAGGCAATACACTCATACACATAAAATAAATGAAAATAAATAAAAATATTTAAAAGAAACATAATGATTTCTTTCTTAGAAAGTTATCAGAGCTGGGCATGGTTGCACACATTTGTAATCTCAGCACAACTAGGTTGAGGTAAGGAGTAGGAGTTTGAGTGCAGCCTGCTTTACATGAGACCTTGTCTCAACACCCCTTGCCCCCAGTAAAAAAGGAAAAAAGAAAAGCAAAGAAGGGTACAAGTTCTCAGCTGCTCAGCCTGATTTTTCTGAAGAGATCATTATATTTGTTTTCTTTCAAGTCCAGGTTTCTCAGGGAGTTCTCCCACATGCATACAGCTCTCCATCTAGATATTTTGAGTGCTTGACACTGGGAAAACCTTCACAAAGTCTCCTTTCCCAGCTGTGGTAAGAAGGACAAATGTCCCAATACTGCTGTTTAGTCTAACTACCGAAAGCTCCATGGGTCTAGAGGATTCTTATGAAAATCGATTTTTCTTTTTTTTAATGTGTATGTATGGCATACATGCATGTGTATATACATGTTGTCATGTGTGTGGGCTCACATGTATGCTCATGTATGTGGAGGCCTGAGCTTAATGTCAGAACCTTTCTTGATCACTTTTCTCCCTTATTCTTTGAGGTAGGGTTTCTGAATCAAACCCAGAGCTCACAAGTTTAACTAGGTTCACCAGCCAGCTTGCTCCAGAGATTCCCTGTCTCTGTCTTCCAAAGGTAGAATTCCAGGCAGGCTGTCAGAGTTGCCCAGGGTTTACATGGCTCCAAACTCCATTCCTTTTGCTGTGCAGCAGGTGCTTTAACCACTGAGCAACCTGACTGCTTTGTCATAGTTACAGGTTTCTGTTCCTAATATTTATACTATTAGGGGGTGGAGGGCTCAGGTATCCATGGCCGGGAGGATTTGTGCAATGGTAGAAATAATAGAATTCCAAAACAGCATATTCTTGGAAGTACTGAAAAATACCTCCTGGGGACAGAAAGTAACATTGAGATAAGTAAGAATGAACGTGTGTGGGAAGAGAACCAAATAGATAGGAAAACAGCCACAAAGAGCTATGAAGAATTAGAAATAAGGCCCAAGAAAACAACCACAGGAAAACCGGCTAGGAAGAAAGCCAACTTTGGTTGAATTCAAAATGGGCCAGAGAAATAAAAGGTGTGGAAGGTATTGTAAGAGAATGGTGCCTGGTGTGCACATGGGGTGGAGAGGTGGGGTTGCTGAGGGAGAGCAGATTGCGCAGAGAGGAAGGGCTACAGTGGAAGGGTAAAATGCCATGTAACTAATAATGATTAGTGGGATGTTTTTAGTATGGGTGCTGTGCTGAAGGGGATGATGTAGTTGTTTCACTGCCATTTCTAAATGTTAGCTTTTATAAGTAGTATTTTTTAACGTAACTAATAATGATTAGTGGGATGTTTTTAGTATGGGTGCTGTGCTGAAGGAGATGATGTAGTTGTTTCACTGCCATTTCTAAATGCTAGCTTTTATAAGTAGTATTTTTTAACTGCGATGAGGCATTTGTAAATGGATACTGCAGTACCTATCAGGGCACCTTCTTCCTAGGCTCAATTAAATGTTGAGACTCCATGATGAGCACACATCCTTGTCCTCAGGATTCCATAAAACAGGAGCTACTGAGGGTCAACATGCAACTCTGGCCACCCCTCTGTTAGGAAGAGTTGCTTGTAGTGGTCTTTCCTGCAGTCCTTGTAACTATGTGGAGTTATTGTCTTTGACCTTCACCTTGCACAGAATTCAGTTCATCCACAATTGGTTTGGAAACTGCCTCTTGTAACAACTTTCACCGTGTTTATATTCCACTCATAGTTCCATACAATCCACACAAGCTGCTGACCAGGACCCACTTTCATCATCAGTGATATGGCCAGGCAAGAGAGTAGATGCCAATTTTATCAAATTAATCAGGAGTCAGAGGGAAAAAGTCAATTGGGGGATGAATTCTCAAGCAGAAAGAAAAAACAGTCTCGTTAACCTTTCCCCATGGATACCTTAGGAGACTCTTGTATATGTGAAGGTATAGTCAGTCTCCTCAGTATGTCTCACTGTGGCACTATGCTGGCCCACACACCCTATCTGCACTGACTCTATGAGTGATGGGTTTGGAGCAGGAAAACGTGAATTCTCTGAAGCTCAAGGGCTGAAACTGGTCAAATGGCCCAAATCCCACAAACTCCCCATAGGCCAGAACTCTACTCTATTCCATTAGTTATTTAACTAAATATTGCAGAGGGCACCAGAAAGTGAACAATCCTCCTTCCTGATGTAACAGAGCCACAGAGTAAAATCTAACAAGATCATTTCCTGCCTGTGTATTTTTTGTGATGGCAAGATTTAAAAACTCAAGGTGCTATGGCTTTATATATGTAATTTCTACTCCTCTGTAATCTTTTCCCCATCTTTTCTGGTCTGTCCCGCAATGCTTTGATTATTTCCATATCCAGATAATAGTAGTCCAAGACACTGAGAATAGAGTTATTGAAGAACTTTAAGTTCAGTGCATAGCTTTATGCTTACCCAGTTGCTTTCTGCTGAATTTCTTTTTCTTTTCTTTTTTTTTTTTGGTTGAACTATTCCACTTCAAATTGGTCTGTAATTTCTACGCTGTTCTGCTCCACAACTTCTTTACCATTCTACATTGTCTACAAGTTGTCATTAATACCTTTTCCTTTGTTATCCTTGAATGTGTGTGCTCAGGCTATGAGGGTAAGTTGACCAGGGATATTCTGACTAGGAAACTTAAAGGTGGTGTGGAGATACTCTTACTGAGTGTGATGGTCAGCACTGATTGTTAACTTGACCTGATCTAGAATCACTTAGAAAACAAACATCTGGGTGTTATCTGTGAGGGATTATTTAGATTAGGTCAACTGAGCTGGGAAGTTCCATCCTAACTGTGGCTTGCACCAATCCATGGACTGGGGTCCAGGACTGAATAAAAAGGAGAAAATGAGTGCAGGGCCAGAATTTATTTCCATTTGCTTCCTGACTGTGTACCCAATGTGACCGGCTGCCTCAGTCTCCTGCTTCTGTGACTGCCCACCATGCTGGACAGTACCCTAAAACTCTAAACCAAAGTAAACCCTCCCTTAAGGTATTTTCTCAGAGCAATGAGAAAAGTAACTGGGTTCAGGAGGGAAATCAAGCAACAGCCAGCTGTACACTGATATTACTGTGTGCAGAACAGATGCTTGCTAATCTACTTGGAGGCTAGCTAATTAAGAAAGGAGAGTCACTTGGGAGTCCTCCCTCTGCTTGTTCACCACAGAGCTATGTGGATTATGCACAACACAATTCTAAGGGGGCCCTCTTTGTACAGACTGCCTGCGTTTACTTATTTTCTTATTTTAAATATTTTTATTGATTCTTTGAGACTTTCATACTGTGTATTTTTGTCATATCAGAGCCCCACCCCCATCTCTACTCCACCTTACTATCCCCCCTCAACTTCATGTCCTTTATTTTTGTTGTTTTTGAAAGGCCTTTTGAGTCTAGTTTATGATCCCCAAATGCTCTTGGGCATGCATAGGTCTACCCCCCAGGAACCTGGTCAATCTACCCACATCACACCCTTAAGAAAACAGATTCTCCCTCTCCCAGCAGGTGTCAGTTACCAATAGTTCCTCATTTAGAGCTAGGGCATTGTCCTAGTTTATTTGTCCATTGCTGTGACAAAACAGTCTGATAACTTCCAACTTGGGGAGGAAAGGGATTATTCCGCTTACATCTCCCAGGTCACAGTTCATCAGGGAGCCCAAGGTAGGAACTCAGGGCAGGAATCTGGAGGCAGGAACCCGAGCACAGGCCATGGAGGAACTCTGCTTACTGGCTTGCTCCCCTGGCCCCTGCTCTGCTTGCTCTCTTATCCAACACAGGCCCACCTGCCCAGGGGTGGCACTACCTACAGTGGGTTGGGCCCTCCCACATCACTCAACAATCAAGAAAATGTCCCATAGACATGGCCACAGGCCAGTCCAATGGAGGCAATTCCCCAATTGAGGCTCCCTCAACCCAGGTGTGTCAAGTTGATGCTAAAGCTATCCAGCACAAGCTCCTTCCCCACCTTCCCCATCCACGTTGAGATTTTGTCTGGTTTGAGTCTGAACAGGCCTTGTGCATGCTGTTGTAAGTGCCGTGGGTTCATGTGTGCAGCTGCCCTGTTGTGTCCAGGCAACAGAGTTTCCTTGTATTCGTTCACCACCTCTGGCTCTTCCAATCTTTCTTCCCCCTATTCTCTAATGATCCCTGAGCCTTGGGAGGAGAGGGTGTGATATAGGTTTCCCATTTAGGGTTGACCAGTCCACAGCCTCTTATTTTCTGCTCGTTGACTAGTAGTGGGTCTCTGTGTTAATCATCATGTGCTGCAAGAAGAAACTTCTCTGGCCAGAGTTGAGAGATGCACTACTCTTTGGGTATAATGATGTCATTAAGAGTTGGTTTAATACCATGTCCATTTGACTGCCTGGATTTACACCTCACTTCTGACCCTGGTCTAGGTTATCTTATCTGCATAGTTTGTCAAATTCTGTAAGCTCTTTGTATGCTTCCCTCCTCATTTGTATAAGTAAGACAATAGGGTTATTACAAGGATTAAGTTAGATAATATAAGTGAGATACATAGTGCAGGTTGTTAAAACCAGAGATGAATAAGAGTTTGTGTAGTTTATTTTTATTTATTTTTATTTTTTATTTTTTTGAGACAGTGTTTCCCTGTAGCCCTAGCTGGCCTGGAACTCGCTATGTAAACCAGGCTGGCCTTGAACCCATAGAAATCCGCCTGCCTCTGCCTCTGCCTCCTGCTGGGATTAAAGGGATATGCCACCACGCCTGGCATAGAGTTTATTTTTAATTAATTAATTAATTATTATTTTGTGGTGATGAGGATTGAATCCTGGTTCCCTTGCATGCTAAGCAGATATTTAATCACCGAGCTATACTTCCAGACCCTAGAGTTTAATTTTTAGTAAGACCCTGAGCAAACCAATTATTTTAATTTGGTGTAATCAAATTTAAGGAAGTGGCAGGCATCGAGTATTTTGGGAGCACAGAAAAGAGTCACCTTGAGGAATGAGAATGGAACAGATGAAGATGAGATGTGAGAGATGAAGACTGAACTCCTGCACAGGCAGTCCAGAGAGAGGGGCATCTACCAGGAAGGGGAGGGAGGGGGAACCTTGCTCTGTGAAGGCCACCTATCTCGCCTGCTGTTTGAATTGTGTGGGGTAGAGAGAGTGAGGTAAGAATTTAAACAATACCAGTAAGACTTTGTTATTCCGAGACTGAGGAATGGGGGTCTGGTAGGGAACTGAAGTGGGCATATGGAGCAGGGTGGGAAGATCAGAGTCTGAGGTCTGACAATGGGTCCAAACATTGCCTCTAATATCACACTTGTCTTCAGGCAAGTCCCTGCTTTAAGACCTCAGTTCCCCATCTGAGCAATGAAGGACTCAGGGTGGAGCAGTGCTAAGGGTCTATGGCTCTGTCTGAGCACATAACTTTGGTTTTGTGTCTAAAGACCAGACTGTAGCTGGTTGTGGACCATGATTCTGAGGCTTTTGAACAGTGTAGAGAAGCATCTGTTCTCATCTCACACTTTCCATCTGAAGTTCTCATGCCTTTACTAAATTTCTCCCAGTTCCTTGATGGAAAGCCTGGGCTCAGAGTGGGCTGAGCCTTGGAAATGGCTATCTCAGATATGTTCTCCAGCTTGGGCTGGTTGAGGTTGAGGTGATCTTGCTTACTTGGTGTGTCTCAGTGCTGGTGGGAGCTTGTCAGGTAGACTCCAGTCCAGACCAAGGATGAAAGGTTATGGGAGCCCCGTGTGAGCCTGCAGCAGTGCACGGAAGGATCACATGTGGTCTCAGAATGCATGATTTGGCATCTGAAGAAGGATTTGGGAGTTAGGGAGATAGCCCACCTCCAAGGCATAGCATCAAAACTATCTCTCCTCTCCATGATTTTTATTCTACTAGCTCTGCTTCTTGGTGAAGGTTGACAATTACAAGGCTAGGCCATTCAGTTTACAGGGAGGATGTTAATACAGTTTATACAGTTAATACAGTTAATAAGTCCTTCATCCATGAGGACTTAGAAAAATTAGCTTCTATATAAATTAATACATCAAAAGTCCATGTCATGCCCTAGCTATAGCCCTGGCTTTCCTATGTCTGTTGGTTTTCTAGGCTATATGCCACCTGGCTTAGTGAATTTGTTTCTCTTTCTAGTTTTTTTTTTTAACCCCCAGTGTGTTTGTTGTACAGGATTCAAACTGCTTGTCAGTTAAGACTTAATAATTTGTTAATATTAAGTCTAATTATTATGAAAGTAAAAAAGAACAGCAGGTTCTACAAGGACAAAGCTAAGATTTATTTTTTCATTTTAGTCTTTTTTTCCCTCTTATTATTGTTAAGATAGACAGTCCATATTTTCAGTTGTATGGTCACTTTCTGCCACAAAACTGACAGGCACCCAAGTACCTTCTAACTTGCTGTTCTGCCATGGGGGCTTTTTCATGGTCACCTCTGCTTCTATCATCATGTCCATATTTTAGCTAGTGATAAGGAGAGAGGGATGGGGAGGCCTTGACCTTCCACAGGATTTTCCTGGGAGTGCTGCAGGTTTCTTTCTCTGAATACTCTTGAAGCTCAGTGATATGGTTGCACATAGCTATAAGGGAAACTGGGAAATGTCTTTTTTCCTAGATACTCACCCACCTAGCTAAAAGCTGAAGGTTCTATTGCTAACTGAAAGAAAGATCTATTAGGGCATGACAGCTAAGCCTAATTGTATCTGGATTTGACTCTTTCCAGTAGTGTGTGATCTTGGGCACAGAATTATTATTTCACATAAAGATCCTACAAAACAGAAGCTGTGAAAATGCTGTGCCAACCAGAAAGTGTCATATAAGACATCATTAGATGATTTTTTTTCACACTTTTGTAAAAATCACATTCTCTCATTTTTGGAAATAGGTTAAAAGAGAAGCTGAGCAGAGGTTTGCTTTTGGAGACAAGCTGATCTGGGGTGGATTGTGGAACTTCATTGTGTGAAATCAAGCAGAATTGCCACAACAGTTATTCAAATGTGCTTCTCAGTTGCAGCTGGAAAGCAATGCGCTCCATTAACAGGGATTTTCCTTTGGCATTTCAGCACTAGCCTGGACTCACACTCTTATCAGGAAAGGCTTGCATACCAACAAATAATAAAGAAATCTTCAAAGAGTTTATGTCAGAAAGGCTTTATTGGAGTTGAGGGAGAAAGGTCTTAATAAAGTCCAAATCCACTTGCTGATGTTGCCCAGTATGGAAGCACTTCACAACTTACGATACATGCTCTGGGAAAAGGATTAGCACTTTTTGCTCTTGATTTTAATGGTGCCTGATGTAATAGAAATGGATTGCAATAAATATTGCATATAATTATTTATTAGACTTATAAAGCCTCCTGTTGCTGAGGTCTCCAGGCATAAAGACAAAGGTAGGATTAGGTAATAAATACAAGCAGATGCAGCAAACACAATTGTGAGGTCATTTCATAAGTGGCCCCAGTGAAACATTGGCTATCTATGATTGGAAGAAAAGAAGAAAAACAAAAGTAAACTAAGGTCTCCTGAAAGAAGAGCGACCAGATTGGGAGGCAATGGCTATTTTGGAGGTGGGGGGTGGAGTGCTGGTCTACACTGTTGTTGAGGTCCACACTTTGCTAGAGGAGGAGGCTCTGCCATATTAGCTTTGGGATCACAGTCCAGTTCACAGAAGGATTCACACCATCTCATGAGCCAGAAAATTGCATGGAGCACAGTCTCCCTGTTCATACTGAAGGAGAGAGAGGAAAAGGGCACACACTATCTTGGGGTATTCTTGTCATAAAGAAAGAGCCACGTTAACTGTGAGGTGTTTAAGATAATCCCCAGGCCACACACATTTGGATGTAAGTACAGACCAGGATAATGGAAAGGAAACAGGGAGGTAAAGGAAAAGAAATAACCTGAAAGAGAAGAAAAGTAGGAAACAGGCCTTAATAAGGGAGATATGGATAAAAATTGGGTTAGTTTAAGGGAGGGGGGAGGGAAAGGTATACAAGGAACCTAGGGGATAAAGAAAAAGAAGGAGCTCAACAGAATTCTGCTAATTAGGATCTAGATGTTCTGGAGTAGATTAAATGTTTGAGAATTTCCTGTAAGCATACAATATATTTTGATCATACTCACTCCTGTGCTTCTCCTCTTAACTCTTCCCCACCCCTCCCAACTTCGTATCCTCTTGTATTTATTATTTATTTATTTATTTATTTATTATTTATTTATTTTAAGCCACTTAGTGCAAGGACAATCCACTGGAGTCTGGCAGGCTAATCAGGGAACTTAAAGAAAACTGAAGCTCCCCCCTCACTCCTCCCAGCCCCAGAAGCCATCAACTGTTAACTCCTCAGCTAGGGCTGAGGGCTTGTAAGCCCCTCTCCAATCCGTATTGGAATATTGAGTGACTTGATTTTGTACAGGTCTTGTGTGGGCAAAGACAATTGCTATGAGTTCGAGTGCAGCAGTCCTGTCCTGTTCAGAACATGCTGTTTTTTCCCTGGTCCTCTCCAACAGAAGACTTTTATCAACTTTATGCCCCTTCTTCCATCATTGCCCCTGAGCCTTGGGGTCAGGGGTGTGGTATAGATGTCCCATCTGTGACTGAGCATGTCACAGACATGTATTCTCTGTACTTTGATCAGTTTTGAGTTTCTATGTTTTTTTTTTAAGTTTTAAAAATATTATTATTTTTATTTTTTATGTGTATGAGTATATTGCTGGCATGTGTCTAAGTGCACCCATGTTTTGTAACGCCTGCGGAGGTCAGAAGAGGGTGTTGGATTCCCTGGAACTGGAGTTACAGATGGTTGTTAGCCACCATGTGGGTGCTGGGAACTGAACCTGAGTTCTCTACAAGAGCAGTCAGTGCTCTTAACCACTGAGTCATCTCTCCAGCCACATGAGTTTCTATGTTAACCACTGTCCAATGCACAGGGAAATTTCTTTGATGAGGTCTGACACCTTCACTAAACTATGGGTATAGAGATATGAATTTAGAGGACAGTTTGATACTATGTCCGTTTCACAGAATAATAGTAATAGGTTCACTCATGAGGCCTGTGAGCTCCCCAGCCATGGGTTATTTGCCAGACTTATTAGGCATGCCTTTCCTCCAGTGGAGTGAGTCTTAAATCTAATCATAAAGCAGTTGGTTACCACCATAACATTTTTACCACTATTGCATCCATGGGCATACCTTGACATGCTGATTATTATTGTAGTTCACAGGGTACACAGATGGGTAAGACTGTTGCTGACTCTCAGCCCTCCCCCAGCATCCTGCATAGCACCTTTTGGTACTATGAAAGCTAGCTAGCATGGAGGAAGCTTCCTGGGCAGTACCAACTTGATTTCCATGTCCCGTAACCCAAAACTTTAAAAATTTTAAAGTTTCCTGGGGCTGGAGAGATGGCTCAGTGGGTTAAGAGCACTGGCTGTTCTTACAGAAGACCTGGGTTCAAATCCCAGAGCCCACATGGCAGCTAATAACTGTCCATAACTCCAGTTCCAGGGAATCCGACACCCTCTTCTGTCCTCCGCAGGTATTGCACAACATGGGTGCACTTACATGCATGCAGGCAATATACATATATACATAAAATAAAAATAATAAATGAAATATTAAAAAAGTGTTTTTTTTTTTTTAAGTTTCCTGATCAGTGAGAAGGACTTAGATTTGCCCTACTCTCCATGATGTGATTGAAAGTATTCATCTAATATGTCACTGGTGTTTGCATCACCGGTCTTAAGGGAAGAGAGACTGAAAATTAAACATGAAGAGGAAGTGTGGGGCCCCCTCCAAAAAGAGTAGAGTGAGCCTGCTGGCTTGTTACTATGTGAATGCCCCCCCCGCCCCGGCAGTGTTTCAGACAGTAGACTTCAGTGCAACTTGAATGCAAAATTATCATGGTACATAAGGCTTCAATTAACTTATGTTTCCATTTCCTAGTCCACCGAGAATACACTTTTATTTGTCTCAGTGGTATAACTGTGAAGGAACAAACTGCATTTGCAGAGGCATCTAATCCACACAGCAGCTTCAAGCCCCCTCCCCCCAATCCCCCCACCTTCCTAGTCTGGGGAGCTTTTGTTTCTCTTCTCAGTTAAGAAAATGAATCTCAGATGCTGAGGAGCTTGTCCTGGGTTCCCTAAAGTAAATAGCAGAGCTATGTTTGTAATTAGGTTTTCTGTGTCTCAAATTCACCTTGATGGTCTATTGTACTCAAGTCTGTGAAACCTCCATTTCGAAAGGTCCATGGGGACATTTGAGTCATGTCCCATAAAAGTCAACCTTCACCTCTGGATCCAAGTTCTGTTTTACAAGCAAGCTTATCACAGCAGCTTGTATTTCTATAACTCTTTTCTCTGAGAAAATCCATTTGCCTTCCAGACACTGAAGTCTAATAACAGCACTGATAACAGGTTAGGGAACTAGAAGACCAGGGGTTGTTTGGCACTTCTCCCATGGTTGTGAGGTCACCCTTTCCTTTCCTTCCTTCTGACATTCCTGGAGTAAGTGTGGGTCTCTGTGACCTGACACCTCTGGTTTGCTTGATTGCTTTTCCCTTCTCCTTAAAATCACACCCATGTGTCCCCAGCTGCCAGTCCCTTGGCTGTCATTCCTTTCATGCTAGGTTTTGTAGAAGGGCAGTGCAACTTGCTGTTTGTAATTTCTCTGTTCTTATCCTCAGTATGCCAGTCTGACATTGGTCCTGACCTTCCCCTTAAATTCTTTCCTCTAAAGGTCATGGCTGATGTTAAGGTTGCCTCTATTTTCTGGGATTTCTTTCTCCTTGCCCTAAATTTGGCTATACTCTTACTCCTGAGGCTCTTTCCTCTGTAACTGTCATGCTCTGGATCTTTCTCTGGCTCTTCAGACATCATTTCTCTCTGGCTTCCTCAGGATCTACTTTGTTCTTCCATTCAATGGCTGGGGTTCAGTCCATGGCAAGCTAAGTGCTGCTCAGTCTTTTTGCCTCAGCATATAATTATTTCTGTGACTTTTCCTCTGACTTCAATTCTAAATGATGGCCAAGCCCCAAGCTCAAGCTATGCTATCTCTCCCTAGTTTCTGCCTTGAATCTCCAGTTCCTACGGGACAGTGCTACTTTGGTTTGGCTGCCATCTTGAACATAGGTCTCACCTTGGATTCCTCCCGACTCCTCTCAGACTTCTTCATTTCTGTCAAAATCATTTGTCTATTCATTCAAGCTCACTGGTTTTCCTCCCTTAACTATGACGGGGAAACTCTTCCTCTCACATCTCTGTCCCATTCTTCTGGTCTCATCCCTACTCTTGTTGCCATGGTCAGCCTATCTTCTAATGGAGTCGAATGATCACTGGACCACTGTTCATGTTTTTCCCACCCAACTTCAGTAGATTTCTTTGCATTTTCATTCCATTTGATTTATGCCTGTTTTGGGTTGTTTCTGCGGTGTGTGCTTCTGACAATTTAAGGATAAAGATTTGTTACTCAACTAGAATCAAACTTGTTCTCTCATGGGGACCATAAATTCATGCAAATTTGATGGGTCTTAGCTTCCTGATGCCTTTCCTATTTGGGATGGATGCATATGACAAGGAAAGAAATCATTCTTTAGTCTTTTTGACAGTGTACTGTCTCTGAGATGATTCCTCAGGTTAGAAGAACTAAATTCTAAAATGAGATTTAATGAATACTGTCCCAGGACTGTGGTCACTTTGCATCTGATATGAATATAAGTACTTCTTGCCTCCCAGGCTCAACTCACAAAATTCTTCATTGTTTTTCCCTTCTGGGGAAAGATTAAGTATTAACAATCCTTATTGATTTTGGAATCATTTTCTATAATGTAAACAACACCTATCTGTAAAACTTTGTGCTAATCACAGAAAAATGTGATCATGTGAGTTCTGTAGTACAAGAATTTCCATAACTCAAGTTCTGTGGAGGTTTGTCTTATTATTCAGGAATTTATGAGAAGCAGTTCTCTTTAAAAATGTGTGTATGTATGTGTGTATGTATGTGTATGTATGTGTTATTTTATATGTATGAGTATTTTGCCTGGATATATGTAAGTGCACATATATTGTGCAATGCCCATGGAGGTCAGAAGAGGGCTTTGGATCCCTTGGAATTCAGGTTATTAGTTACCATGTGAGTTCTTGGACCCAAACCCATGTCTTCCGCAAGAGTAGCTAGTGTTCTTAACTGCTGAGTCAGTTCTCCACTCCTATAGTTCTTTTTAAAATTAAATACTTTATATTACATTTATTTATTTATCTGTGTGTGTGTGCATGCGCATGTGTGTGTGCACATGCAAGCACTCAAGTACATGTGTGAATACATGCTTGCCATGACGTGTGGAGGTCAGAGGATAGCTTTTAGGAGTCAGTTCTCTTCTTTTACAATGTGGGTCCCAGATATCAAACTCAGGTCATCAGGTTTGGTGACAAGTACCTTTACTTGCTGAACTTTCTTGCTGGCCTAGAAAAAATTTTCTTGCTGAGAAAGTACAGTGCAGAAGAAGGACATTGTAATTCTGCATAACTCTCGGGTAATGTTAGTAAAAACCCTTTTATCTGCTCCCCCTTCCTGTTGGTGAATCAGATTTCCTTATTCACCTAGTGTTAAACTTAATGGAACTTCTAGCTTACCAGGCTTAAGAGAACTCAGAAGCCCAAAGAGTCCACATGGCTGGTGCCAGGGTATGCCAATCACCATTGGTAGAATTTAGATGGTGTCCCTTGGGTCTTGAACTTTCTACCTGTGTGAATGAATAGATTTTAATGAAATCCAGTGACTCACTTTCAACTCGTAGGGCCCAGGGTAAGAGTATATATTGAAACCCATGTCCCTTATGACTAACTAGTGAAAGTTGTAAGTCAAGCTACACAATGTTGAATAAGATGTATTGTACCTTTCCATCTAATAATTATTATTCTAATAATGAATTGGAGGGCTGATAGTAACTGTAGACTCCTCAAAACTTGTATAGCATTATTACTGCCATACTGTTGCATGGGAGTGGGTTCCATCCATATTTCTTCTAATCATCAACTCTAACCAGTATCAAGAGGGGCCTTATGAGCCCACATACAAGTTACAGTCACTCTTTCTTCAAAAGCTTCCCCTTGGGTTTAAGGGCCCTACATTAGCCATGTAGTAAATTCTTAGGAAAAAACTTAGAAGAAAGCCACATAGGTCTTGCATTGAGGCTTAGGGGTTTGAAACTCCAGGGTCTCCAGTTGTCCTCTAGGTGCCAAGAGAATAGAAGGGAAAGTAAGCTCATATGGCTATGCAAACTTCTTGTTTTATTGAAACAGGCCATTGCCACAGTTGGGTGTCCAGTTCCTGTTATCGGTATAAGAGCAACACCAAGATACATGAGAGATCTTGGTAGCCCTGTTCTGAGGCTCTGTTCCCTGACATCACATCGTTAGGAGCTGGCTCTTACCTGATTCTCCCACTGACAAGCCTCCAGTGTAGCCAGAAATAGCCTAAAATGTACATTATCTATATGCAATGGACCTGAAATGACTCCCTCTGCTAATACCAGGGTTTAATGTTGCCCTCCGGTTTCACTGCTAGAAGTCCTTGGTACAAATTCAACCTCATACAAGATGCATCTCAGTGCCAGACCCAGGGGGTGCTATAGCACGGGAGGACACAGAGCGCAGGTTCTTTCCACCCTCTCTTGCATGCCAGGGGTCTCTTTCTTCTATTTTCTTTTCTTTTTATTTATGTGCGTGTGTGTACTGATGACTTAGGCAGTCAGAAGAGGGTGTTGGATCTCCTGGAGCTGGAGTTACAGATGGTTGCTAGCCACTGTGGGTACTGGGAACTGAACTCGGGTCCTCTGTAAGAGCAGCAAGCTCTCTGAACCACTGAGCCATCTCTCCAGCCCCCATTGCCAGAAGTTTCTTCCTCTCAACTGCTGAATGCCTGTTCTCTCCTGCCTCTACTCCACCACTCTCCTGCGTTCTGTGCTTTGAGCAGGCCCCATCCCTACCTTTTTACTAACTATGTCCTTTGGAGGAGCTGTGAGAAGTATATGAAAAACTAGATGAACCTACAGGAATCACTCATAAGTCATCTTCCAGCCACCACGTTGTCTGTCCACCCTGGTACAGTCCCCCATGCTTCTTGCTGTACAAATCGGTTCTTAGGAAGGAATGCTAACGGGTGATGTGTGGTATCTGTAAAGTAGAATGAAAGACTTGGTCCTCAAAAGATATGCTCCTGCCGAGGATAAGTGTGCTGGTACACTTCACCGACCTGGACAGGCCACTGGGCACTAGTCGGTGGGTGCCTGTAAACACCCTGGGGATCTGCTGCAGGTGACCCTGCAAATGGAGGGAGTCTGTTTGTTTCATGGTCATGTTGCAGAAACAAGTGCAGTGACAGCCATTCATTCCATTTGTGCAAATCAGAACTGGCTTCTACTTGGGCCAAGGAAGTGAATTGCAGGGGGTCCTCAGCAGAGCACAGAAGCACCTGTTTACAGCTGACCAGACGTTTCTGTTTACCTCTTCCCTCTTCTAACACTCAGGTTTCTGGAATGGACCCAGGATGCCAGTGGAACAGTCGGATTTGGACATGGCTCTCCTTCTGTGTTGGCTATCATACCTCTTTCGGAAGGAATCAGGAGAGGAAACATGAAGAGCACCTTTTTTCTAACATAAACAATCTGAGGCTGCAGGAAAGGGGGCTGGAGCTTGAAGCACAGAGTTGCTCAGCCATCGTCTGCTTTTTGCAGAAATGACCTTTGCTGTCTGTTTATCCTGCCTGCTGGGGAGAGAGGCCAGGAAATGCTTTCTAAACACTGATACATCTGCCACTGGGACCTCTGCAGATGCTCCGTGACCGCTCCTGCTCTATCAACTGAAATGACCTTCAGGTTTATTCCAGCAGATTTTATAAAGTAACTGAAGTCAGTCCCTTATTCTCTCTAGGGAAAGGACTGAAACATAATTTTTAGGTCTTCACACAATAGGAATTTTAAAGACAGACATAGTTTTTGTGCTTTTACAAAGCACTTTTTCTTAGAGGAAACAGGAGGCAGAACAGTGTTGTGGATAGAGTTCGGGTTTTGAAGTCTGGTCTGGCTTAAATCTGTTCCACATGAGGGATGGTATTGCTTGTACTCTTTGGTCCCATTTCCTTATCTATAAATGTAATGATAACTTTGAAATATTTCTGGGTTATTATTAGAACTAAATGAGAAATTTATGTGATGTGTCTGGCAGGGAATTACTGCACAATAAAATTTAGTTCCTTTCTGTGGTTGGACCGCTGGTTGTCTAACCAATATCCAGAACTTCTTTTTATTTGGTAATGGAACTCTGATTTCATTTGGATGACAGAGTGCTCAGTAATGAGATCATTTCCTAACAACTTTTGTGGATGGAAATTGTCATGTGACTTAGTTCTAACCAATGAAACATTAAGAAGTTGTTGGGTGAAAATTCTGGGAAAGCCTTTTAAAACGGAGAACAGGCTGGGTGTGTCCCAGCCTTCAGGAGGTAGAGGCAAGTGGATCTCTGTGAATTTGCAGCCAGCCTGGTGTACATAGTGAGTTTCAGGCCACCCAGTACTAACTAGTGAGACCCTGTTTCAAAAAAAAAAAAAAAAAAAAAAAAAAAAAAAGGAAAGAAGAGAGATGGCTCAGAGGTTAAGAACACTGGCTGCTCTTGCAAAAGACCTGGGTTCGATTCCAGAACCCACATGGCAGCTAACAGCCATCCATCTCCAGTTCCAGGGGATGCAACACCCTCTTCTGGTTTCCATGGGCATTGTATGATGTAGGTGCACTTATATACATGCAAGGATAACACTCACACACATAAAACAAAAATAAATAAATAAAAATTCTAAAATAATAAAAATTAAAAAGCTGGGCACGGTGGCACACACATTTGATTCTACAGCACTTGGGAGGTGGAGGCTGGCAGAGCTCTATGAGACCAAGGACAGCCTGGTCTATGTAGTGAGTTCCAGGCTAGCTAGGGCTACAGGGAGACCTCATCTCAAAAAGGCCTTGCATAAATAAGTAAATAAATAAATAAATTATAAAAATAAAATAAAAGGAAGAGTAGTAATCTAATGGACTTTTTCTGTTCCTTAATTCCTTCTTTCTACTTTCCTTGGAAAGTAGACATAATGTCTGGAGTTGTGGCAGCCATTCTGGATTATCAGACAGCCTTCAGGGGACTAGTGGGAACAGGAGGGACAAGAGATAGTATTAGAGGGGGATAAACATGATCGATGTTCATTATAGATACATTATCATGAAACGTCATCATGAAACCCATATTTTGTATAGTCAATATATGATAATAAAACAATGAAATA
This sequence comes from Nannospalax galili, assembly GCF_000622305.1. Classification (NCBI taxonomy): domain Eukaryota; kingdom Metazoa; phylum Chordata; class Mammalia; order Rodentia; family Spalacidae; genus Nannospalax; species Nannospalax galili. The sequence goes on along the minus strand of NW_008337442.1, from coordinate 402,161 downwards.
GAAATAAGACCGCTTTAAGAATGGAGCCTTGTGCTGAGGATTATAGAGAAAGAGAGCTGTTTGGATCCCAACAGTACTGTAGAGCTACAGCTCCCTATGACTCCTACCTCTGGTATTTAAGAAATGTATGAGCTAAGCAAATGTCCACCTTGTGACAACATATCTTATTTCAGCCTCTGTTGTTAAGCAGTGGAGAGCAATTCCCAACTAATACACTTTTTTCTTTATGCAATCTTATTTAATTTTCATATTTAACTTGTGAGTTAGTATGGTTCTTCTTATTTTGCAGATTTAAAGCCCGAAGTTAAGAGAGTTAAGCGTTTTGCTCCACGTCATACAGCTGTTCTGTGCTACTGCTCGTTTCCAACCCTTTGACTGCTCTTTCCTCTTTAGGGAAATGGTTCGGGATTTCCCAAACCCTTCTCAGACCCCCATGTCTTCTGAGTAGTATGACTTGGCAGTTAGGGGGCCAACTATTTGATTTTTGAGACAGAGTCTAAATAGCCCAGGCTGACCTTGAATTTTTGATCCTCCTGCCTCTGTCTCCTGAGTGCTGGAACCTGGTGTTTTCATTTTTTTTTTTTTTTTTTTTTTTTTTTTTTTTTTTTTTTACACATAGTATATGTACAGATTTGTGAAGCAGAGTATGACAATTCAGTGCATGTATACAAAGTCTAATGAGCAAACCAAAGTAGTTAGCATTTCCAGCCCCTCTAACATTAGTGATTTCTATGTGCTGGGAATCTTTGAACTTTTATAGTTATTTTAAAGTGTATCGTAGGTTGTTATAGAAAATAGTTACCTTGTTAGCAGTGGGACCCCAGAACAATTTCCTCTCATTTAGCTGTGTCTTGGTGTCTGCTTTCTAACCCTCTTCTGTCCCCTTCACATTCGCCATTGTCACTATTCTGCTCTCTTCTATGTCATGGGCATGTTAATGTCCACAGATGAGAACCCGCAGTGTGTGCCCACCTTACTAAACATGATGTCCTCCATCTTGGTCTACTTTGACACAGATGAAGAATTTCCTTCTTGTAAGGGGTGAGTAGTACTCTGTTGTGTACCTATACTGCATCTTCTTTATCCCTTCATCCATTGATGGCACCTTGGTTGATTCTATATTTGGCTATTGTGAATGGTGCTGCAGTAAGCAAGAGAGTGGGGTTAGAGAGATGGCTCAGTGGCTAAGCGCACTGGCTGCTCTTGCAGAGGACCTGGATTCGATTCCCAGCACCCACATGGTGGCTAACAACCATCTGTAACTCCAGTTCCATGGGATCTGATGCCTTCTTCTGACCTCTATGGGCCTTGCACAACACAGGTGCACTTACATACATGCAGGCAATATACTCATACACATAAAATAAAAATAATAAATAAAAATATTTAAAAAATAAGCAAGAGAGCGTAGGTATCTCTTTGATACACCGATTTAATTTCCTTTGGCTCTATAGTCAATATTGGGATTACTGGATCATCGGGTGGTTCTACTTTTAGTTTTTAAAGTACTCTCCATACTGTTTTCCATACTGAAACCTTTGTTTTCTGTTCAAGAGATTCAAGGGTTTCTTTTGAAGCCTCCTTGGACATACCATCCTGTAGCAGGAGGCCTCCAAAGATGGCACGGACCCAGAGCCCTGGGATTCAGCAAGAATTCACTTCACTTCTTGGTCCACAAATAGCCCGCCAAAAGGAGCCCACGCCTCCGTACGCTGCTCACGAGCCCAGTGACTGCTGACAGACTGTGTGGCATGGACCAATCAAAAAACGATACGCTGACTAAAGGGACTTGGAGGTGGAGAAAAGGGGAATATAAGGCCTGCCCCCTCCTGCATTAAATAAGCCTGCAGCACCTCGCCTAGTACTTGCTTCTACCCGACTCCTGGGGTCTGTGTGTCGTGACTCCGTGCCTCTTGCCCCCTCAATCTGCAGGGCAAGATTGGAGGGGCCGATCCAGGTCAGGGTCTTCACAGCTGGCCTGAGGAGAACCTGCAATACCTGGCGCCTGAACAGGGACCTCTGCCCATGGTGTTGGCGACACCCAGAACCTAGATGGAACTGCCATAAAGGGCCTAGTAGACACAGAGGCTGATGTCACCATTATATCAGAAACTGAATCCCTTAAATTCCCTCATTGGAAACACCAGCTAGGCCCACCAATAAAAGGAGTTGGTGGGAAACAAGATACCAAGCTGGTCACACGTCCAGTATATTGGAAGGACTTGGATGGGAACCAGGGCACAGTTACCCCCATAGTAGTGGATGTTCTCCACAACTTATGGGGCCGAGACTTCCTAGAGGACATGGGTGCCATCCTTACCACAGATGACCGCACCTTTTATGATGATATCACGCTCCATGATAACTTGGGACTAGCAGGGAAAGGACAACACCTTGCCCAACACCCCTGCCACTAGTGAGATGGAAGGACCCCGTAACATATCAATGGCAACCACCCGCCCCCTTGTTAACAAGAGGGTGAGGCTATGCTTATGTGTTTCCTCAGACAGAAACAAAGCTAGTATGGGTTCCAGCAAGAGATGTGAGACCAGCAACCAACCAACGGGACCCCAGGACCCAGAGACCTTGCCACTATCTGGATAATTGGTTTGCTCTTCCCTGCCCCTGCCATGGCCCATGATCTCTGGGCCTTGGTCCCCTCCCCACCTATACTCTTGCCCTTATCACTTCATTCCTCAGCCTACCCCACCCTCTATTCAGCTAATTCTATGCTTGGCCTCCCCACCATGGACCCAGTTACTTCTTGGGAATCACTTAATGGGTCCTGGCCCCTAAATAACTCTTTATGCTTCACTACCAACAACACATCCTCATGCATTGGCCTGTTCAACCTGACTATCCAAGATTATGCTGGAAGTGCCTCCTTGGGTTACATGCTTAAACTCAAGGGCCGACCCTCGGGGACAATTCAAGTGCTTCAATACCAACACCCCCTGTGTACTGGCGGCCTGCTGGAACCATCCAGCTCACATAGTTCTCTTTATGTGTGAACCCGCGGCCCTTTGGGTTCCAGTCACCAATGCAACCCATTTCCATGCTGTCACCCTTATAGAGCAGACAGCCTTGTCACAAACCCCCTGCTTAAAACAGGATTTTGGGGTCACTGACGCTCTCATCTCAGTCATCATCCTTTCATTAGGTTCTGCCACCACCGCTGCGGTGGCTATCACCCAATCCTCCACTACTGTGGAGACACTCAACGAGGCCATGTCCAAAACCTCCTCTACCTTTCACACTCAGTCCCTTATCAATCAGCATCTTCACCAGGCAATTAATGTGTTTCAACAACAAATTGATCTCTTAAGTGAAGAGCTGGCAATTACCAGAGACATGGCTTTGCTAGCTTGTGACCCTCACTTTAGGTCACTTTGTCTCACTCCTTATAAAGTACAGAATATTACTGAAGCGTGCCTACAACTCGCGCACTATTTTCACGGCCACTGGAATCAAAAGTTTCTTATTTACTCTATATTACTAACTAATCAAATTATTGCTCTAGATTATATCCACGCCCCCATGCTGGACATCAATTCAGAGTTCTTAGAGAAAATCTGGTCTAATCTAAAAGCACTGTTTGACCTGTTTTGGTTCATCACTTACCTACTCCTGACAGGCATAATTATTCTTCTCTTTCTACTTCTTAAATGCCTCGCAGTCAGAAAAAATTCAATCACTTGGTGTATCAGGCCCTCAGAGCAATACACGAAGATGATTTCAACCTGCCCTATGCAGCTCAACAGACTTGGCTTGCACAAATGTCCGAGGCCTCCTACAAGATAATTCCCCACCTTGACTGATCCCCTGGGATGATACCCCTTGGAGGGCTAGTAGTCAATGACGGGTAAGCTCCTGTTGGACTGAATCAACCTAAGCCAGAACATGGATGTGTACACCCATGCTCCAATGACGGGTAAGGTTCATGCCCGAATAGGACAACCTAAGACAGGCACAGTCCCTGATCCTGGGGTCATCCTGAGGCAGAGCTGCCTACAGGCTCTCGCTGGACAGTCATTTTTAAAGAAAAAGGGTGGAAATGTAGCAGGAGTCCTCCAAAGATGGCGTGGACCCAGAGCCCTGGGGTTCAGTGAGAATTCACTTCAATTCTTGGTCCGCAAATAGCCTGCCAAAAGGAGCCCATGCCTCTCTACTCTGCTCGCGAGCCCAGTGACTGCTGACAGACTGCGTGGCGTGGACCAATCAGAAAACGATAAGCTGACTAAAGGGACTTAGGGGTGGAGAAAAGGGAAATATAACGCCTGCCCCCTCCTGCATTAAATGAGCCTGCAGCACTTTGCCTAGTGCTTGCTTCTACCCGACTCCTGGGGTCTGTGTGCCATGACTCTGTGCCTCTTGCCCCCCCTAATCGGCAGGGGACCCGATCCAGGTCAGGGTCTTCACAGCTGGCCTGAGGAGAACCCACAACACCATCCACCCTCAAACCTATCACATGGCCAGGGTGTGTCTTTAATAGATGCTGTCAGTTTCCCAGAGGGAATAAATTAATGATGAATCAACCTGTGTATAAGCAGTGGAAAAGTGTCTTGCAGCCTTCCTGAGGCTGTTCATAGGTCTACTGGGGGAGATTGCCTCAGGCAAGTAGAAAGCTAGATGTCCTCAGAAACATCCTGAACAAGATTTTGGGAACCACAAGGAACAGAACCAGTGACCCAGAGAAAGAAGTCAGGTCCCTGGGTGGTAATCACTAACTTTCTTCTCCTAACACCTTAGGAATTGAAGTTGCCGCAGCTCCAAGATGGCTTTAAAAAAAAAAAATTCAGGCATACCTTCCTTGTTTATCTCTTCTAAGTGACTCCTAGAAAAGAACTCTCGAGGTTGAGCTGTAAACATTGAAAGATGTCTTCATCCATCACATGAAGAGCTGCAGTGTTTTACATGTGACTCTGTGTGTGTGGTGGTGTTTCAGAAATATACTCTGGGGTTTAGTGTCCTCAGGGTCCAGAGCCCCCTCCCATATCATCTCCTAGGCAATCACAGCAAATCACTGCAGTTCACTACATTCTACCTTTTCAAAAAATATTTTATTATTTTTATTTTAGGTGTTTGAGCATATTACCTGCATGTGTGTAAGTGCATTCATGTCATACAATTCCCATGGAGGTCAGAAGAGGGCATTGGATCCCCTGGAACTGGAGCTATGGATAGTTGTTAGCTGCCATGTGGGTACTGGGAACTGAGCCAGGTCCTCTGCAAAACAGCCAGCGTTCTTAACCGCTGAGCCATCTCTCCAGCGCCTTTACTTCTTTTTAGTTGGGAAATTTTGGTTGGTGTTCAAGTTATTTATTGTGTAATAAAATCTCCCACCTGTCTTCTAAGCAGTCATTTACTCTTCTTATCAACTTATGTTTTGGCAGGGCTTAGCAGGGACAGTTCATCTTGCTCCACAAAGTATCACTTGGGGATGCTCGAAAGCTAGAGATGACTCAATGGGTGGGGACTAGAATCATCTGAAGTCTCACTCAGGTATCTGGCTTCATATGCAGACTGTGGTTGGGACACTAGTTACAGCTGTCAGCCAGAACATGTACACGAGGCCTCCCTGTGTGGCTGCCTGGCTTCCTCACAGCATGGTGGTAGGGATCCAAGAAAACGTTCTAAGAGAATAAGGCAGAAATGTGACTTTTTCTTTGGGCTTGACTTTTGTAGACAGGTTTTTGCTGTATAGCTTAGGCTGACTTCAAACTTGGATTATAGGTATGTGCCACCATACCTAGCCAGCATGTGGTGATTTAGGACCTAGCCCTAGATGCCTTTTTCCACCATAGTCTACTAGTCAAAGTAATGCTTATTCAGTTCCTTGCATTTTCCTTCTCTAGTATTCTACAAATCACTCTATCTCTTGCGGAGCACCAACAACCACCCCATCTACGGACTGGGTTACTGTCACCATCCATATACATAATTATCCCTTTCAGTATTTTTCTCTCTTTGCCATTTCCCTGTGGTTCTGGGTGAAATTTTCTTGTTTATGTTCTACATGATTTGTTTTTCTCCACTCTTTTTTATGCATAGCTAATTGATCTTTGCAATGATGAGGCTTGAAATCAAGGCCATTAAGAATGCTAGACAAGTACTCTAACCACCGAGCCACACCCCTAGCTCTAGTGATTTGCATTTTTTTAATTAAACAAGTTATTACATTTATTTCATGTGTTTGCATACGTGTATGTGTGTGCTATGGCATACATGAGGGCATCATAAGACAACATGTACAACTTGTGGGAGTCTGTTTTCTTTCTTTCTTTCTACTGTATGTGTCCTGGAGATCAAACTCAAGTCTTTCATCTTGACAGCAAACACCTTTATCTCCTGTTATCTCCTGAGTCATCTCTCTGGCCCATGAATTCTGGATGGTATGCTTTTAGAGACTGATTGGAATTCTGCTATAGAACTTTTTTTTTTTTCTTTTTTTTTTTTGGTCTTTTTGAGATAGGGTCTCCTTGTAGCCCTAGCTGTCCTGGAACTCACTATGTAGACCAGACTGGCCTTGAACTTACAGAGATCCACTTGCCTCTGCCTCCCGAGTGCTGGGAGTAAAGGTATGTGCCACCAGGCTTGGCCTCTGTTATAGAACTTTTAAGAATTTATTTATTTTTATGTGCATTGAGTGTTTTGCATGCATGTCAGTGTATCTTGTGAGTGCCTGGTGCCTGCAGAGGACAGAAGAAGGCATCAGATCCCTGGAACTGGAGTTAAAGATTGTTGTTAGCTACCATGTGGATGCTGGGACCCAAACCCAGGTCCACCTAACTGGGAAGAGCAGCCATTGCTCTTAACTGATGAGCTCTCTCTCTAGCGCTGCTCTATGGAACTTTTAAAATTATATCTTTTCCTTAACTATTCAGGCAGTTCCTCCTCCTCCTCCTCCTCCTCCTCCTCCTCTTCTATCTGCTCCTTCTCTTCCCCTTCTCCTGGCCTAGCACTCACTATGTAGCCTAGGCTGGCTTCAAGCTCATGACATCCTCCTGCCTTGGCATCCCGAGTGAATCACACCACCCTGCCAACAGTTTAAAAGTCAATTTTTTGTATTAATTTTGTTATGAAAGACAGAAAACACTGTTTTAAAAAATAGTAAATACATATTTCAATACTTTTTATTCCTTTATTCTATTCTTTCTTCCATGATTTTTAATACTTTCATGGTCCCTAATTTCATGTTTCATTTCCTATTTATTTATTCTTTCATAAGAAGTAAACTACCCTAGTGTGGTAGTAACTCTAAAAAGTACAGGCACTTCCCTTGTGTCCTTGCAAGCACGCCTGCAGCTAGAGTTGTTCTCCTTCCTGTCAGGCTTAGGGGCAAGTGCTTTCAGATGCTTTCAGGGACTCTCTGTGCTGGGGAGAAACTGGACATCCTGACAGGTGACGGTGAGAATTCATTTCTGTACAGTTTATTCTGTGCTGTCAAACTGATATATTAGCTTCCAGGCTTCTGAAACCCAGGTTTGCATAAGGGCCTGACTGACTATATCTTACCTCTTCCCTGGACTAACTGGTTAGAATGTGGAAGAAGTTCTCAATGAATGGAGAAGAGAGATGGAATCCCATGGCATGGAGCATTTTCCTCCTCAAAACTCCCTCTCTATCCCCACTGGTTGGTTTCCCATTAATGTGACTGTGTTTTCCCTGGCTCAACTCTTATAAATGCTGCCTACCAGCTAGGGGCCATGGGCTTTGAGTGGGGGTTTCCTGGCTGCCCTCCATGGCCTCCGTCTCTTGCTATGAATCCTTTATGCTGGGCTTCTCTGCCTCTCTCTCCTTCAGTGCCAGCTTGTCCTGGAGAGACTGATTTACTTACTATTCTTGGAGGAGGGAAGAACTGAGTTACAGCTTCCTCCCTGATAATACCATCACTCTGTCTGGGTCTCTGTTGGCCTGTTCAAGTCCAAGGGCAGCAATGGTTTTTAATATGTCTATGAAATTTTCTTTTCCAGGGGGCCTCACCCTGACAGTGGGTTAGCAATAAAGTTCCGAGTTCAGTCCTGACTCTTTGCTTATTAGCAACATTTGATAAGCCACTTAACTTTTCAAGTTTTATTTTTTCATCCATAACAAGAGAGGATGATCTCATCTCTTGTGAGAAATACCATGAAGACCAAGTCTGACACTGAACATGAAAGGCTTGAACATTGTATACATTACTGTACACAGATGTTTGCCCCCCCCGCCACCATTAGTTCTGATGCAGGATTTAGATAATCCAAATGTCTCAGGATTTCTTATGATTTGGTGGGTCAGTATGTTGGGTGTGGTGAAGAATAGGGCAGGCTAAGAGTCTCAAGGACCATGCATGACAAGCATGTGGTAGACAGAAGGTGGTAGGATGATGCCAAGGGGCTTGGTAAGGCACAGAGATTCAACTGGTACTGCTTTAGGGCTCAAGGCCCAGAATCAATTGAGGGCTCTTGATCTTCCCTGTGCACAGGTCTTAGCCTGGCTTGGACTTGTTGAGCTGTGGGTGAGGCAGCTCTTTCATCTGTTCAGGTTGCTATGACAGAATTCCATAGTCCTGATAGATTAGGTGACAACAGGAAATTTATTTCTCATAGCTTTGGAGACTGGAATTGTACAATAAGGTGCCAGCAGATTGACTATGTGGTGAGACTTGGCCCTTTTGTTCATAGATGGTACCTGCTTGCTGCATTTCGTAGAAAACATCTGGTGAGACAGACAGGAAGTTGGAAAAGTCTTGTGTTAATTGAGAGCAGCAGTCAGTGAACCTGAGCTATTACTCACCTACCACACAGGACAATGAGATCTGGGGATCTGGAATGATACACAGAAAGGAACTGACATTTAAGGTACTTCTGAGACAGTGATAAGGGAAGAAAGGAATAGATAAACTAGGTCTCATAGGTACAGGACTATGATGGTTAATACTGATTATCAACTTGACGGGATCTAAAATCAGCTAGGAGACAAACCTCATCGTGAGAATGAGGGTTTGTCTTGATTAGGTTAGCTAACTCTGGCTAAGCCTATGAGAGATTATTTTGATTAGATTGATTGAGGTGGGAAGACCCACCCTAAAAGTGGATTGGGTGACATGCACGGGCAGGGTTCCCAGACTTCATAAAAAGGAGAAATTGCTATGAGCATGAACATTCATCTTTCTCTGCTTTCTGACTGTGGATATCACATGACCAGCTTCCTCCAGCTTTTGACACAGTGAATTCCCCACCATGATGGACTATATCCTAGAAATGTGAGTCCAAACAAACCTTACTTTCATTCCTTTCTTAAGTTACTTTTGTAAGAGTATTTTATTACAGCAGCAGGAAAAGTAACTAAGACAGTGGCTTCATTAACTCATGTAGCCCCTATAGCTCTTCACTTAACCACACCTTCACAGTCTATTTTGCCATGTAAAGTAACTATTTACAGGTTTGGGGATGTCGTCTGAGTTCTCTTAGAGTCCAGTGCTCCTGGCGCTATTAGACAAACCATATAACACATCTTTATCTGAATTTTTCATAGTTTATATCATAGATAGGAGAAACAGAGTAACTTACAAAGGCGAACACCCAGCGCCCCACAAAAGATGAACACCTGGTGCCCCGTTCCGCTCTGTGGCTCAGCAGCCCCCTGTTCCACATTGCTTCTGCACCTTGCCCACAGTTTCCATTAGCTTTTGTCCACACCTTGTGGGCCTGAGGTCTTGCCCCAGTTCGGTAAATGCCCCCTCTCACATCCACACGGGTGAGACACTGGGACACTTTTTCCATCCTGCTTCTCCTTCCATGGTTAACTCTCTGCAGCAGGCCCTGCCCCTCAGAGGAATAAGCACCCCTTGGGACACACTCCACCCCTTCCTCTAGCTCTTACACTCTTTCTGCCAATTTTCTGCTAAGGTCCCAAGCCTTGGAGGGTGTGACAGATGTAGGGCGATCTCTCTTGTATCATGGCGAGATAGTGACTTCTTGGGCCTCCCTGTTATTCATCTTCAAGCCGTGGCCATTGATCTATCTCAGTGGTGTTTCTTCTACTATAAAGACAAATGGAAGGAAGTAGACATGTTTAAACAAACATGAATGTAAATACAAATGCCTAGAGGATATTCCAGTAGGTGTACTATATTCAATAAAGAGTATACTTGTGATAGTTTCCCTGCTAGGGCCTGTAGCCTTTCTTGACACAGGGGGTTGGCCTGGTCTATAGCACCAGATGTGTGTTCTATCCCTAGGAGCAGGCCTTATCCAATTAGAAATTTGTTAGTTGTATGTATGTTAGTCAAGTCATTATTGCACTTGCAGGCATTGCTTGGTATGTCCATAGTGTGCAGCATGTGGGGTCCATTGTTGAGTAGAATCATAGGGGATCCTTTCTTCCCCAACCATCTTCATAGAGCCTTCTGATACTATGAATGTCATCCATCCAGTGGCATGGAGTTTTTGGCTCAGTCTCAGCTCCATCTTTTCTTTTCTGCCCACACTCACATCATGCAGTGTCTTCAGCAACATGGCCTTACTGACCTTTCTAGTGTACAACTGACATTAGTGGCAATAGCCTTGGTGAATTTGAGGACCCCTAGAATCTCTCTCTGACCAACAGTTCATAGCAGGGCAACCCACCCCTGGGACTGTAGATTTTCTTAACAATTGTGTAGTTGAGAGCCTCTGTTTTTATCTTACCCAACCATAAAACTCCCAAGAATCTTGCAGCTATAGCTGGCCTTTGTTTCTTCAGGTATCTTTCAAATGGGTTTCACATCTGTAAAGCACTCAAAGGAAGGTTAACATCATATATTAAATCAATCATATATAAAGTCTAACACAGCATGGAAAGGTTTTATCCATTCGTCTTAACTGTTTTCTCCATAAATCTTTGTTAGGTACCATAGCATGGGTAAGAGGCATTAATTTGGTTAGTTCTTTACTGTCTTTAGTTATCCCTTGGGAATCATTCTGCATCCTGGGGATCTTGCATGGAGTCTCTGTGTATTCTTTTAGCTTTGATACACTCACAGGTGTTGGCTCCAGTTGCCTGACCCTGCACTAGGCTAAGGAAGCAGGGTGTTTTTCTTGTCTCTGCTGCACCTGTTGGTTCCCTGAGTCAGGCAGGCCCTGGGTCTGCCTCCTGACTATAGCCATATCTGTCATCTCTCCATTGACCTTGCCTAGCTGCTGGGGGGAGGCCTTGGTGGAAAAAAAACTGCCTCCATCCCTAGTATAACCTTTATCAGGAGAGAAATGCACATTGTTTAATCTTTGAGGATCCTTAACCACTACTGGGACAGTTTTTATCCTTTGAATGTCCTTTGTAAACTGTTATTTTGGTTTTAAGGCCTTCCAGAAACTCCTTAGTACCAAATTTGGTTTTTTATCAATTTTTTCTTTGGGAATTTGGGCTCAACATAAGTCTTGCCACATTTGTCTTCAAGTAACCCATAGGGACCATTTCTTCTATCTGGTCTTTTTATATCTCTTGTAGGGTGTTCTGTTATTCTACAGACATGTTTTACACATTGGTCAGAGTCACATAGATCTGCTAAATCCTCTCTCACTTGACAAACATCCTGTCCTATTAAAGGGCTTAGCAAAACCATTAAAGCTCTATACCATTCTTGAGGGCACAGTTGAATTAGGCTTTCCTTTATATCTCTGGTGAACACAGTCTTAGCTGGCCCAGTGAACTGGACATCATATATTGCTTTACTCCTACCTAATTCTCTCAGTAATGTCTGTTCTTCCCTTATAGTCCTCCAGCCTTTGTTAATTATGGGAGTTTCTCTTGGTGATGACCATGTATCTTTAATGCCTTCCACCAGCCATCCCATTAAGGACTGTTTACCCCTGCACTGGCTTAGGTTGAACAGTCTATATCATAAGGATGGATGGGTGATTATATAATTCAGCTGTGATGCTTCTGAAGGATTTAGACTGACGTTATTTGCTCCCATGTCCCATACCCTCATGAGCCATATGGTGAGGGGCTCTTTGACTGCTTGCTTGTAAGTTTTTCCTAGTTTTAACAGTTCCAGTGTGGAGTATTTCCTAGCTACAGTGCTGCTAGCTTCCTTTCCTTTCTGTATCAAAGGTTGAATCTGAGGGGCAGCCTTAGCCACTGTCATTTTTAGATTGTTTCCTTTTTCATTATTATCTGTCTTTTTTCCTGAGTCCTTGGACCTTACACAATTTAAAATGTCCCTTTTTTTCTCTTCCAAGTTCTGCAGCTGACTCTGCCAGTACCTCCCTAGCCTTTATAGCTTCCCCTGCCTTGGGCAAATCTTTCATTATGCAAAGTGGCCACACCCCCTCTCTGGGTTCTCTGCTTGTGTCCCGGGCCTGTAAAAGTTTTTCTACCCTTTCTATAACCTTTAACAAATCTTCATATACCTGCAACTGGGCTATTTCCCCACATTTACAATGCAGTTGTGGCCCATGCTTCTGTGTGGCTGGCTCCTTTTTAGTTACATATTTCATAATCCATTGTAAGATCCATATCAGAGCCACCATTAGCTCCGCAGCTTTTTCCAAACTCCTGTGGTTTGTCATTCCTAGCGCAGCCACCCTGCCGGCTGTTCCAATTTGTTGCCCAAGTTCTCTTATCCCTTGCTCCTGGCGCTATTAGACAAACCACACAGCACATCTTTATCTGAATTTTTCATAGTTTATATCTTAGGTAGGGGAAATAGAGTAACTTACAAAGGCGAACACCCAGTGCCCCACAAAAGATGACCACCCAGTGCCCCGTTCCTCTCTGTGGCTCAGCAGCCTGCTATTTCAGATTGCTTCCAAGCCCCACCCACAATCTGCATTTGGTTTCATCCACACCTTGTGGGCCTGTGGTCTTGCCCCAGGTTGGTAAATGCCCCCTCTCGCATCCACAAGTGTGAGACACTGGGGCCATTTTTTCCATGCCACTGCTACCAAGATGGCACCAACACTCCTCCCTCAATGGCTAATTCTCCACAGCAGGCCCTGCCCCTTGGAGGAACAAGTACCCCTCAGGACATAGGGGGATAAGGAAGGACATGAACATTTTTGTGGGCGTTCGTTATTCTACTACAATATGAAGTATAGACTTGAATTCCCTTCTCCACAGTGGAGTCTGCATTTAATCCAGGGGAAGGATTTCTTTTCACTAGCATTTCCTCCACAGCCCTCAGGGTGTTTGCACGTCTCTGTCTTTCTCAACACAGGCAAATTCACGTGTAGCCTGGATTGTGTCCATTTCTAGCTTCTTGCCACTCTCCTCTGCACATTCAGAAGAATGCCTTATACTGGGAACTCAGTGCACATGATTACCCAGCAAAAAATTCAGAAGCACTCACTCTGCCTTGGAATGATCTTGGTCATTACTCCTGCTTGGAAAAGATGGAGGATCCTAAGTGTGGATGGCTGGTTCTTTTAGGAGATTTGAGATTATAAACATCCTTATTAGTTAAAGTCAAGACACAGGTGCAGGGGATGGGGCCATGATGGCTGCTCTTTGAAGAGACAACTTAGAATAAAGGGTGATCTGTCCACTGAAGGGAGCTAGAAGAACCTGAGTTAAGATGTAAAGGTGGCAACTTAAGCATTCCTTAAAAACATTGAGGAAATCCTGTGGAAATTCTTTTAAAATGTAAATAAATATTGTAAAGAAAAGAACATGGTGGATTTGGTGTTAATTTTGTGTCCTGAGGCTATTGTCGCAAAGTATCTGGCAGGGATTATCACACAGGTCTGTCGGACAGAAGTTTAAAATCAAGATGTCCTCAGTGTTCAGTGGGTACTGCATTCTATGCAGCTCAATGACATGATGAGAGTAGAGTTTAGTCTAGTCACAAATGGGATGAGGATTTATTGGACAGGGAGAAGTTAGATATAGGGATCCCAAGTCAGAAGGTCAAGAGAGTGAGTGCAAGATGAAGAGCCTTTGAATTGGTGTGGTAGCAGAGGTCTGCCCCAGGAGAGGATCATTGAGAACATAATTATTTGAAGGGCTAGGCTTGCAGCTAGCTAAAGGAAGGGATCTGTGTTTTATTTAGCCTGTGAACATGGTTGGGGAGGATCCTTAGAGCACCCAGTGCTATCAGACGTTGGAGGTAGCCCAATAGACGACATACACCTTCTGCACATGCCAGTGGGACAGTCCAATAAACTGCTGGGTGGAAGTAGAGATGGTCAGGAGAGACTAAGGAATGAGGAAAACTGGAGAAAAGGAACAAGTAGTACACATGTCTGAAGCAAGCCAAGAAAGCAGACAATGCTCCTTGATAGATTTTCCTGTCACACCAAGTCGAAGATTTCACAGTCTGAAGGTCTGCCTATGGAATGTGAAGGCTTTGACCACAGGTCCAAAGTAAATCATCAGCTCTAAAAACACTCAATACTGCTGATACTGTCTTATTTATTTTTCATAGAACAGACCTCCCCAATTTGCATTGTACCGAATTTTTGCTTTATTTTCGTTGGAATCCTTGCAGGGTACAATGAATGAAGTGACAATTGCTACCCAAAATAAGCAAAACTTTGAATTAGAGTGGGGAGTTCTCCAAGATCTATTGCCCAGTCACTTTTGAGTCTGTGATTGAACACCACTGTGTTTCCCTGTGCTGTTGTGTTTGCAGAGAAGGTGAGTCTGATTTACAAGAACTTTAACACGGTGCAAAAGGCAGTATACATGTTGCTGATCTGTATTCTTGAGCCCGAGAACTCTCTCTACATTGACTTCTTTAGCTCTGCCACAGGAAATCAGCACTGGGGCATACATTGAGAACATAGGATTTGGAAGCATCTAAGTTGTCCAGATGCTTTTCAGGTGATAGCAATGTGTTATTCCTGAAGCCTCCTTCCCTCTTGTTATTAGTCACTGCTGAAGACAGACAGACAGGAAAACACATTCTTCTATTGAAGGAGCCACCGCACAGCTTGTTGCTGGCTTCTGCTCTCAAGCGTAGGACAGTCATAATAACTTTGTATTTAACAGTTTCCTGTCAAATAAATTGTAGTCGGCAATATTCTCTCAAATTAAATTGTAGAGCCTCAAGATGTGCCAGCTGTGACAATTGGTATGCTGTGCTTGAGTGCTGTCCATTTAGAAGATGAGATCACACTGTCCTGTGGCTTTTATTACAGTAATGGAGCCACTTATTGTTAGGCAAATGGAAAGAGTTGATTTGAGGAGAGACTTTTCCAATCTGAACAGTGCTGGCTTGGAACAATTTTCATAGCAGGGGATGGAATACACAGACAGGGGAATCAATCATTAGGAAGCTTTGCCTATTGAGAATGTCCTGCCCCTTCCAGTGTTTTTTGCCCAGGTCTTCTGTCTGTCAATGTCTGTTATTGTTGAATGGGTCCAGAAAGAAGCCAAGAAGGTGACTCTAGGGACATATTATGAGCGGTGGTCAAAGCAGAGGACAAGGACAGCTGCGCTCGTTATAGTTTACAGCTTCCTGCAAAAGATGCATGCCACAGGGCCTACTCTGGCTACCAGTTATCAGGGGCCTCTGAAGAAGACCGTCTTTCAGTTTTGACCTCTTTTCTTCAAAAAAGGCATATCTTTTGGTTTTTAGGATTTTCCATAAAGTCAAGAAAGAACAAAAATTCAGGTGTGTTATTGGAGAGCATCCGATTTGCAAGTATTCTAGAAACATTTGTTTGCTGTCTCCTTTTTTGTGAGACATACCCCTATCAGATACAGACATAAAGATTATTGAACTGAAGGGGTGGAGAGGTTGACCCACTTGTCCATGCTCATAAATGTTCTAGAAGTGGAGGCGGCCCAGAAGCGGGTCTGCCTGCCACTGTGTGGCACTTCTCATGCTGCTCTCTGGGACAGTAGATAGAAATTTCATCTCCAGAGTCTTCCAGCACCAGACCGAGGAGCTTTTGAATTTCAAGTTCATGTTCTCACTATCTTCTGCAGCATTGTGCTTTGAGTGGGCAAGTTTAGAGACAAGAATAGGATATGTTGATAGGAAGAGAGGGAAGGAAAGGTTGAGAGACACATAGCTAGCTGCAGAGGAGCCTTGGCATCTATGTTAGATTTTCTCATTTAGAGATGGGGATAATAACTGACTTTCCTCATGAAGGCCTATCAGGAGTAGAGTCTGTGGTGAAGAAACTTAGAAAATGGAAGCTTTAGAGAAGTATTAGAGCAGAGTTTATTCAAGTCACTGCTAGAGTGCATTGATTGAGTGCTTTTCCTTCATGCTCTGACCCAGGCACTGTACAAACAATGTGAAACAGGGTTTGGGACTCAACCCTTTCAGCACATGTGACAGTCACTTAAGTTAGGTTGATTTCAGAGAATAAATAAATAGGAAAAAGAAACATACCAGTGACTGTACAAGTATAAACAGATTCAGAATATAAGCAAACTGGTTAAAAACAAAATGTTCTCATGGTAAGAGGAGCAAAATTATCTTACAAAATCCTGAAATAGAAAGTAGACACTTTGGTTAGAGTGAGTCTCAGTGGGGGAACCACACATTCTCTCCTGATAGAGGCTTCTTGGTCAAGTTTGAATAAAGGCTGTTGGGTGAGGAGTGGACAGAGCAGCATCCTAGGTATGAAGAAGGAAGGACCTGGCAGCACTTCCAAGCTTGCTCAAGTATGTTGCTATATTTAATCCTAATTCTATAGAGCTCCAGCCTCAGAAAGCAGAATTATTGGTCACAATAATTATGAAAGAGGAACTGGTAGCCCAGAGAGGTTGAATATTACATTGCTTGTATGTAATGGGTCTGGGTCCCAACTCAAGTTTCTTTTTAAAAATTTTAAAAATTATTTTTATTTTATTTTATGTATGAGTGTATTGCCTGCAGGCACGTAAGTGCACCCATGTTGTACAGTGCCCACGGAGGTCAGAAGAAGGTGTCAGATCCCCTGAAACTGGAGTTACAGATGGTTGTTAGCTACCATGTGGGTGCTGGGAATCGAACCTGGGTCCTCTGCAAGAGCAGTCAGTGCTCTTAACCACTGAGCCATCTTTCCAGCCCCCACCTCCAACATGGGTTTCTGACTTTCAAGTTCATGTTCTATCTTAGGGAGTATTCTGCTTTGAGAAGAGAAGCTTGGATGCAAGAATGGGTGGAAGGAAGGAAAGAAGGATGAAGGAAAGAAGAAAGGAAGGAAGGAAGGAGGGAAAGAGGAAGGAGGGGAGAGAGGGGAAAATATATCGAGTTGTAGTCTGGAGGTGTCTGGGGTATCCGGAGGTATATCGCTTACATTCTGACTTCTGCTCCGTACACAGTAAGAAAAGAGAACTAGTCAGTAGAAGACTCTGAGGTGCAGGCACATTAGAATTCAGGACAACATGAGAGGTCTTGTCAGACCAGGGCTGGCAGAGGATGTGGGGGAGACAGCTATGGGGCAGAGGGTGATATTAGCTCATGGCATGCTAGGGTGTCCTTCCTACTCCCATACCTGCTCATCAGTGTTGTCTTGAGCACTATTTCCCCCATCCCATCATCCTGGGACTTTGTCTCATCTTGCCAGACTGCCATTATCCTGCACCCTTTCTTATAGGACTGGTGACATTCAGTCTGACTTCCCAGTTACTTTTGTACATGCCACACTTATCTGACTAGTAACCCCTCTCAGGGAAAGTGTTTTAGCCAGTCCTATGCCACCTACATTACAAGAGGTACTAAATGATGTTAGTGGAATTGACTGAAGAATCTAAGAGTGATTGTAAAGCTAACACAGTCAGTAGTTTGACTGTGAGAAAGGTTATGGATTGCCTCAGGTTAAGACTTCAAACACTTGAGTCTACTTTAGCTTCAAACCTTCCTTTCTTCCCCTTCTTGGAGGCCCTCTGGCCTTGGGGAGATAATGCTGCTCATTTTCAGGTGAGGATATGGCTCACTGGCAGAATGTTTGCTTAGCATGCACAAGACTTTGGGTTTGATCCCCAGCACTGCAAATATAAAATAAAATAAAATAAAATAATAATAAAAAATGCTGTTCATTCTTTTCCTATACAGGAGAAACAGAGGACAAGGAAAGAAAAATATCCCTTGCTAAGTATCTACTATAATCCAGAAATGTTTAAATTGGGTTTTCTTGATTATAGGGGAGCAATGACTTTGGAACAACATTTTAGGGTAAAAACAAAACAAAACAGCAAAATAAAAAAAAAAATCTGTTGTATATTATATAGGTATATCGCCCTAGGTTTTAATCCTGATAAAGCACTTCTGGGATTTATTGTGAAGGTCAGCCACCCACTTGAGCTGTTTAGATGCTGCTCAAATACATGTAACCAAACCTGTTCCTCCTCTAAAAGAAAATAAGTTCCTGCTAAGCACCACTCACCGCCTTTTGGAACCAGTTTGCCAAATACTTGGTGTGGGATGAGTGTAACTTTAGGCATCTCACTCCAACTCCTGATTTTCTTTTTTTAAAAAAAAAATTATTCATTATTTTTATTTATTTTATGTGTATGAGTGTATAGCCTGCATGCGTGTAAGTGCATAAGTGCACCTGTGTTGTGCAATGCCCTCAGAGGTCAGAAGAGGACATTGGATTCCCCTGAAACTGGAGTTAAGACGGTTGTTAGTTGCCATGTGGGTTCTAGGAATCGGACCCAGGGCCTCTAGAAAAGCAACCACTGCTCTTAACCACAGAATCATCTCTCCAGCTCCCCTGATTTTCTTAACATGTTAAGGACATGGTGTTGCAAGTTGTAATCTCAGTACCGGCAAGTGGATACAGGAGGATCTCAAGTTCAACACTATCCTGGGCTACAACTTAAAAAAAAAAGCTTAAAAAGTTACTGTCTGTTTGACTGCCATAAACCAATGCAGAGCCTAAATGTACCCAAATTTGACCCCGGAACAGTTGTCACAAAATACTCTGATCCCAAGTCTTAGCATCACGGGGCTTCAGCTAGAGGTACCTGTGCAGGGTGGGGACAGGACTGACTGGGGCTTCTTCTCTTCCTTCCCATCCTCCTTTTTTCCCCATCTGAAGAGAGTGACAGTCAAATGACAACCGACAGCAACTGCAATGGAAGCAACTGAGTGTGGGGGAAGTTAGTCCCTGGAGGGAACTGGGGAAGGGCCTCCGCAGACATGTGTACTTACATTCTTTTTATTTATTATGTATGTGCATGTGTGGAGATCAGAAGGCTTTTAAGGGACATCTCAATCTCCCTCGCCCCCACCAACCTAAAAGACCTCTGAGTCTTATATTTGGCCCTTAGTAGAGATATGGCATTCTAAACTGCCCCAAAAATGAGATTACTATCTAGCCAGAGCCTTTCTGGTAAAGAACAAAGCAGACCATTGTCTTTTCCCTTAGAGCTAGTCTGCCAATCATCCAAACAGGAACCATTGCTCAGGAAAGTTGTCTGTACTAGAGACTTTAAGAAAAAAAAATAATAAAGCGTACCTAAATACCTAGGTTGGTATAATAATGGTCCTTTTGGCAACTGTCCATCTCTACCCCTTGACCCCTTGAGAGTGTTTTCTTCCACAGTGGCCCCTTTGCTAAGATGAATTTTCTCATTAAACATTTTGTAGCATTTTATACAAGTAGAAGCCCCCCCACTCCCCCCCATCAAGAAAGCAGTGGAACAGTAGCTGGTTGGTGAGACTCATGGCTACTCACTCTTAGGTTCATCTCTGCTCAGGTAGCTCTGTACCTGGAAGCCCAACATTTCCCTAGCGGTTCAGGCACTCCAGGAGGTCAAGGGCTCTGGGTTAGGGAATCCATAGAGATGGGGGTGTAGATGGGGCTACAGATGTGTGATTTACTCTGAAGCTAAACTCTAACAAGGGAGAAAGAATTTTTTTTCTGAGAAAACTGTAAGTTCAGAGTACAATTCAAAGTAGTAGATGCAGGAGGGCATGTGTGGGGAAGAAGGTCCTGTAGCCTTAGGAAGACTTAGAGGAGAAAGTCAAGGTACCAGGAAAGTGGTGTCTGATGGATAATGACCCCTGTGACCTCTCCCATTTCCTGCTGAAGAGCCTGGTGGTTAAGAGACCCCTTCTTGCATTGTAAAAATGAATCCTTGAGTTAAAAGGAAGGCCCTGCACAGGAGCCAGTGGAGGACACAGGGTTTTACAAAACTCTCCAATGAGCCTAACATTAAGTTTATAAAGATTGCATTGTTTAGGAAAGGAGAAGGCATCTTCCTACCTTGCCCGAGTTTTCCCTGACCTTTTAGATGGGCCTGAGGGCTTGGAGGGGGAAGTGTGGAATGCTGCTGTTTGCCGATTGTTCTAAACCAGTTCCTGGATGCAACCGTTGATTTTCCAAAAAAATTTTACACTCTAGACTTTGGCTTTCTCTTTGTTTATTTTTTCTTTCTGTGATATGCCATGCACACCATTGATTCATTTGGCAATAGTGGAGATGTCAAAATATTTGCATTGAAGATTTGAAAATGAAGCCAAGGATAGAGAAAAGGAGATGTAGTTGGTGATCAGAGAGACAAAAGAGGGAATGATTTGGGAGGGAGGAAATCTGTGTCCCAGGCCTCCCACCATGCCAAGGAGGGGCTCAGACTCTGCTCTGCCCCTCTCCTGCAGCTGCCAGACAGATGACTGTAATCTAGAAGCCTGTTGAGGGTGTTTTCTCCACTGGCTTCTCTCCCCACTCCCCTTTGTCACATGTGGTCATTCATTTTCTTGGCTGTGCATTTGGGATTTTCCTATTGCCATGGTTCTTTCTGATTGGCTTTGCTCTCCTTCATGCATTTCTTAGGGTAATGCTGTAGAAAGACATTTTATTACACCAGCAGAGCAGCTTATTCTGAGACTCACACTTGAAATGTTGGGAGTTGGTAGGGACAGAGAATCATGGGTGGTCAGCCTCCCTGCTGAAGGTCGGATCTCAAGGCACCGAAATTGGCAAAGACTCGAGACAGCAGCAGATGAGAGTTCCCAAGGCAGCCTGGTGGCAACATCCCAGAGCTTTATCAGACATGCTTGTCCCGAAACACTTACTGAAACTCCTCAAACCACCACATTCTTCTGAGAGAAAGACCATATGGAGGGGATGAAGGCTGTATTTAAGGTTTATGGACAGTTTCTGTTGATACCATTCTGTTTCCTTTATCATAGAGGTTGGGGTTGGAACTCTGTTTTCACTTACCTTCAGATAACATTCACAGAATCAATTTTGCAGAGAAACTTTTTACATTTCTAGGCCTGAAGGCATCTTGATTTGCCTAGAAATGTTTAGTTTCTTGTAGGGCCCTGCCTGCTCAGTGGTCTTGTTTTTTCATACCTCTGTGGCCAGATCTGTGTCTCAGTAAGCTTGGAGAAAGATTGCTACATCCCACTCTACCTGGTTCACTACTGTCCCTTTGGTAGTGGGTTTAGTGATGGTAGGAAGAAATACTGCCTGTGGATCTGGTCCTAATACTTGCAGCACCCAGGGCAAGAGGACAGATAGAGGTTCATGTCCCATGTGTCTAAATATTTCAAATCCATAAACTAAATGATGTCTAAAGTCTGCCCAGCCTCCTGCTGAGAGCCTGCAACCTGTTTCCTGGCTCTGGAGCTGGTGCCCTGGAAACTGAAGAAAAGTCCTCTTCTGGGGACCAGCTCTGCTTCTGTGAGCTGAGTACAGCTTTACTGGGTGTGGTAGAAGCTGGGCCTATGCCTAGAGTGCCTGATAGGCGTGGGAACCATGGATCAAGACAAGCCCCCAGAGAGCCAGGAGGGGCACATTTCTTACTAACACATCTCATTTGAAAAAAATCTAGATTATTTTCTTTTTATTAATTTCATTTATGAGTTGAAGTGTTTTGCCTGCATGTGTGTAAGTGCCCCTATGTCGTGCATTGCCTGCAGAGGCCAGAAGAGGGCATTGGATCCCTGGAACTGGAGTTATGGATAGTTGTTAGCTGCCAGGTAGATGCTGGGAACCAAACCTGGGTTTTCTGCAAGAGCAGCCAGTCCTCTTAATTGCTGAGTCATCTCTCCAGCCCCAAATCTAGGTTTTTAAAGTGGTGTCAAGCATCTTGAAGAATGATACCAACAGAGAAGAAGAAAAAGGTAGGAGCGTGTGAAGGTATTTGGAAAATCAGTTTGCTTAGCTGTACAATGGATAGTTTGCTTTTCCTTAGCTTTAAGCAAAAGCCAGGGAAGAGGCTATGACCTTCATTTGTCCTCTCCTGCCATTCAGTACACCCACACATCAGAGCTCTGAGTCACTAGTGACTTCATGAGAGGCCCTATGGCTCCCCACTTCCTTTTCCTTTCCTTTCCTTTATTCAACTAATTACCAAACTTTCTGGAAATCTCCTTTTGAGACAACAAAACAAAATAAAACAAAGGAAAACAAAACAGCAAATCCCTATATTTTGGTGTTTATGGTTTGAGCAGGAATCTTCTGAAGTCCAAAGCTCTGACCTGACACTGGCCTGGCTCTTAACACAGTTTCTTCACACTCGTGAGCAAGCCTCAGGGCCAACCACTTCCCTTCCTCCCCACCTCTTCCCAGGCATTTAAAAAACCAGAGATTTGCTTGAAACAGTGATTACCTGCAGAGGTTCAGACAGATATCGGTGATGGACATTTTCTTTTTGAGTTTAGTTTTTTCTAGACGCATCGATGGCCATCACGAGTAGATACTATTTACTAGGTGTTTGCAATGCCTGAGGTATGTTCACATATTGCCTTGCTGAGTTAGATCAGCAATCCCACAAATAGGTTCTGTTATTAGGTAAAAAAATTGAGTTCTGAGGAAACTAATTTATGTGGCCACATTTGTTCCATGATTAGGGTAGGAATATAAATCTAAGCATCTGAGTCTAGTCCACCCCTCCTCACTCAGGTACGTAGTGAAGTAGAGCCAATCATGTGTCATAGTTAGGCTTGTGTTTATGTCTGTATGTGGTTCCCACAGTGTCTAAGACTTATCCATGGGATCACAAATGAAAGAACCAACATCCTCACAGGAGGCAGAACAGTGCTCTTGACCTTCAAACAGAGACGTTGATCTAATTGTACCCCAAACCTGTGACTCTGTTCTCCTGCATGGCAGAAGGCATTTTTTTTTTTTTTTCAGATGTGACTTCAGGTTGTAGAGATGAGTTATCCTGGATTATCCAAGTGGGACCCAATGCAATCACAGGCTTTTAAGTGAAAGAGAGAGCACATATAGGAGGGAGGAGATGTGAGGACAAAGGTCAAGATCCTAGAGATGAGACCACAGGTTTGAAGGTTGGAGAGGGCCAGAAGCCAGGGAAGGAAGACAGCTTCTAGAAACCAAGAAAGCAAGGAAACAGATACTCTTACTGCTCTTGGAGGACCCCAACCCTGACAAACCAGTTTAGACCCCTGACCTCCAGAACTGTGAAATCATGTTTGTTTTAAGTCACTACAAGCTCATGTGTTATAAGAACAATAGGCAGCCAAACCCTTTGATTCCTCTTCATCATTGCTTACCTCCTGGACAACATAGCCTCAGCCCCACTGCCTTTGAATGCGTTTATAAAAAGATATTTTATTTATTTTTATTTTTTATGTATGAGTGCATTGCCTGCATACGTGTAGGTGAACCCCTATCATGCAATGCTCAGAAGAGGGAGTTGGATCCCCTGGAACTGGGGTTACGGAAGGTTGTTGGATGCCATGTGGCGGCTGGAAAGCCAACCCAGGTCCTCTGCAAGAGCAGCCAGTGCTCTTAACTGCTGAGCCATCTCTTCAGCCCAAGGGATTTTTTTTTTTTTTTGACCTGATAATTTCCAGTTGTTTTCCAATTCTTAGTGGCACCCTACTGTTGCCTTATTTTTTGGCTTAGATTTTGAGATGTCCCAATGTGTTCTTTGGTGTTTTAGGAGAGAAAAGAGCCTCTGTCCTAGCAAGGTGCTAGTGAGCCAGGCAGACAGCTGTGTGGGGAACCCCACCACCCATGACAGGCCACACTGGTGGCTTCTGAGGGACTTAACTTGGAAACTTGGTCAGTTAACTACATGTGACTCTGTCTTGAAGTACTGCATACCATCTCTAGCAAGTATTTTGCAGGTGAGGCAGCCCTGCTAGAGGCTTTCGATGGAAAGCAAATGACTGTATTTGGGCCAAAGTAGTAAAGGAAAAATGGGCTCTTTGAAGCCAACATGAGGAGGTGGGCTTAGCTGTAATGATTAGCTTTCCAGGGGAATCTCATCTGCAGACAACAGATTAAGAGACTCTCTTGTGAGAGCCCTTGGCCTAAGGACTTGAAAGTGAAACTTCTGAATACCCTTCACTGTGCAATTAGCACCTTTCAATCCTAGCAGGTGAGCCGATGTTTAAATCTAGGTTCCACCTAGGAGAGAGAACATGTGATATTTGTCTTTTTTTCCTCCAATCATCCTCTCTGTCCACCTTCTTCTCTCCCTTTAGACTCATTCCTCTGCCCACACAGTCGCCCTGCTTTCATGTCTTGTACATATATTTAACTCTACATTAAACATACAAGAGAAAGCACGAGCATTTGTCTTGAGTCTGGATTATCCTGCCTAAACATGATGATCTTCTGTTTTTACTACTTTCTTGCAAATGCCATAATTTTATTCTTTACAGCTAATAAAACTCCATTGTGTGTATAAAGAACATTTTCTTTACCTCAGCTATTATAAAGAGTATAGCAATATACTAATAAGCTGATAAAACTTATTAGTTTTCTGAGGAACCTCCACACTGATTCCCTATAGTGGATAGACTGCTTTATGATCTCACCAACAGTACATCAGGAATCCTTTTTTCCATGTCCTCTTTGGCTTTTGTTGCTCTTTTTTTTTTTTTTTGGTCTTTTTGAGACAGGGTCCCCCTGCAGTCCCAGCTGGCCTGGAACTCACTATGTAGACCAGGCTGGCCTTGAACTCACAGAGATCTGCCTGCCTCTGTCTCCCAAGTGCTGGGACTACAGGCGTGTGCCACCAGGCCTGGCTGCTCTTTTCTTTTTTATGTGTTCTCGTGAGCATGTATGAAGGCCAGAAGAGGATTCAAATGTCCTCCTTGACGACATTCGACATTATGCCCTTGAGACAGGGTCTCTCACTGAACCTGGAGCTCACTGTTTTTATGCTAGGCTGTCAGTCAGCAAACCCTATTGGTCTCTCACTCTGTCCTACTTCTAGCCCTGGGACTATAGGCACACATAGCTATGCTTATTTACCTATGTATATTCTTTGACAGTTTCATATTATATGAATTTTAATCCTTCTGATCTTCCTAATACCCTGTCTCTTCTCCCTTCTTCCAAACACGTTCCCCTCTATCACATCTTTTTTCTGTGTGTGTATGTGAGTTTATATAGGGTTACCTGCATAAGCATGGAGATTTTTTATGTGATGCTAGGTCTTTATGTTAGTACAGCAAGGGTTCTTCCTGACTGGCCTATCTCCCAGTCCCTGTTGCTTGCTCTCTTACTGGTAGCCATTCTTATTGGAGTAAGATGGAATCACAATATAGTTTTAACTTCTATTTCTTTGATGGTTAAGGATGTTAAACATATTTTCATATATTTATGGGCCACTTGTAGTTTTTCTTTTGAGAACTGTCTACTAAATTCATTTGCCTATTTATTGATTTGGGTGATTTTTTTGTGTGTGGTGTGTGTGTGTGTGTGTGTGTGTGTGTGTGTGTGTGTGTGTTTAATTTTTGGAGTTGTTTGTAAATCCAGATATAATTCCTTTCTAGATGTACAGTGGTAAAGATTCTTTTCCCATTCTGTAGGCTGTCTTTTTACTTGGTTGGTTGTCTTCTTGAAATCTTCTTGCTGTAGCCTCCTGTGTGCACCATGCCCTACATGATTGTCTGCCTCTAAGACAAAGAGAATGGGCAGTGACTAGGGAGAGTGGATCAGATCTGGTGACTGCATGCTAAGTAGTCTCGGAAGCACAGAACAGACCAGCATTTCAAACCAACCACATAACTGTCTTAAATCTCCAAAGTATGTTAAGAATTCAAAGTTTGGGGAGTGAAAAATGGCTCACTGGTTAAAAGCACTGGCTGCTTTTGCAGAGGACTGGGGTTCAGTTTCTAGCACTTATAAGATAGCTAACAACCATCTGTAACTCCAGTTTCAGGGCATTGCACGCATAGGCACTCTTACATACACACAGACAAAACATTCATATGCATAAAATGAGGAAAAAATATTTAAAGAAGGATTCAAACTTTTAAGCTAAAACCAAGGGCTTCTATGGGTTGTCCATCATGTTGAACTACGACTTTATCCTCAAAAAGAGGCACAGGAATCCATCACAATATATGCATTGATGTCTTACCTTCTTTTTTTTTTTTCAATTTGATATTTTAAATTCAGAAACTAAAAGCTGAGATTTTTTTAGAACATATATTCTTTTTTAAAAAAATTTCATCTACTATTATTATTATTTTCGTCTTTTTGAGATATCTCCCTATAGCCCCACCTGTCCTGTAACTTGCTATGTAGACCAGGCTGACCTCCTGGAAGTCACAGAAATCTGCCTGCTTCTTCCTCCCAAGTGCTAGGATTAAAAGCATGAATCACCACACCCAGCTTATTATTTTTATTTTATGTGTATAAGTGCATTGCCTGCATATGTGTAAGTGCACATGTGTCATGCAATGCTTATAGAGGTTAGAAGAGGACACTGGATTCCCCTGGAACTGGAGCTACAGATGGTTGTTATCTGCCATGTGGATGCTAGGAATTGAATCCAAGTCCTCTGCAAGAGCAGCTAGTGCTCTTAACTGCTGAGTCATCTCTCTAGCCCCAGAACATATATTCTTTACATAGGTATTTGATACACATTCTTTATATATAAAATATATATGCATACAGGGAGAGGTTGGAAAGAATAGCACACGATGACAGAAGCTATGAACTAGGCTGCTTTGGAACAGATAATGATTGTGATGACAGACTGAAGGCAAGACCTGGCGTGGGAAGTGGGTTTCTAACAAGGAGAACAGAGATGGTGGGAAAGGAGGCCAGGAAGCCAGGAAGCAGTAATTCCACTGGTAGCAAAAGCTCTGCATGGGATCCTGGTTGGGATAATAGCCATACTCTGGGAATAGTTTAGAAAGGCATCCAAAGCAACAGCTTCTTGAAAAAGCTCATTTTCACCCATTTGCCCTCCTTTTGTGTTCATTCCATGACCCCTTATCCTACTTGCTGTTTGGAAACTATGAAGATAATCATAAAAGAATTGAATATCCAGGAGGTGTATTTTACCCAGGAAGTAGGTTTTATATAAACAAGGAGTCAAATCTGATGTATGAAGATTAGTGTCAAATGTATAATCCTATATGTGCTCGACATATGTTCCTCATGTCAGAGCACCTGTCAGTCTGGTGCTTTAATTTATCCAGACCCTTTAAAGAGCATCACTACTGATGGTGACACAGGCAGTCATAGTACATTCCTTCATTTCCTCAAGGAGAAAAGCCCGTTCTAATGAGGCCTTACTCCCAAATTACTACATAACCTGGTTATTGAGTTATATGGTTTCCAAGTGTTCAGGCCTTTTTGAGTAACCTTCTCTAGTGTCTTTGAATTTATTCCTGTTTGTGGTTGCTCTTGAGTCTTCCCTGTCTCTCCTAAGAAAATTCTCGTTTTAAAACTTTTGAAGATCTAAACGTAGATATTGTAATATAATATACGGTCACTTTTAATGGAATGTGAATCTTCCAGTGCTAGATACACACATGACATGTAACTAAAGGGAACTGCTTAGTTGTCTACAGCTGCACAGTGATTTGGAGAAAACCCAGGGTATTAAAAACATTTTATATCTCTGAAGGATGTGTTTTGTATAACTGTAGATTTTTTTGAAATTCTAAATTCTTGGAACTTTCCATGAGCCAGTGGAAGGAATAAGATCATGTTTCTGTGAGCTCTGTGTTAGGGAGTCAGGAATCCATCAGGAGTCAGTTTCATAATTCTCTTAAAATTATTTATTTATTTAATTTTATGTGTATGAACATTTTGCCTGAATGTTTGTAAATTCACCTGTGCTGTGCAGTGCCTGGGGAGGACAGAAGAGGGTGTCAGATCCCCTGAAACTAGAGTTAAGGACGGTTGTTAGCTACTACAGGGGTGCTGGGACCTGAACCCAGGTCTTCTGGAAGAACAGCCAGTCTCTCAACTGCTGATCCATCTCTCCAGCCCCTTATTCTCTTTTCTGTTTCTCACTTAATGATTTCATCCAAGGTCATGGACTGTCTGGGTGGCCTGAACTGGTGGATGTATTGACTAGGGACAGAGACAAATGTACTCCTGTTTGTGATTTTCAAGAAAGTAGTTATGGCATGTAAGAAGTCAGGAGACTCATTATAAATCTAGTAACAAAGACTAAAATTTTGAAATTCTTTGTACTAGAAGAACTAAAAAGATAATGTTGATCTGGTTTGAGGACTTCAATCTATCTATATAATTTTCTTAGAGCTAATTTTCTTTCTTAATTTAAAGAGCTCGCCATTTTACTTAGAGCCTAGCGATGAAGAGTTAATTATTTCTGAGTTTTAAAATTAGATTTAGATTTTAATGACTAGTCCAAGTAGTTTTTCTAGAAGTATTATATGTAAGAGTGCTTCTTAATGTATTTTTTATTTCCTAGAAAATCTAGCTGAAACGTGTTATTCTTTATTAGCTTTGCAAAGTACAGGTTGTTAATAATTAAAAGGCCTGGTGGAAAGGCTGCAGATTTTCCTTTAGAAGAGTATGATTTATCTGAGTTACCTGCACCTTAAAGTCCTGTTAGATCCACTTAAGTTACTGCGTGTATTCCTTGGAACAGGCTGATATTTTATCGCATTTTAAAGTGTGTGTTTCCTTTCTAAAACTGCAATACTTAATATTGATGGATATGGAAATAAAAATTTAAAATGTCAAAAATTTCTCAGATTGTATTTTCAAAGAGAACAGACTCTACCAACGTGAGTTATTGAAGTTTTAAAAGTACCAAGCAAATGTTCACTTTCCACTGAAATTCTATTCCATATACCCAGTGGATTCATAAAAGACACTCAGTCCTTTTCTTCCTGCCAGGTCCTCATCTAAAAGCCTGGTAACTGTGCTCCACTGGACAACACACCTATAACCGTTTGATGCCATAGGTTCTTGTCGGGGCAGGAAAGACCTCCTACCTCTCCATTACTCTGAGGTTACCAAAGATTACAAAGTTGGTTGGCCCATGCTGTCCATATGGAGCTTACCACTTCTCTCAAGTATATGACATGCTACAATGGGTTACATTAACCTTTGAGCTGCTGCCTTCTTCTTCTTGTCAGTGAGAATGTCTTTCTCTTAGCTCAGTAGCATCTGTTCCCTCCAACCACTTAGTGTCTGAACAGTAAGTATCATGGATCTTATTTTTTACCTCACCTGGGCCAACTTTGCTGGAAGCCCCACTTTCCTACTGTGCTGCTCCCACACAGGCTGCTGATCCTCTACCACCTCCTTTTCATACCTGGTTAATACCTTGAGTTCAGAGATTCTGTATGCTAATTACCACATTCAGAATGAAGAAGACCGATATTTTCTTCAAAGCACAGCTAACCTCTTCTGTAGAAATTGTCTAATGATCCTACTGTTCAGGATTTAGGATTTTGGCCCTCTGCTGTGTCACATAATTTTTCATAGCCCTGTGTCTTCCCAGGCTTTGTTTGGAATAGAGTGCCCAATCCTCTAACAATGGCCGCACATTACTGTTTCAAGAGTTGCTAGAAACAGCTTGATTAGATCACCTTCAGGAGAGCCAGAAGTACTTCTTGAATATAAAGCAAGTGATACTAGAAAGAGAGATCCCACCCCCACTCTTGTTCCAACAATCACCAACAAAACTACAGATCGCCTGGTTGGTTTTTCTCAGAGCTATTTTCTACAACATCACTTGTAGAGTTGCCTTCATTTCAAGTTTAATTTCTATGTACTTAGGTCTGGTAGTTGCTCTTCTTCAGAGCACTGTAGTGAGAACAGGTACATTTCCTGCTTCTCTTTGATATCCTTAGTCTTAGCATTGGGTATGTTAATCATAGTAATTGAAACTATGATCTTCAAGGTAAAGAAACACACTGCCTCCTGACACTACCCAGCCCTCTTATGCTATAATTTGAACATGCTAATGTACCCCACAAGTATAAGTTCTAGGTTTACTTTCTGGTTAATTTGGGTTGTTTATTTCTCTGCCCTGGTTGACAGTTCCAACTGTCCACTATGTAAGTGACTTTTTGAGTTGTATAAGAGAGAACTGCAGCCTCTACTATCTTGTGGTGTCATGTATATTCAGAGTATTTCCTTTTTGGACCCTGAAACAGATTAGTCTGCAACTCAAAACTTTTCATCCCAAACTCAACTGATCGTGTTTCTTTATCGGGGGTGTATGTGTGTGGAGGGGGTGTGATCCCTCATTAAGGAAGGACTAAGCCGTAATGTGCCATCCATTTGGAACTACAGCATCTTTGAATACTTATACTCCTGAACATTGTACAAGAAGTGCTAGGCTGCACTTCCTGGGCTTTTCCCACACTCTTTGTCCCTGTGATAAAGCAGCAAACTTTCTCTGGGCTTGTCTAATCAATTATTTAAACGAATAGAACTCTTCTCTATGTCAGTTTCTTCACTGGTAAGAAGAGCTAAAAATGGCTTGTGATGTTCGATTTTTCTTGTCAACTTGCTGGGTTTGGAATCACCTGGAAGACACACCTCTAGGCATCTCTCTGAAATCCAGAGAGGTTTAACTGAAGAGGGACAGTCAGTCACTGTGAACATTGGCAGCACCACCCCATGGGCTGGGATCCTGAATCAAATAAAAACATAAAAGGAGGAAGCCAGACAAGCATCAGTATTCATCTCTTCCCACTTCCTAGCCTGCCTGGAAGTGAAGAGTCTCAACCACATGCTGCTGCTACTATAAAGTCTACCACGTTTTCCTCACCATCATGGACTCTACCCTTTTAAAGCACAAGCCAAATAAACTCCTCCTCCCGTAAGGTGCTTTTCCTCAGGTATTTGATTGTAATAATGGGAAAAGTAATTAATAGTCTGGGTTGAATTAAATGAAATGATTTTTTTTTTCACGTGTAAACATTTTCTTCCTTTAAACCAGGTTTAGCACACTATGGCCCATAGGCAAAATCCAACATGTCACCTGTTTTGGCAAATAACATGCTTTATGATATGGGCTGGAGATATTGCTCAGCTGGTAAAAGCACAGAGTGCTCTTGCAGAAGACCTGGATTCGGTTCCCAACACCCATATGGTAGTTAACAACTGACTGTAACTCCAATTCCAGGGAATCTGATGTTCTCTTCTGGTCTCTACAAGCATTGTATAGCATGGGTGCACTTACATACATGCAGGTAAAACACTCATATGCATAAAATAAAAATAAATAAAATTTAAAAATTAAAAATAATTATGACAACTTAGTCACAGTAGTTATAAATTGGCTATGTCATGCTATAGTGGAAAAATAGCTGTGTGTGCCCTGTGATGTCCATCTGAGGAGGTCACAGAGAATATGCATTGTGGGAAGGATGGGATCATGAAGTTAAGGTGCCTTATTGGTGTCAAACTTTCTCTGTTTATTCCCAACCTGTAATGTGGCCAGGAATGGAATATGAGCAGGAATTCTAATCCTTGTTCTGCCTGTGTATTATCCACTTCCTTTTTCATCGATATAGTGCCCCATGGCTTGTATGGGATCACAAAGCCTTTTTCCCAATGCCAAAGAGAGTAACTTAGCTTTTAACTTATATATTGTCAAATAGCCAGTTAAATAAGATTTTCCATTTTTTGAAAACATTTATTATTTTTATTTTATGTGTATGCGTGTACTGCCTGCACGTAGGTAAGTGCACTAATGTTGTGCAATGCCCGCAGAGGACAGAAGAGGCTGTCGGATCCTCTGGAACTGGAGTTATGGACAGTTGTTAGCTGCTATGTGGGTGCTGGGATTCAAACCTGGGTCTTCTTCAAGAACAGTCAGTGTTCTTAACCTCTGAGCCATCTCTCCAGCCCTGATTTTCCATTTTTTAAGATGTGTTTAGGGTGTTGTCTAGATAAAATGTCTATCATCATATTATACCAACACATCTGTTGAATAGATTTAACATAATCTAAAATCTTTAGGTATTTAGAATAACAGATTCAAAATAGGCTGGAAACTAAAGCAACCAACTCAAGGAAGCTGTAGTTTTCATTACTTACAGGACTAGTTTAAAAATGAAAGTTAAGTTCAGGCAGTTCCTTTCATATTTAAAAAGACAGTCTTAAATTATCAATTATGTATACACACACACGCATATATATTATATATATATATATTACATATGTAGCATCTGTGTGTGTCTCTCTCTGTGTGTGTCTGTGTCCCAACATATTTTTCAACAACATCAGGAAGTAGTTTTGGGAAAACCACATGCTTAGTTCCTAGCTTCAAACGTCATTTGAAAGAATGTTTTGTAAACTAGAAAGAGGTTGTGAATAGTCACCCCAAAAGCATACTTTTCAATGTTTTATGTTTGAATTATTACTGAATCAGATACCTGAAACTCTCAACAGTAAGGCATTTGAGAACTTAGAAAAAGAGAAAATGATCAGCAAGAATGCAAATACATTAAAAGAGCTAAATATACACATGAAAGAGTCCCTCCCTCCCTCCCTCCCTCCCTCCTTTTCCCTTTCCACTCTTTTTCCTTCTTTCTTCCTCCCTCCCTACTTCCTTTTTCCTGCTTCCTTCCTTTGTTCTCTTTCTCTCTTCCAAAATTTCAGCAGCTGTGTAGCTAGCACATGCTTCAAAAGACAAGGTCGAATAATCCTTTGGTCAATCAGAAGAATGGAAGACTTTTACCAACAAGCACAAGTCCGTTAAAATCCAGCCCCTTTTGTTGAAAGCAACAAATAGAAAAGGAAAGAGAAAAGAGGAAGAAAAGACAGAAAATATGCTTCAGAGGAAGTACAGTACCAACAAGAGGCAGATGCTAATAGACAGGAGCCGAAGTGACAAGAAGTAGGCAGTGCATGCTGATGTTCATGAGGTGTACCAGCACCCATTGGCTTAGTAATTCAAGCCATGTGTGTTGAATTAACGCTATGATTTCTGCACTAGAAAATTCAAAGCTAAGTAAACACTGTCAGTGTATCCGTCTTCCAGGTGCTCTTTGGTGGAGTGTGGGCATATCTTTAGGATGTGTTTATGATGTGCATATAAACAGTCCAGTAGAAGCTTGTAACTTTTCCTTTGACTCAAGAGGTTCCATATAGGAAGTGACACTTAAACTTAATGACTGTGTGCTTCTTTATAGTTTCTGATGTATCCAATGGAAACGTTTAAATTAATGCATCTCTCAACTCTCACCACTGAAGCTTCCTCATGCAACAGATGGTGATTAACCCAGAAAGCCACAAGTGACCAGAGTGCTGAGAATCAGAGACTACAGAATACTTACTCCTGAATTGAACTGCTTCCCTAGGCTCAGGGACTATTGTGGAAGACGGAGTGAAAGATTGTAAGAACCAAACGTGGTCACCACCAGGATACAGAGTTTTCCATGCAGCTGGGCAGTTACACATATAAACTCATAGCAATGATAAAGCATGCATAAGACCCATGCAAGCTCAAGCCAGACAAAAATCCCATCATAGAAGTGGGTAAGTGGATAAGTGGCCCCAACCTTAGCTGAGGAACTATTGGCAACCAATAACTGCTGGGAGAGGGAGAGTTGGTTTTCTTTAAGGGTGTGGTACTAGATGGGTTAACCAGGCTCCAGAGGATAACCAGGCTCCAGAGGATGGATACATACCAAAGGACATTTAAAATTTGGCAGGGAGCTCTAACAGAGGTACAGGTAAGAGTGGGGTCTAAATGTGATAAAAAATATTGTAGGAAATTCAGTTAATAATGTTAGATGAAATTCTCAAAGAGTTAATAAAAGTATTACTTAAAAAAGAATTAATGACTTCATTAGCCTTCTTAAACAGTGATCATAATGTTGCCTAAACCATTTATACTTCTGTTCCATATAACCTGTGTGCTGCAAGACATTTCAGCGACTGTCTCTACTGCCAACCTTTTATTCCCCTAGCTTTGGAGTGTCCTTATATGAATGACCATGGACTATGTTTAGTTTGTGAACTTAGAGTATACTGCTTCTCATTGTACATTTTCTCCCACTAATGTATTATAAATTCCTCATTGTCCTTGACACACTTCCCTTGTATATACTGGCATAAGGTGTCAGATGAGTTGGGGAGTTAATGAATGAAGGTGATAAAGGCCTAGTCACCCAACGAATTGTCCTTTGATTATATGGGAACTGCAATACTCACACCCAGGCTTTTTTGCATTACAGAATTAAAAAAAATATTTTGTTTATTTTACGTGTATGAGTGTATTGCCTGAAGGTATACAAGTGCAGCAGTGTCGTGAAATGCTGGTGAAGATCAGAAGAGGATGTTGGATCCCATGCAATTGGAGTCACGAACAGTTGTTACCCAGCATGTGGGTGCTGGGACTCAAACCCAAGCAAGTCCTTTTCAAGAGCAGCCGGTGTTCTTAACTGCTGAGCCATCTCTCCAGTCCCTGTATTACAGAATTTACACACAGTCCAGACTCTATCCTAGGACTGTTTTATTTCACTGTTAAAAAATACGCATATCTGTATACTAGAGAAACTTTGGATCAGACATGCTTTCAGAAAAGTATTGCCTGTGATTGGAAACTACTATCTGGGAGGACTGTGACACAGCACCAACCTACAGTTGTTACTCAGGATGCATTATTAAGGGGGAGTGAAAACCATTTCCAGTGATGTGAAATTCATCCGAGGCCGATTCACTGCTGTCTCATCTTAGCAGGAAGACAGATAGTTCAAGTGTCCAATCTGCTTCCTCATCCTTGGGCCTGTAATGTGCTTTATGTTTAGGGTTCTAGATCTGTGATTCTTCTATTGGGTTGTACATTTGGATCTCCTAGTTCTTAGTCTAGAACTACTGAGTCTGAATTTCTGAGTCCAGGCTCTAAGTACTTTGGTTAATGAGTCAAGCTGGTGATCCATTTGGTGAATTCTGGGCCAACTGTACTAGCTAAGTTCACGGCATTGATTAAAATATAAAGCAGTGAGATTGGCTCTGCTCTAATTAAACTCATCTATCAGTCAATCAGCGTTCATGAAAAGCATATCCAAAGACCTAAGGTCTAAATTTTTGTGTGCCTTATGGGTTTTCATCCAATGTTACAGAGTTCTATAGTTTATTTTCTTGAGAGTAGACCTCAGCTATCCCTGAATTTTTATGGGTGGGAGGTATTTTTTTCTGATAATTCAGAATTTAGGACAGAAACACTCATTAGGCAAACAAGAAGCATTGCAGCAACAAATCCAGGGTATTATTATGTTGCTTTGGCTAGTAATTACCTGAGCGTCAGGTCATCCACTGAACTTTAATATTATGAAGAATTGGGGCTGGAGAGATGGCTCAGTGGTTAAGAACATTGACTATTCTTGCAGAAGGCTCGGGTTCAAATCCCAGTACACACATGGATGCTAACAACTGTCAGTAACTCCAGTTCCAAGGATGTTCTTTTCTGTTCTCCGCGGGCCTTGCACAACACAGGTTACCTACATGCAAGCAATACACACATACACATTAAAAAAAAAAAAAGAAAGTGTTCCTGTTTTAAAAAAATATTATGAAGAATTTATAATTTTAACTGACACGCCTTTTAAAAATATTGCCTTTTAATGCTTACATGGCCAAATGTAGCAGGTACAAGTTGGTAACATGCATATGAGGAGGTCACACATACCAAGAGTGGTACTCTCTGAATCACTCTCCAACCCTTCAGGAAGGATTGCAGGGGAAATAACAGGAAATCCAATATGCAAGTATGAGGCAATTTTAATTTAATGAAAGGAGACGCTAAGTCTTGTAAAATAAAGTGCCTTTGCAGATTGATTTTTGTTAAATGTGTTTTAAAATTATGCTAACCAATAAAGGAAATAAGTATAATCAAATTATTTTAAAAGTTCTATCTTAACAGAAAAAGCTTAAAGACTCCAATTCAGACATTTAAAACACAAGAAGTTTCCAAAATGAGAGGAAAGAGGAAACTCCTCCCTCCCAAGCATCTGACAATGCTTTCCTAAGCAACCCAAATAAATATTTTAAAATTTCAGCAAAAAACATGAAAATACAAACAACCCTGCTTTCCAGGTAATCAGAAATCATAGTATAGATAGAACCAAATGCAAGAGCATTTAAAATTGGTTATTAAATCATCACTGGATCCATCAAAACGTTTTAAACATTGCAGGAAGAAATGCTGATATTTTCTGAGGTGCGAGTATTTCAGAGACATTCCCATCAAGAATTGTTGCTAGTCATATACGGAATAAAGCAGAATTATGACAAAAATATTTCTAAGAATGCACTGGAGATTGCTACACTGCTATGAAAATGTATAACTTACAATGATGCTGGAGCTATATTTTCCCATAGCAAAATCCTGGCATAAGAGAAATATCCAAAATCATAGACAACAGCTATTATACTCAAGACGTGTTATTATGCTAAGAAACACAAATAAAATTATTCCTGTCAAGCTGTAGAACAAAATTAATTTGATATGACAATATCTTTCTATTTTAAAAATTAGGCATTAGCTGTATGTTTGCTGTTTTACAAGTATAATGAAGTCTAAGAACTATTACCTTAAAATTTGTTTGACCAACCGAACTCTACCCTGAGCTGACAATTTAGTTGATCTATATACAACAGTGGTGGAATAATAACTGTTTCGTTGTACTTATTTAATAGAAGAAATAATTGAAAAATGGAGCTACTAAAATTCTGATTGCCAAGGGATAAAAAATCCACATTATTTGCTCAGTCAGATACATTATCATATTTTAAGATGTAGTGTTTTATTTCCCTTTGTGAATATGGATATCATTGACCTGTATAATTCATTATATCTATAGAAAGAAGTAAACAAAACAGAAATATTTAACTAATAAGATGGTTGCTAATCCTTTACAAATTTATACAGCTTGCTGTTGTTGAATATTTT
This sequence comes from Nannospalax galili, assembly GCF_000622305.1. NCBI lineage: Eukaryota > Metazoa > Chordata > Mammalia > Rodentia > Spalacidae > Nannospalax > Nannospalax galili. The sequence goes on along the minus strand of NW_008337442.1, from coordinate 365,189 downwards.
AGTAAGAACTAGGTTTTCAAGCTTAGAAATTTTAGTCCTATTCTGGTTACATTTCTCATGTTTATACTCCTTGCTACTTATTTTCATATAAACACACTTACATTTCTTTGAGTCCTATAGGAAAATAAAATAAAATATGGTCTTAGAATTCCTTTAGCAGATAGAGATCAGGCTGGGGTTAGCTGCATCCCCCCGACCCCAGGATACTTAGATGGAGAGATGGATTTGCTGGCCTATACACTCAATAGGAAGTGAACTAATTACCTTAATTCTAATGAATGGAGCTTTATCATTATTATGACCCAGAAAAGGGGATATGGAAGTCCATTCAGAAGCATTTTCTGTGAACAATAGGAGGCCCTGCCTCATCGTATTCCTGCTTACTGATCCACATCTGCTGGAATGTGGATAGGCTGGCCAGGATGGAGCCCCCAATCCAAACAGAATACTTGCGCTCTGGGGGAGCTATGATCTTGATTTTCATGGTGCTTGGTGCCAGGGTTGCAATTTCTTTCTGCATCCGGTCAGCAATGCCTGGGTACATTGTACTGCCTCCAGACAGCACGGTGTTGGCATATAAATCCTTGCGAATATCCACATCACACTTCATGATAGAGTTGAAGTTTGTCTCGTGGATCCCACTGGACTCAATGCCTAGAAAGGAGGGCTGGAAAATGGCTTCTGGGCATCGAAAGCGTTCATTCCCAATGGTGATCACTTGCCCATCAGGAAGTTCATAGCTCTTTTCAAGTGAGGAGGAAGCAGACGCAGTGACCATCTCCTGCTCAAAGTCCAGGGCTACATAGCACAACTTCTCCTTGACATCACGCACAATCTCTCGCTCAGCTGTTGTGGTGAAGTTATAGCCACGTTCTGTCAGGATCTTCATGAGGTAATCAGTCAAGTCTCTGCCGGCCAGATCTAGGCGTAGAATGGCATGAGGCAGAGCATAACCTTCATAGATGGGTACAGTGTGAGTGACTCCATCCCCAGAATCCATCACAATCCCTGTAGTCCTTCCTGAGGCATACAGGGACAGCACAGCTTGGATAGCTACATACATGGCAGGCGTGTTGAAGGCCTCGAACATGATCTGAGTCATCTTTTCCCGGTTGATCTTAGGGTTGAGGGGGGCCTCAGTAAGAAGAATAGGATGCTCGTCTGGTGCTACACGGAGCTCATTGTAGAAAGTGTGGTACCAGATCTTCTCCATATCATCCCAGTTGGTGACAACTCCATGCTCAATAGGATACTTGAGGGTCAGGATGCCTCTCTTGCTCTGGGCTTCATCCCCCACGTAGCAGTCCTTCTGGCCCATGCCCACCATGACCCCCTGGTGTCGGGGACGCCCTACCATGGATGGAAACACAGCCCGGGGGGCATCATCACCCCCAAAGCCTGCCTTGCACATCCCTGACCCGTTATCTACTACCAAGGCAGATAGCTCATCATCAACCATGGTGCTGGCTAGAATCTTCCAGATGGTGAGCAGAAGTTAAAAAGAGGGTTAGTTCTTGACTTATGATGTGCAAGAAAGAGAACGCTTTCAGAGCTGCCTTCAACGAAGAAGGCTGCACTATGATCACAGGTACTTAAAGGAACATACTGACCCCACCCATAACCCATGCCACCAGTTCCCAGCATTTCTGGGTGGAGCTACTTTTGAGGTATTAATAATGATGATAATTACTGAAATCATTAGTAGGACTTATTTTATAAAGAGAAAACTGACTACTAAGTGGCCAAATCTAAGGTTACTATAATTAGGCAACCCACACACAGCAGCCAGCTTGTTTGGCAAGGTCTCTAGGTAACTACGTGATGCATGGGAAATGTAACAAGATGAAAGAGAGCTGGAGGTGGGATGGGTACCAGTGCTACCCGTGCTCGAAGGACCACCCCTCCCTAGGAGCCCATTTTCTGCATACTGGTTTTCACTTTTCAATCTTAATATATATGAAAGGCCTGATTCTGCCATCTTTACTTTTTCAAGATTTTCTTTTCCATTAGATTCTTAACCACAAGATATCATCATGATAGAAACTGTTAATGAATGAAAATATTGAGTGACCATGGGTGGTCTAAAAGCTTTAATCAGAATGCTCTTGGGCCAAGAAAGTTGTAGAGATATTTAAGACTTCAAATGAATGAGACATAAGTAAAACTAATAGACTGACCAATAAAATAAACCACCACATATTTTTCCTGATGTAAATATATAATAGCTACATTTTAGTGTTTATATTTTCTTAAAACAAAATTTATTAGCATGCATAGATATTGTTCATAGAACTGGGTTTATTAGGTCAAAAAAGCAAAATGCAATGTTTTTGAGTGATTCATTAGCTAAAATGCAAATTTATAATAATTTGATTTGTAAAAATTTTTTATAAAACTTTTGAATTATACAATGAACAAATTAAGTAATAAGATAAAATTTAAAATTATATACTTGAATATCTATTGATCTTTTAAACATCCTGATCTTCATGCTGCATGTATTATAACATACAATTTGTCTGTGGTTGTTAAACTCTACTCAATTAGGACAGTGTTGCTTTCCTTTGATTTAAAGATACATTATACTCTGACCACTTCATAGGAACAGTTTATTTGAATTTTATGTTTAACACAGAAATATAGACAAACTGGTAAATGTGTACCTTGATGAATTGGAGGACATCAGGAAAGTGTTACCAAGAAACAATTAAGAAAGTTCCCAATAGGAAAAATCCCTATTGGGTAAATAGGATATTAGCCTCTTCTAAAGCAAAGTGATTTTTCATAGCCATATCTGAGTTCTCCAAACTCACCTTTATTTTAGTTCATTTATTCTTTTACCTAACAAAGCTTACTTTGTAAGTGGAAGCAACAGCCCCTCATACAGAGCAGAAGCACACCCTTGGGTTCAACTCCTACAAGAGCTAGCCTATGACTTCACCCAGCAAGCCTCTTGGAGAGTCATGGCAACACCATGCTGCGAGGCTCTAGCCCTCAGTTTGGTCTACAGTTTGAAACTCAATTATTTTTCTCTGGGTCAATCCCAGTTCTATAATGTACCTTCAAGACTTTTGTGCTGAAAATTAGTCATGGAAGAAAGTCTGATTGAGCACAAGACCCATGGTCTTACTTTGGACCACATCAGAATCAACCTTTCTTTTAATCCTTTGTGAAACTTTGAGCACTGAAGAGCTGATCCTTTAACCTAAATGGTTTTATGAACTTCCTTTTCCTGTAGTACAACAAAGTTTTGATTATAATGATATTTTATTGTTAAAGGATACTGCTTCTGGAGATGTCTTTAAAAAAATTCCCTATAGTAAACTACATGTAGATCCTTAAAAAACAAAACAATATATACATTGTCTTTATCAACAATATATACATTGTCTGTATCACAGGCCCTTCTTTGTGAGTTCTAAACTCCAGTCTGGAGTATAATGCAAAGCCATGCTAGTGGAAATGTTGGCAGAAGAGCCTGTAGGGCACTAGGTACAGACTCATACTTTTGTTGTTCTTAGAATTGCCTTTGAATGAAGGTTGCTGATATTAAGATCACACAACATTATAGAAACCTTGAGAGTGAGACTGATGTGTGATTTGGTAGATGACCTGATAGCTTCTATTTTAGTTTTTAGTATCCTAAGAGAAAATTTCATTAATTATATATTCTTAAAACACACGTTGGCATTTTAATTAATTCCCAATAATACAAAAAGGCATATTATAATTTAGCAGCCATTTGAGCAAGGTGTGATTGTGCATGCCTGTAATCCCAGCACTCAGGAAGCTGAGATAGGAGAACTGAAAGTCTCAGGCCAACCTGGGCTACATGAGAGAGATCCTGTTTCAGCAAAGCAAACAAAAACAGAATATTCCCACAAAACAACAGCCACTTAAAAAAGTCATTTCTTGATCATGGTGGATGATCTTTTTGATGTGCGTCTGATCAAGTCGGCTTTATCCTAGAGATGCAGGGATGGTTCAATATACACAAGTCAAAAAATGTCATAATCATATAAATGGGCTCAAAGACAAGAATGACATGGTCATCTCAATAGATGCAGAAAAGGCCTTTGACAAAATTCAACATTCATTTATGTTCAAAGTCCTAGAGGGAATTGGACTGGAGGGAACATATCTCAACATAATTAAAGCCATATATAGCAATCCCACAGCCAACATCATTCTAAATGGAGAAAAACTGGAAGCATTCCCATTGAAATCACGAGCCAAACAAGGCTGTCCACTATCTCCACTTCTCTTCAACACAGTACTTGAAACTTTTGCAAAAGCAGTAAAACAAGAGAAGGAAATTAAAGGAGTAATAATTGGAAAAGAAGAGGTCAAATTATCCCATTTTGCAGATGATATGATATTATATCTAAAAGATGCCAAAAATTCTACCCGGAACTTCAACATCACTAATAATTAGGGAAAGGCAAATTAAAATCACTTTAAGATTTCATCTTACCCCAGTCAGACTGGCAAAGATCAAGAAAACAAATGATACCAAATGTTGGAGAGGATGTGGGGAAAGGGGAACACTCATCCACTGCTGG
>NW_008337442.1:359489-360358 GCF_000622305.1 Nannospalax galili | reverse complement strand
ACTTAGCAGTAAAGAAAGATGAAATCATGAAATTTGCAGGTAAATGGATGGAACTAGAAACTGTTATACTAAGTAATACAGACTCACAAAAAAAATTGACATTTTTCCCTCATATGTGGATCCTAGAACCAGACCCTGATAAATGAATATGTATCCAGACATAACTACAGGAACCATATAATGGAAAGGAAACAGGGAGGTAATGGAAAAGAAAGAACCTGAAAGAGAAGAACAGTAGGAAACAGGCCTTAATAAGGGAGATATGGATAAAAATTTTGATAATTTAAGTGAGAGGGGTGGGAAGGGTATACAAGGAAGCTAGGGGTAAAGGGAAAGAAGGAGCTCAAGAGAGGTAAGGCCATAGGAGAAGGGTATTAGTAAGGGAGAAATGGGGGAAATGGGGGCACCTTAAGTGGGAAAACCATGATGGAGGGGTGAGACAATGTGAGAGATAAACAATGCCTAGCTAGTTTTGAAAACCAGAGGGAACCATATTACTCCTACCACCTACTGACAAATTATACACAGAAAATCAAGAAATATGTCTAGGTAAGGTTTATCTGAGCACAACTGGTCTTTGCCCAAGATTTATCTTGGCAACTAACCTTCTTGGGTGTTTAGCAGACATACTTAGAGGCCTATAATAATTTGATCAGGGGAACATAAAGGACACTTTTTGCTCCTTGCCCTCCTAGATCAACTAGTTCCAGGGAACTATGAGCATCTCTCAAAATGTCCTGTAATGGTGGTGGGTCACCTGTCCTCTTGATCAAGGGGGCCCCACCAGATGGACGTGAACCAATGCCCAGTCTACAAAGGGGAGGGTCAACACAGAGGAATCATTTCCTCCATGCTTCCAAGCGAAGCCA
>NW_008337442.1:354784-358165 GCF_000622305.1 Nannospalax galili | reverse complement strand
TTTTAAAAAATATTTATTGTTTTTATTTTATGTGTATGAGTGTATCGCCTGCATGTATGTGAGTGCATCCGTGTTGTGTAATGCCACCGAGGTCAGAAGAGGTTTCGGATTCCCCTGGAACTGGAGTTAAGGATGTTTTTTAGCCACTGTATTGGCGTTGGGAATCAAACCCGGGTCTTCTGCAAGAATAGCCAGTGTTCTTAACTGCTGTGCCATCTCTCCAGAATGAAATGGAGATCTTTTTTAAAGGTTAAAAACTCGTTCAATTTTATGTCTTACAGGGCTTATACTAAGTTCAATAATATATAACTGTATTAATTCAACTGTGAACCTAGAAACTTGCACCCACTTATGAAAGAGATGTACCATTGCTCTGGAGTGTGTTACTGAATATGTTAAAGTTGTAGTGAAAATCTTCTAATCATGTAGTTATTAAAAATTTAAAAAAAGATTAAAAAATAATAACTCTTCAAAGCATAAAAATTTGCTCCTTGATAATCAGTAGATAGCTAGCATGGCACACATAATTAGGATAAGGACAGGTACGGCCATTATACCTGAGAACAATGGGCTGAGGTGCTATGAAAGCAATGTCACTATGAACAGAAAGCAGTTCCTTTCTCAGAGTAACCTTAGACTTATTCATTCCATCCACAAACGTTGATTAGGCTTCTCCCATTTCTCCCATGTGCTGGGCATCGGTTACTGTGTTAGATACTCCCCTCCCCTACCAGGCTGGCAAGTGACCACTTCACACTGGCATGGAATAGCTGCTTCTGCTTTGACCCTGCCCTGCTGTTGCTGACCATTTGTCAAAGATTTTGAGTGCCACTTTCAGATACACAGTACAGTGTGGCACATAGAGAGAAGGAACATAGGCATGCAGGTGGAATGAGCCTGTGGTTAGGGCAAAATAAGGACAGGCCTAAGGAAGATGCTCTCTGGGCTGTCTCAAAGGATGGATAGGGGCTGCCAGTGGCCAGTGGAGACAATGCCACAGATGATAACCGTGAAACATGGGAAAGTAGGTTTCCAAATATTGATCTCCAGGGGTAGGACTGGAGGGGGTATGATTCCTGATGGACCTATATGTATACCTAAATCTAAAAGGGCCTTTACAATTAACTTCTGAAAGCCCCAAATCTTGCTTTCTTTTACATTTTACCTAGCATGGCACACATAATTAGGATAAGGACAGGTACGGCCATTATACCTGAGAACAATGGGCTGAGGTGCTATGAAAGCAATGTCACTATGAACAGAAAGCAGTTCCTTTCTCAGAGTAACCTTAGACTTATTCATTCCATCCACAAACGTTGATTAGGCTTCTCCCATTTCTCCCATCGGCATCGGTTACTGTGTTAGATACTCCCCTCCCCTACCAGGCTGGCAAGTGACCACTTCACACTGGCATGGAATAGCTGCTTCTGCTTTGACCATGCCCTGCTGTTGCTGACCATTTGTCAAAGATTTTGAGTACCACTTTCAGATACACAGTACAGTGTGGCACATAGAGAGAAAGAACATAGGCATGCAGGTGGAATGAGCCTGTGGTTAGGGCAAAATAAGGACAGGCCTAAGGAAGATGCTCTCTGGGCTGTCTCAAAGGATGGATAGGGGCTGCCAGTGGCCAGTGGAGACAATGCCACAGATGATAACCATCGACGTGGATGTGTGTTTGGAAGTAGGTCTTTATATAAGGCTTAATGAGGATTGTGAGGCTGAGGATGAGTCTGGATATTAGCAGCATGAGAAGGAAGTAGAACTCCAGGACTGCATGTCAAATTTGTTGTGTTGCATGACTTTTGACTAGGGGCTGCTTGCTGGCTGGTGCACCCTGGGAGGCTGCATTGTAGTGATTAACTTTGTCTAGACTCATCTCTTTAACTGAACTGCTGAGGTAGGAATTTTAATGAGGCTCCTTTTGGCTACCACCAATTTAGAATATTGAGGTCAGTTGTTTTCCTCTTTGGTCCTCACTCTGTTATTTCTTTGTGCCCCACACTATCTTTCCTCTTGTACTTGGTCAGTTTTGTACATGTGCTGATAGCTTGGACAGTGTCCGTCTGCCGTACTTGCTCTTAGTAGAGGTGTTTAAGGGGTATAATAGAAACAGGGATAAGCAGCTAGCATTGTTTTTATTACATACGTTCCTGTTCATTAATTGATAGATATGGCTGACCCACTTTAAAAATAAAAGTCTCATTTATTTGTGGTTAAATACTATCTCGTGTTTACATTTCATATTGATTAAACAGATGTCATATGAATTATAAATATTCACTTGTAACATATGACTAATAATTTCTTTTTAAATATTGTATTTATTATTTTTGGTTTATGTGTATGCATGTATTGCCTGCACATAGTTAAGTGCACCTTTGTTGTGCAATGCCTGTGGAGGACAGAAGAGACTGTTGGATCCCCTGGAACTGGAGTTACAGACAGTTGTTAGCTGCCATGTTGGTGCTGGGATTCAAACCTGGATCTTCTGCAAGAACGGTCAGTGTTCTTAACAGCTGAGCTATCTCTCCAGCCCCTAATAATTTCTTATAGATGACAAATCCATCAAAATAATAAAGTTTATAGTAATATTCTGATTATCTGTTTTAATATATAGAACTTTGCTTAAAAATATCATATAAAAATTTAAATACAAAAAACCTTCCAGCAAATGACCTTGACTCTTTCAAGGCAGGTGGGGCGACAGAGTGCTTGAGCCAGGAAGGAAAATCTGGAGTAAGCATCGGTTTCATGTTGTAGTCGACTGTAGCTCCTGCCTCCATCTTACACTAGCCCAGTTTCTGTGAGCAAGACCACCTCTCGCTCTGTAGGGCAGCAGGATTCCTTCTGATGTTTAAAAGGGCCAAAGATAGAGTTTATGGCATTCTTCCTTACCCTATTTTAAAAGCAGTCCATTGAGCATCATTTTTGAGGGAGAACAAGAAAGACAGTGATTACTGATCACTGAGTGTGTACCAGTCTTTATGCTAAATGTTTCTGTGTACAGTAGACAAACTTTTGAAGATGTTTTGGTTCTAAGGAAAGAAAAGGAAAACAAATAATGGAGAAATATTGAGCAATGGAAAACATCCATATTCCAAAAGTCCATTACTGACAGAAAACATACACCATCAAGAATTAGATAAGCCCTGAGCTGTATTCTGATCCTGGAAGATGGAGAGAGATCAAGAAAAATAATAATCACAAATCACAGTGTGTACTAAGGAAAGAAAAGGAAAACAAATAATGGAGAAATATTGAGCAATGGAAAACATCCATATTCCAAAAGTCCATTACTGACAGAAAACATACACCATCAAGAATTAGATAAGCCCTGAGCTGTATTCTGATCCTGGAAGATGGAGAGAGATCAAGAAA
>NW_008337442.1:332849-353720 GCF_000622305.1 Nannospalax galili | reverse complement strand
GCTGTCTCCAGTGAGAGACGCAGCTAGCAGGGTGTATCCCTGTAAAGGCTTTGTATTCCTCATTGGGAAGAATCACCATCCTCAATGTCCAAATGTCATCTCAAATGATTCACATTATTATAATACCAGTATATCCTTTCCTACTTTCAAATTGGATGAAAAGAAATGATGTGTTAATGCTTGGATTGAGAAAGAAAGGCATTTACAAGAGGTAAATCTACTATCTAAAGTAAGAAAGCATTGTGAGAGCAAGTTCCTGAGGGAGTAGTAGGATAGGCAATAGGCCATTAGGTAGAGAACCTAAATCAGGAAAACGTCCTTTGGATCATAGCCACATGGGGAGCGGAGCCTGCCAGGTGTCAATTTTCAGATTCCAAAAGACACATTTTAGTGTCTTAGTTTAGTGTTTTAGTGTCATTTTAGACAATATGAGTAGAGTAGAAAGTAGAGCAGGGGCTCTGGCTAGGAAATGGGGTGAGTCTGGAAGAGGCTGGGGTAACAATAAACCTAGTGGTTTCTAAAGCACATCAAGAGTCAAAGTCAGCCAAGACAGACAAGAACCACCAGAGGTGAAGTGGTGAAACTTGAAGACCAGGAAATGAGGTGAAAATAAAGACCCCAATGATCACACCACTGGAGAAAGTGAGCTGGAATCAGAGATAGTTCGTTTGAGAGCTGAGAGAACCCTCAAAGTGTGAGTGACCCAGGGCCTGCAGGGGTTAGAGGAGACTATGCCACAGAATTGGAGAGGAAGAAACTATATAGGTAAGCAGCTGTGACCTGAGACAGAGATCCCAGGCTCTTAAAGGTGAATTTAATCAGTCTAGTCTGTCATAAAACACTAAAACCAAAAATGATGAATGCTTTGTGGCTACTAGTGGTGGTCAGTATTTGTTCTTCATTCTGGCTTGGTGACCGCTGAAGTGTCATGTGATTTAGTGGACATTTTCATTTAGATCAAACAGTAGCTCCAGCATAGCTATAACTGGCAAAACAGGATTGTGGGCTGTCAAACAGTAGAACACACGATCTCTCTTCTCTACAGAGTGCCCTGCTCTTACAGAAACACCCTGTCTTGGGTAAAGAACACTGACGGGGGATGATGCAGGATGAAAAAGCTAATTTACTTTTCTTCCAGGGGAAACATTGATTGGGAGGATATGGCTCCACGTAGGGATTTCTTTTGTTTGTTTGTTTTTTCTTTTTGATAAAAGATGTAGCCCTCCTGGGCTCTCAGGAGACACAGGGACCGAATCATTTTAGGTATCTGGAACCATTAAAGCCTGCTGAGGGTTTTCTTCATTCTGTTTTGCTCACATCAAGGCAACGTGTAATCTGTTGATAGTGGGCAGGTAGCTCTGAGGTAGAGTTCAGGGAAGAAGGGGAACAGAACCAACAGGAAGGAGACCCACCTACTGAAGGCAGCCCTTCCTTCACGTCACCAAGTCCAGGAGAAATGACAGTAAAGAGGCACAGAAAAGCCAATGTGTGCTGTGCATTCTGGATTATGTCACAGCTTAGTGCTGAGCCTGTAGACCGGGGCCTCCTACATAACTCCTTTGGCTGCTACAAACATTTTTAAATTTTTACTCTTGAATATTCGTATAAAATAAGTAGATTTCTGAACTCCTATTTCTCTTGACAAATTCTAAAATCAAGCACCACTGGGATCTCATCCCACAGCCACCTGCTTCCAAGGACTGGATATTCTCTGTTGCTCCATGGCCCTAGGTCCTTGTCAACTACTGCCAGCTCCCGGAGGTTCCTGAGCTGAATGTACTCTGAGATACTAAAGAGGACCATGCAACTGAGGGAGAGGCGAGGTGGGGAATGAGTGGGAAGCGTGGTTACGATTCTTGTTTTAGGGAATAGTTTGATGTTTAAGAGAGCCAGTTATAAAATACTAAGTGGCTGAGTTTCTTTAATTGTATAAAAATGCCCAAATGTTAACACTTGGTCTTTAAGAATTAAAAAGGAATATAATTAAAATGAGAACCAAGCAGGAAGGGCATTTCTACTTTTCTTTGTTTTACTGAGGAAGTGAGTCTGTAGAAAGGATTCATGTCACAAAAAGAAGAATTTTAGTTAACAACTAAAGTATAATTCCTAAGAATATAATTAAATATAGCTCTGTTTTCTGGTGAAGTGTTTCTGTTACCACTTTGGGGAGAAATGGCAGAGGTATGATTCCTTAAATTTTCCCCTGTTTCTTGTTGGATGAGTTGAAAGAGACTAGAATAGGCTTTAAATAATGTTCTAACATCCAGGATACTGTTTTTGTTTATCTTAAGTAGGAGGGCTGTCTTTGTGGGTATATTTTTACTTCTTTAAATTCATTTTTCCCCCTGAAACTGAGCTCTTTGAAGGAAAACACTGAAAGATGGTACAATATTGAAGCTCTCCAAAGGAAAGCCTTGGTGAAAGCATTCAGCCAATGGGATCTGGGTCAAATGAGTAAAGTATCAGAAATAGACTTTAGGATTAAAATCAGAGAGGAAGATTTCTTTTATTGACATCCCTGTTTGACATTGATGACACTTTTAGCTGTAAATTAAGAGGAAAGGAGAAAAAAGAGCTTCAGGTTAGAGAAAAGGGTAATTGGAAATACTGGACAGAACATAAAAACTGCAGAGGACTTTAAGAAGAGTGACCCAAGGACGGAGTACTAAAGAAAATAGAGGGACTGGGCAGAGATAAGAGGCAGAACTTCATGAAAATAATATATTTATGTATGGAAAGAAATAAAAGATTAGCATATGAGTCACACATGATCAAGCTTTTTGAGGACTTCAAATTATCTACAAAACAAAGCCTTAGCTGTCCAGCAGGGACTTCAAGGCCCTCTATTATCTGGCTCCAACCTACTTCCCCTGCCCAGCATTTTACTATGCTTTCTCCTCCCCGGTCCGCAGACTTTCTGCTTTTACCTCCTGTACTAATTACATTCCTAGACAGCCTGGCAGAGGTGCAGACCTTGCTTACTTTACTGGGAACTTCCTGCCTATTTTCTCTGTCCTTTGATGTTTGACGCATCACTGAAATCCCGTCTCTGATACTTCCTTGTTTCCCCATAAAGTTTTCTCTAGTTTCACTAGGAGAAACACATCTCTGAAGTCCCACACCACTTAGCTTATGTCTTTATTATCTTTTCTCTATTATTATGTGTGTAGATGGTCATCTCCCTCACCAGAGTCTCTCTAGTACCCTCACATATTATCTCTAACATTGCCTATATCAGGGTCTCGAAACTCTATTCAGTAACAGTCAGTTATTGACTGTTGACTTGCACCTCTAATACCTATTTTGAAATGGGTACTTGATTGATTGGGTTATGTTAACATTCTAAGTTAATATATTCAAAACCAAATCCATTAGCTTCTCTCAAATGCTTTGTTTGTATAAATGATCTCAACTTTTCAAAATGACTCATTTCTAATTGGGAATCATCTTGGACTGAACCATTTAACTCATGGTAAAAAATATGACAATATGGTTGCCTAAACATGATCCACATAATGACAACACCAGCCGACATGCCAGCATGGATTGGGGGAATTTCACAGGGTCCCACTTCTAGATGAAGAGCTACAAGCAATCAATGGCTGCTGAGAGAGGGAGAATCAGTTTCCTCTGGGCATGAGCTCCCTGATAGGTCATGCAATCCCATCCCAAGTGGTCAGCCCTGAATAATACCTGTACATACAAGCACCACTAAATGGACTCAGTATGTTGTTTACACACACACACACACACACACACACACACACACACACACACATACACCAATAATAATTAAAGAAGTCAGGATATTGAGAGGGAGTCAAGGGAACATGGGAGGAGATGGAGAGGGGAGTAAGCGGAGTGACCATGATGTAAGTATCATATTGTGTATGAAATTCTTAAAAAATAAATGTAAAATTTTGGGCTAGAGAGATGGCTTGGCAGTTAAAAGTACTGGTTGCTCTTCTAGAGGACCTGGGTTCAGTTCCCATCACCCACATGGCAGATAACAAGCATCCATAACTCCAGTTTGGGGGGATCTGATGCTCTTGCCTGACCAGCTCTGTGGGCATTGCATGACACAAGTGCATTTACATATATTCAGGCAATATACTCATACACATAAAATAAAAATAATAAAATTTAAAATTTAAAGAAAAATGACATCAAATTCTATTGAATAGTCTTTAAAGTATGTATTATAAGCTCTGCTCTTTTCTGCCCTATTATTATTATTGTTATTATTATTATTATTATTATTATTTTTTCCTTAATTCAGGCCATGGGCTCTTCACAGCTAACTCAGTTCCAGAGTAATTTGATAATTTTTTTCATTCCCAAACATCTCTGAAGACCACTAAGTGTCTTGGGCCCCAAATTTTCTGTCATATAAAATCTGAGCTTCTTCACCTTGGGAACATAGTGATTAAGAACACAACTTTTGAATCTTGCAAAGCTAGGTTTGTCCCTTACTTGTTAGGTTTGTAAGCTGAGTCATCCAGAACTTTCTAAAGTCTCAGTTTCTGAATCTATAAGTGGTAGATAATGATTGTGTCTGCCTTGTAAAGTTGTCTTGGTGTTGACATGAGATGCCTATAAAGTGTCTATTAAAGTGTATTGTAAGAGCAAGAGTTTATTAAGTTTAGCAACAATCTTAGCATTTTCAGCCTCACTAAGAAGCCTGCTGAGCTCTGGTTAATTGAGCCTCTTCACAATGCCAGGTGGAAAACAGTGAGCAGAACATTCCTGGGAGAGGAACTAATCGGGGAGGAATGGACCCTATGAATGTGGCATGACTCTATGGTTAGCACTAGGAAAGAAAACAGGGCTGAAGAAAGTGAACAAGGGATGAAAGGCTCTGCACTAAATGTCGCCTCATTTCACTTGAATGAATTGAATTCTGCAAGCCAGACAGAGTTGCTCATACTACTGTGTCAGAGGTGGCTAAATTCTGCTTAGGGATGGAAGTAAAATTGTTTGGGGGGGGCGTTCATTGATGTAGACAGATATATATGAAGAAATAAGAAAAGAGATGTCATTTACTCATTGAGGTATAGTGCTTTCTTACTCCTGGGGTTCAGAGGTATGAGGTATTCTGTTGGCTTCTTAATTCCCTGAGCAGCTTTGCTGCTTCCTTCCTGGAGCTGTGTGGTAGGGCTAGGCACAGTTTCTGGAAAAGGACCAGGAGATGATGTGCAGCCTGTGATGGCTTCACACAGGTGACTTCAGCATCTGGACCAAGTTTCTCCATAATCAGTGATGATTATTGTCAGAAAGCAGGTATCCAAAACTGATGTGTGTATCATTAGACACCAACAAGGTAGTTAACATCTGAAACACCTAGTGTTAGCCATTTCCAACTGATTTGAGAGCATTTACCTGCTCAGCAAAGTCATTTCCTGTAGCTTACAATTTTGTCTTAGTTTGGAGCATGTGCATTTGTTTACACAGTTAGAAATTTAAACATTCATTGATTGGTTTCTAGTTTGTGTATGAGAGTTTACAAAATTCACAATTCCACATGAATGATGGTTTAGTTGGACAGTAGAGAAATATAAAATGCTTTATTTTCCACTTTAGACTACTTACTGGATAAGCAGATCACAGTATTTGTCAAGAATGGAACAGACTGTGGTACTCAGATTCTTATCTGTGGCACAGGGGAATCTATGCTAATATCATCCAGGGGTAAGATTTGGCTCCACACATGGGCTTCCTGACATAATCATGGAGGTAGCACAGAGTGGAGGGAAGAACAATGGACTGGTCCCAGGTCTTTGAATGGTTCCAAAATTTTTACCTGACCATTCTCATGTAGCTTTGGGCAAGCTCCTTTGATTTTACAATCTTTCATTTCTTCATTTATAAAATGAAGTGATGAAGCATTTAAATTTTGGCAGGTCTGATACATCTGTTTACCTGAATATTCTCTCAAAACATCACTAAACACTGCTGTTAGAAAATAAAAAGCCAGGGACTGGAGAGATGGCTCAGTGATTAAGAACACTGGCTGTTCTTGCAGAAGACCTGGGTTTGAATCCCAGCACCCACAGGGCAGCTAACAACTGTCCGTAACTCCAGTTCCAGGGGATCCAACAGCCTCTTCTGTCTTCTGCTGGCATTGCATGACACGGGTACACTTACCTACATGCAGGCAATACATGTATATACATAAAATAAAAAAACTATAAAAAAAGAAAATAAAATCATTAAAACCAAGTATAAAGAGAGCAGAGGAAGACATCACGACTATAACATTTTCAAAGCAAAGAGGTGAATAAGTGGTTACTAAGCTGACTTAAGGAAACAGAGCCTCAGCTGGGATTAGGTTCTTACTGCACAGGTCCAGAAGGGCTCAAGACTAGGGAACCCAGGAATTCTAAAAGTATGGGCACAGTGGTATCAGAAACAGGAAAATGAGCTAAATACATGGATAAAAAGTAAACAGATCAAAGATGTCCTGTCCCACCCCATCTTTTATCTCTGGGGCTTCAGTGTAGGAAATCTGAGCTGACTGATTTCTGGATCATATTACCTTCTGTCATCTTCCCATAGGCCGAGCCGAGGTTTTATATATTGTGGTTGGACAGGGTTGAAGAGAGTGCATAGAGGCTGATCTTGAGGCTGGTGTCTGGAACCTATACAATGTATCTTCCATCATCTTATAGTCAAGGAAAGCTGAAAACCAGGTTAGCTTAGATTTAAGGGGTAGCAAAGGAATAGATTCTGCTTGTTCATAGAAAGAGCTATACAATCACATTGTGAAGGTGTGGAAATATAAGAAGAGAAATAGTGGCCAGTTTTGGAAACAACCATAAAAAACAGTGATAGGATTTCTGAAAAAGTTCATAATTCTCATACTTGTACACTAAATGTAAAAGACTCATAAAAATGGGGTAACAAATTCAAAGCTATACAAAGCATTAGTCATGGCAGTAACTTATACCTAGGGAATAAGCATACCCATGGAGACAGGAAACTTGTTGTGGCTGGAGTCTGTTATGGTTGGCACTAAGTCAGAGAACAAAGGTTAGATGAGAATGTTGGTGTCCTACAGATGAGTAAGGCTGGGTGGAATTGAGGCAGGGCAAACAGGTGCAACAGTATGACTTGCCAGGAGTCAAGAGCCTCAGAGGTCTCTCTGGTGTAGAAACCAAGGTGTAGGTATTTGTTTTTAATTTTTAAAACAGGCAAAATTGTTCCTATGGCCAATGCAAGGACCCAATAGAAGACTTTTTCCTTTATTGCTGAAGAATGTTGCTGTCCTCGGCATTCTGTTTTCTTATGCTTAAGAAGTATCACGTATTAATTTATGCAACTGTTCCACACTATACTGACATAATTTTTCTATTATCAACTGCGCATAAGCTCATTTGTATGAGAGAACCACATCTGTAGTAGAACAGACATAATGAGGATGAAGTGAAAATCTACACAGCACAGATCTGTGAGAGGGCTGTCCAGACCCAGCCACATCATTTTGGAAAGGAAGTGGAGGGTATCAGGAGGAGTCCAGAGACCCACAGATGCTGACTTTTAGGGATTCTTCAATCCACAGTCCAACAAAAAGGTCCTGTAGTGAAGTTTGTCACTATAAGCACAAAGAACCTTGAGTCAGTTTTTCACTGCCTCACTCTTCAAGTGTCAGCGATGGCTGTGGCTAAGCTTTTGATTGGGAAGATGTGGTGAACAGAGATATTTGGAACAGTAGGAACACAAAGGAAACAGAGCCAGCAGCAAGGAACAGCAGAAAGGAAAATCTTCAAAAAGCTAAATCCATAAATGGTATCGTCTGAAAATAAAAGATAATATTACATCTGTGAAACAAGAACAGAATGTCATTAAAAAAACAAATATGCAGAGAACAAAAGAGCTCTGGGAACTTGGCAGAAATGAAAATTTTGATGGCATCTTTGCGAAGACAAAGTTTACAAAATATACTTCAGAAAATACGAGAAAATGATGAGCAGAAAATCAGAGAATTTTCTTCTTAACAGTTAAACAATTGACTCAGCAAATGAAGCAACCAATTAAGAGGAATTATAGAACAGAGATAAGTAGAAGGATGTGATGAAGGAAATGAATTAAGAAAATCTCCTAGAAGTGAGTGTCAGGCCTCTGGATTGAACTGGTTAACTCCGAGACAGATGGGACAATCTACAGCACAACCTGCATAGTTGTGAGATTTTAGAACGGAGTGAAGAAAGGAGAGAAGATAAATATTCAAGCTAGAGTTTTATACTTAGCTCAGAAAAAGTGAGTAGGAGAGAGTAATAAAAACTTTTCAGACATATACTAAGGTCTCAAAATTTTATTTCCCACTTCTCTCTTTGTCAGTATTAACTTATCTGCTTTAGGAAAACCAGAGGATGTACCAGAGACAAGAGAACAGGAAATCCAGAAATCCAGAAAATGAGAAATCAACTGAGGAGTGAAGACAGAAATTTCCAGAATGATAGTGGATGGAGATTCAGATGCAATTGCTGTGATGAGGCTTAGGAATCAACAAACTCAGGGAGAATGGGGAAAGAGAAGCCTTCAAAGAGGTGTTACAAATGGTAGCGCTCACAGACTACCTACCTGCTTGAAAGCACTGAGAAAATCTTCATTTCTAGAAGGGCTTTCTCATGTAATATTGCATGAGAGTCTGTGATTATGAGAATTGAGCTATAGAAAATTTATGGGAATCCTTGAATTATAATGCAAATTTGTGCCTGTCTAGTTCTCTGCATCCATCTATCTGTCCATCCCTCCCTCTATCCCTTCCTCCCTCATCCATCCAACCAACATTCATCCGTCAGTCCATCTGTGGTCTGTGAGCTGTAAAAGTGGCAATGCTGATCATCAGATTTTTCTTTTTGGCTTATTGTGGAATCATATCTTAGTTATAATATGAGTCTCTCTTCTTTTATCCTGATGGTAGTTTCTTGCAAGGTTTTCCTCTTTGAATGAAATAAGGTCTGTCTCAGGTGTGGTTTTTATAGCACCGCAGAAGGTTAGAGGTGGATGGGAAAATGGATAGGGATGCTCCATTAAAACAGAGGAGGAAGAATCATCCTATTTTGTTTAACTCTGGACTGAATTTTGAACTGGTTTGGGGTCTGGAGGTTCAGATAAGTCAATCAGAATAGAATATCCTAATCTTTAAAAAGGTAAAACTTTTCTTTAAAAAAAGTTCAGATTTATTTGAAAAGCATGTTGTGAAGCCCAGAATAAATTTTTGCATTGCTTTAGGATGCTTGCAAATCCTTATATTGGAGTTGGAAGTTTTTTACCTCTGGTGATGAAAGATAGTCAAGGTTTAGTCTCTCTAGCCAAGATGAAGCTTGAGGAAGATCACAGACATAGATGAAAAGTAGGGGAGCTGGAGAGATGGTTCAGTAGTTAAAAACACTGACTGTTCTTACAGAAGACCTGGGTTTGAATCCCAGCACCCACATGGCAGCTAACTGTCTATAACTCTAGTTCCAGGGTACCCTACAGCCTCTTCTGTTCTCCAGAGGCATTGTACGACACGGGTGCACTTACATACATGCAGGCCATACATGCATACACATAAATTAAAAATAATAAATAAAATACTTTAAAAATGTATCTCTCTGGGGTAATGCCTCACCTGCAGCCTGCAGCTTCTCAAGACACTGCAGAGGATGTAGAGAAAAGCACCTTTTCAGTCTTTGTTTTCTTAGAGAAGTCTTTCATTAATGTTTTATTTTTAGGCTCTGTCTCTCTCTCTCTCTCTCTTTGTGCTTCTCTCTTTTTCTGGTGTGTGTGTGTGTGTGTGTGTGTGTGTGTGTGTGTGTGACATTATGTTTGTCTAGAGAAAGATTTCTGACTTTCAACTCTTGGTTGTTCTTTAGGTTTTAAATTTTCATACTGTGATAAAAGTGAAGGGACCATCCAGATTTCTATGTGATCTTCAACTTATTGCTGTCTTGCTTTGATCCAGAGGAAGGGATGTGTAGAAAGACAGGTCTACCAGAGAGCTCTGGGACCACTGACTGATAGGCTTTACTACAATTACTAAAAAACAAACACTAGTTACCCTTATCAGAAACCTGGACTCTCAGCTTCATACCAAACACATGAAATGGAGAAAACGAATCAAAGGCCCTGTAGACTCTGACTAACACTTTTTTTAAAGGTTTTAAACAATTGTCATAAAACCTAAGTTTTTTTCTTTCTTTCTCTTTTTAGTGTTATGAATTGGAAATATGTACCCAGAGGTCTTGCAGTTTGTGCCCTGGGAGCATAGCAGGGTGCTTGAGGGAGTCTCTCCTCATCCCCTAGATGGCAGCATCATTCTTCATTGCCTAACTCATCAATTCCTCTGTTGCTAAGCCAACCTGCAATGAAGGGAGCAGATATAAGTCCTGGCTCCTTGGTGTTCAATCTCAAATGTATACAGTACCTTTAATGTACTATTTATGTAACTACCCAGTACATTGAATCTACTAGTTATTAATAATTTTGTCACCCAGAATGGCTTTGTATTTCCAGGACCACTTGAATTTATACGACAGGGTTTCTCAACACTGTCATTACTGACATTGGGACTAGATTGTTCTTTGTGGATGGATGGGGTGCTGTTCATTGTAGGATGTTTAGCAGTATCCCTGACCTTCACCATCCAGATATTGGTAGTAACCTCCCTTCCATTATGATGGTCAAAAACATCTCCAGACAGTGCTAAATGTCCACTGGGAAACCAAAATCCTCCATGGTTGAGAATGACTGTATTAAGTTGCTTTTCCCATCCACTTATGTTTTAAATATGTTCCACTTCCTTGTTTACTTGGAGGATGGATACCTTTGATGGAGAAAAAAAGTAATGACCTAGAAAAGACAACTAAAGATTCAAATAAAGATGCTGTATATGTCGTCTTGAAATGAGATTGATTTTTATGAATTATAGCCTCTTATTAATAAGTACAAATATATGGTTTGTTTTCTTTTTATTCCTTTTGATTTTAACTTGAATATGAATGTTGGGAAAGGGAAAAACTGTAATGAGCCAGACTTGAAAAAATTCTCAGTGGATGGAAAAGATAGACTCCTAGGGGGATTTTAGGGGGCACTTGGTTCTACTTCTGAGTTTAAAACTGGGGTGTGGTGGTTAGAGTGTGAACCACGTGGGCATAAAGGCAGCATCCCATAGATTCTTGGCTTACATCTCTTCTTGTTGAGGTAGATGCAAACCAACTTAAAAGTAGAATCAGAGGTATGGTTCTTTGGAAAATAAGCTATAAAAGCCAGCCCTTCCCCCACTGCCCTTCCATTGTAAGTTCTCTGAGGAAGGGACCATCAGCTGGAGGAAGGGTCAAGACAGACTACTGGATTAGATGTACCTGAGAAGGTAAGAGGATCATTAATAGTTCATTTAATGTCAAAGAACTTCCTTTTGATCTGTCCTACACATTCAGTGCCTTCCTCTGAAGTTAGAGTAGGAAACAGATGTGAGACCAGATTCAAATCTGGTTTGGGACAAGTTGCCTAGGTAAGTTCCACGCCTGGCTCCCTTTGGGGAGCACCTCCAGTTAGACAAAGGAGGTGATTCTCCAGGTAACCAACCAAATCAGGCTTTGACGTGTATTCAGAATGCGTGGTCAAGTGATTTTCTGGTGAAGAAAGAGACGAAGGCTAGAAACGAGACCCTTTGAATCATCTTTGTCTGAACCTAAACAATAGCAACAGAGTCACAGGAGGAAACAGTTTATGAAAGGGTTTAACAACAATGAGTAGGCCTGGAGAAGGGGTGGTATTAGGAGAACAGGGAAAAAGCCAGTTTGGACAGACGGACTTTGTCTGTTCTTTGAAGACAGATGTTACTTGAATTTTCCTATACTGCTGGATCAAGCTGTCAAAAACAGCTGTTCCACTGGTGAATGAAATATTTTCTACAGCTCATTTTTCCTCCCATGATTCCTGTGACATCAAAGGCTGACCCTTGAACAACAGTTCACCAGCCCCAGAGAGATTCTTCGGGGGAGTTGGACCCCAGGAGGAGGCGCATTGAAGGAACACTCCCAGCAGTCACTTGGCTTTGTGGTCTCTGTCTGAGAGTGAGAGATCTTTGCACTGAAATTTGGGTCACAAAGCCCTGTGCATGCTCTAGGAGGCCACTGGTGTGAGAGCAAGTGAAGGTCAACAGTGAACTGGGGACAGTGCCAGGGATGGGACTTGATTCCCTAATTCTTGTTCCAGAACTTTAGCAGCTTGGTTCAGCTAGGGCCATTCTGCTTCTGTTCACAGAGCTGTCATTTGGGTTTTGGTTGTTTATACACCATTTGCTAACTGTTATAATTCCTGTGCAATTTCCCTCAGAACACAGCAAACAAAAACAACAAAACAAGGGGCCTGTTATGCTTTGCTTTGCTGTCGTCAGTGAATGAAATTGGTTGGGCAGAGAACAAACTTTCTGTTAGTACATTGATTAATTTTTTAAATGTGTGGCACAAACAGTTTTACGAAAAAAAAAATGCGTGTTTGCAGGATAAGTGCAGCATGCCTTGTCCAGTGTTTAACGCCTAACATTTCTCCATCTATTTTGACAGGGAGATAGGTTGGCTTTAGAAGATTCATTGTTCTGTCAACAAATACTTGAAAAGATACAAGTCCACTGTCACCATCAGAGCTACTACTAGCCCACACTGTCTTTATGTAAATTATAGAAAGAGGGTCTTCTGGATAGAAAGAACTCTATGCTTGGAGACATGACTTCAGTCTCCAACCCTCAGTTGGGTTCCTTTTTGTAGTATGCCAATGGTACAATGGTACAGTATCCTTTCTGTATATGAACCACTATACCCCTCTACCTTGAGGGGAAAGTGGGTCGTACAATGTCATTAGATTGGAAGGTTTTTCTGAAAAAATAGATCTTGAGCAGAATTTAAAGGAGAAAACCCCTTTTGAGGGCCCAGAAAACATAAAGATTTGAGCTATTTATTCCAAGGGAAAACTATTAAACATGCTGGGTTCTTGCTCCTAAAGTCTTTATTCCTACAGGTATGCTAATAAAACCTCCTGTGGGGTACAGGAAAGCTCCTGACTATAGAGAAAGAAAGGAAGGAAGTTGTTGTCTGGCATCACAAACCGGCTACAGGTTGTTCCAGCAGGCAGGCCTGGCTGCAGCCTGTTTTATGCGTGTGCTTCCCTGCTGTCTGCTTTCTTGTGCGGAGGAGTCAGTCTTTCTGGTGTTTCCATGTTGAGACATGTGGCCTTCCCTTAGCCTCTTGAGTCTGATTGCAGCCCTGGTTCCATTTTTCCCTGAACTGGCCTGGCTCATCACCAGACAAGCTTAGATTATGATTATGCTTTGGAGCCAGAAGGCTGAGAGGGATATCTAGAGAGTTGAAGTCAGCCTTTTGTGGTTTCTTTATCCTGTAATTCTAATAAACGCAATCCATCAGCCTGTCTTACACAGGAAAAAACATCCTTTGTAGGCAGTCTTCAACTTATGAATGGGTTGTGTTCCAAAATTTGTTTGTGGTCAGTTGTTAGGGATGTAAAAGCAGGTCCCTGTAACAGCAAAGTTACAAAGGCAAGTGGCAGTTATAATGGTCTAACTGATTACCTTTTTCTTCTCTCTCCCTTTCTCTCTCCCTCCCTCCCCTTTCTATTTCAGTGCTGGGGATCAAACCTATGGCCTTGCACATCCTACATGTATTTTTAGTTTCTTTTCGGTTGCTATGATAAAACACCCCAACAAAAACAACTTAAGAGAGAAAGGGTTATTTTGGCTTATACTTCCAGAGGGATAGATAGAATCCATCAGGGATGGGGAGACACGGCAACAAGCAGGGAAGGCATGGCAGGGGGAGTAGGAAGCTGGCTAATCACATTGCGTTTGTACTCAGAAAGTAGAGAAAAAACAGCAAGAGGGGCCAGGCTATAACATATCAAAGCCCACGTCCAGGTACAAACTTCCTCCAGCAAGGCTCCATCTCCTAAAGATTCTAGAACCTTCCCTAACAACTTTTTCAGTTGGAGACTAAGTGTTCAAGCACGAGTCTATGAGGACTATATTAGTTATTTTCTGTTGCTGTGATAAAACACCATGACTAAGGCAACTTATAGAAGGAAGAGTTTGTCTTCCAGTTCAGAGGGTTAGAGTCCATAATGGCGGGGAGGTATGGTGACTGGAACAGAAAGCTGAACACTCACATCTTCAAGCAAGCACAGGAGGCAGGGTGAACCAGACTGGAAATGGGAATGGTTATATACTCTTGAGGCCCACCTCCAGTTACCCGCTTCTTCCAGCAAGGCCGTACCTCCCAAAACCTCCCAAAACAGCACCACTAACTGGGGACAAAAGTCCAAATACTGGGGCTTATGGAGGACATTCTCATTCTAACCACCACAGGGACATTTCATGTTCAAACTGTAGCACTAGGCAAGCACTCTACCACTGAGCCACAACCCCAGCCCCTGGTTTTTCTGACACAGGGTCTTTTTGTGTTTCACAGACAGTCCTTAAACTCTCCATCTTCCCACTGTTCTGTGCTTCCTGAGTGCTGGAGTCACAGTCAAGTGCTGCCATGCCTGAACTATTAGAATAAGAGAGAAAAAGTCAACTCATCTTTTATTATTAGATTAAGCCTCATGAAACTGGCAAAAAAAAAAAAAAGTTGAATGCTGGATCATTCCTACACACTCAACCTTCAGAATGTTTCATCATTCCCCCTTCTTTGCTACCTTTCTGTCCTTTGCCTCTTCTCTTTTAGCTAGGTACAATGTAGGCAAAAGAGCAAAAACTTGCCAGGGAAACAGACCTGCAAATGAGGAGGGCATCAGCAGGGGTGGACTGGCATTGTTTCTGAAGGTGAGTAGGGGTGTCAGTAGATACCAGACAAGCAGGCATTCCTACAAAAGTCTTTAAGGTATTCTGGGAAAAACTTTATTTTGCCTTTTCTTAGAACTTGCCTTCTGAGGCAGGACGGAGACGGCTGGGTGCTGGTCAGGAGCAGGACAGACTGCAGATGTGGGCTGCAGATGACTGGTGTCACAGCCTGAGCCTGAGACAGCTGGGGCTGTGCGGGTGAGGTCAGTGAAAGTTACTGCGGTGACAAGTGATGAGTGTGTCCCATAATGAGTCAGAGGATAGGAACCTTGCTTTGTATGCATTGTCTCACAGAAGGTGGTGAGTGGAAAGGTTCAGAATCACAGAGGTGCAGTGTATTCTTTTCCTTTCTAAGAAAAGAAAGGTCAACAGTTTTCAGAGCTCAGGTAAATGCTCAGCAGATAGTAGATATATGGTAAGAACTGCCTGGGAACCAAACAGTGTTGGTTATTTCACTATCTTATTTGGAATGGAAAGTTCAAAGATCATGTATATGATTTTTCTGGAGGGATATGTACCAGATCTCAGAATTTTTTTAAAACCTATTTGATTGGTTTAGGACACCAACTATGTTAGGAGAGAAGTGTATTTTCTTGTTTAGAAGACAGTGGTTTCCTTTATTTCAATGCTAACTGTATATTTAATGTAGGAAAACACCATTCTTATGGATATACAGCTTTTTTCCCAACAACCCATGTTCTTATCTTGAGTATATGAATTAAAATACTTTTTGTGTCCAACATTCCTTCAGTAAAGGGGGCTGAGATTTAGGCTGCTCCAAATGAATTCCAGCTCAACAAGGGAAAGTTCTACTTCCTGCTGGACTCGGCTGTCAGAGAACCACAACACATTTTCAGTCAGAACAGATAAGAGAGGAAACAGGATGTAAGGAAAGAAGGAGATTTTACTGCTTGTACTGCAAAGATTATGGAAGCCCTTTTTTCCTTCCTTGGCCAAACCCACATAAATAAAAGCACTGAAAGATACTTTTAGGAGCTTTCACATAATCTTCTAAAAATGATTTATTTATTATTTTTATTTTATGTGTATGAGTGTCTTGCCTGCATGTGTATAAATGCACCGGTGTTGTGCAATGTCGGATCCCCTGGAAGCGAAATTATGGATGGATGGTTGTTAGATGCCATGTGGGTGCTTGGATTCGAACACATGTCCTCTGCAGGAGCCTCCAGCACTCTTAACCACCAAGCCATCCCTTCAGCTCCCCTTCACATTATCTTGGTCACGCTCTTCATAAGGAGCAAATGGAGCATCAAATGAGTGATTACAGATTCCACGGAGCCTGAAAAACAGGCTCTTTGCTTTTGCAAGTGATTCCCATCACACGTCTTCCTGCATCTGGATGTCTTATGGCCATCTGTTGCCTGTTTTCACAAGTGAGGTCAATTCTGAATCACTTTATGTAATTATGTAAATTTGGCTTCTGTAAAATATAGGAAAGTTATGTTGCTGTCAGTCATTTGTGGAAGTCTTTCAACAATAGGGTCTCTGTCTCCACTAGTAGTATTGTTTGTCCTTTCAATTGTTCAATGTATTTTAGAAGGAAAGATTTATAAGCATCTTTCTAAAATCATTTCTAATATACCCCTTTAAAAAGCTTATTTATTTTTAAAATAGTCTGGCATGGTCTTTAAGTTTTTTCAAATATAAGTCTGTGAGCATGGTTCTCTGCTATTTCTAGACAAAGCCAATCTGACTTTAATTCTTTTTCTGTATACCAGCCGGGGCAAAATGCAGACACAGTCTTGTTCATGCTATGACAACAGTGGAGCCTTCTAGTCTATCTCCAGACAAGGTGAGGTGATCATGTTGACTCTTCTCATCTTTCTTCAATATCATGTCAGTTACACAGCACTAGACGCAAACTGATCCATAACCCATGACAGGAAATGACATGACGCCAGTGTTGTGTCTCATATGTGACTGGGTCTGGGTGAGATGGGCAGGAGCTGGGAGGAGGTGGGAAGGAAAAGAGACAAACTTTCTCAGTACTTAATACTCTTTCCACTGTGAGTATACAGGTTGTGTATGGACTGCTCAGAGAACTGCAGGATTAGGGAAAAAGGTAGCAATATAGCAATTAACAGTCAGAGAAGTGAAGCTAGCCATAGCCAATGTAGTGGAAGCTGGTGTGGAAGGGATTGAAAATTCAGTAGATAAGAAATACATCCTGTGTGAACTTGAGAGAAGTTCACAGGCAGATACCAAAGATAAAGATGGATTTAGAAGAACAGTGCGCCACAGAAGATTCAGTTATTCAGTTCACATATTTTCTGGGTGGCTGCTGTGTTTTCTAAGTTCTCTGGTGAGCCTGGAAACAAAGTGGCAAGGACAGGCAGGGACCCCTGGAGGTTGCGTATCGAGGAGGAGGTGCAGAACAACAGTGGGCAGACAAATTCATTTGTAGATCAACGTACATAGACAAATAATAATACAACACAGGGAGTAACCAAACAATGCCATTTGAGATAAAACAAGGGGCTCTGTGGTTAAAGTGAGCTTGGAGACCAGAGTACGAATTTGGATAGTTCCTGCAGATGTCCTCTCTGAGGAGGTTACATTGATCAGAGACCTGAGTTATCTGAAAGGGTGGGTTCTGTAAGCATATGAGGGAGTCATGTTCCAGAAGAAAGTGTCAGGGTAAAGTCCTGAGGTAGGAGCAAGCTTGAAGTGTGCTTAGGAGAAGTAAGAAGGATGGGGTAGATGGATAGAAGTGAGGGAGGAGAGAATAACATGACTTCTAGGGTTTTGCATAAAGCAATGATGTGAAAGAGGAGTTGGTTTATTGGAACCAATCTTTTAGATGTGCTGAGTTTAAAATGCCTGCTAAAGGTAACATCTACAAGGCAATTAGATATATGAACCAGGAGTTTGGAGAGGAGGTTGAGCTTATGGCACACATCTTGAAGCCTAGTGTATTCATATGTCTTGTAAAGCCCTAAAGAGGAGATAAAACCAGATAATGTAGATAGAGGGATGTCTTGGAGCACTCCATTGTTTTAATGCCAGAAGGAACAGGAGAAGCTAGCAAGGGAGACTTGGAAGCAGTTGCCTCTATTAGAATTGCAGAGCCTAGGCACAGAAGTGAAACAGTGTTTCGAGAATGGAATAATTAGGGCCAGATATGGTGGTGTACACCTGCAATCCCAATACC
Organism: Nannospalax galili; assembly: GCF_000622305.1. Classification (NCBI taxonomy): domain Eukaryota; kingdom Metazoa; phylum Chordata; class Mammalia; order Rodentia; family Spalacidae; genus Nannospalax; species Nannospalax galili. Next base: position 335,709 of record NW_008337442.1, on the reverse strand, counting down.
TGGGAGATGGAGGTGGGAGGATCAGGAGTTCAAGGTCAACAAGTTCATTTCCAGACAGATCACTTGAAATAACATCTCCTTCTCCCACCTGTCAAAGACTGAGGGACTTATGAACCCTACCAAATACTGTGGAGATAAAAAGAAGATGGTCTTAGAGGCTGATTACTATATCTGACCAGATGGGTAAAAATTGATCATTGATCTTATCTATTTGTCTATTATCTATCTATCTATCTATCTATCTATCTATCTATCATCTATCTAATCTTTCTATCATCTACTTACTACCTGCTATCTATCATGTTTATTTGCATGCAACATATGTGCATGTGTATATTATATTCATGTCATATGAAAAGTATATGATGTTATTAAAACACTTGATCATGCAGCTTTGTTTTTTAAAATATTTTTGTGGATTCTTAAAAATCGTGTTTATTTGTTGGTTAATGATGTCACATATTCATGGATCACCTTGCACCTCCCATTTGTTAAAATGTCAAAGACGTTAGGGGAAAGTACCCATTTTTATCTGAATTTTATTATAATATTTAGTTCCTATGCCTGCACTTATTATTACCCCTCTGCCAAGATTCATGGAACATACAGATTTTTTTGCTATTAGAAGTTAACTATGGTAACTTTCCCCAGAATCAGAATCATCTTAGAATTTTAGAGTTAATGTGGTTGAAAAAGTATGAGTATCTGAAACAAGAAAGCAATTTAGTCTAATTTAAAACGCATGTTGGTTTCAAAGTTAGAAAAACACAGATATGAATCTCATCTCCACAGCTTACCAATTGATCTCGTAAGTTTGTGGAATCTTGGTTTTCTAACCTGTTAAAAGGAATAAATAACACTTAGATTTTCGTGGAGAGGCATAACGCAGAGTTCGAACCTGACACAGCTGAGGAGCTCACACCATGTTGAAATCATGTGGGTTGAGCAGGCCAGCCAGAGGCAGGACCAGGTCTTCTGACATGATTTCCTAAGTTGTTCTTTTCCATCTTGAAAACTACCACTCACTCCAGGGAGCCACCACGGTCATGTGTGGGGATGAAAGATGGATGAAAGACGGACTTTGCTTCTTATGCCTCGGCTCTGCAGCCTTGGACCCTGGCTCCCTCACATGGGAGTGGGTTGTAATATGGGAACAATCTAAAGCCAATTAGAAGAGGCAGTTCTGTCCTTGGAGTTCTCACAGAATATGAATGTCAGTGTCACTTGTACAAGGAAATTTAAACAAGGTGTGTGTGTAACATTCACTCTTTTTTGAACTTACTGATCTTCCAAAGCACCGAGGGACTTGGGCTTTGTTTTTCTGCTTCTGTTTCCACGGGAAAAAGGATGGCTTCTCAACAGATAACAAGCGCTGATCCAGGTCATGTGGGTCATCATTTCCCTGTCTTCCAGTCATGAAGCTGCTTATGCATATGTTTGTGCACATTGTGTATGCCCATCTCTACACTTCCTCCTGTTTCTCCTTTCCTCTTTCTCCATGCATTGCGTGCTGTCTCACACTCTCTTGGAGAGTTATATAACACACTCGGCCTCAGAAACTAGGTGCATTCCTGCTTTATTCTGAAAAGCCCAACACGGAAAGGAATACTGCATTCTCAGAACATTGATTGGATGAAAGTTTGGCTTGTAAGATAAAACCAAGGAAAATTTGAATGAAAGACCATCACCCTTGGTTACAATTTCCCTGTGGCTGACCATTCTAAAATTTATACTGATGCTACACAGGCCTCTTTGTGGATTGGGTTAGGGCTAGTGATAGCAGAAATGGAACTTACAGACTTTGGTTATTTTTAAATAAAATATATCCATCATCATAAACGGTGTGAGGCAGCATGGGGAACACCTGTGATCCACTGTTCTCCTGTCCAAGGTGATGCTAATGGTAAGCAGCCCACTGAAATGAGGATTCTGTGGGGTGTAGGGTACTCCTAGATAAACAATTTTATCCTTTTCCCTCACTGAAAGAACAGTGTCTTTGCAGAAACAGCCCCTGAGGCCATTTAAGACAATACGTTAGATATCCAACAAACTTAGAGGCTAATGCCAAAGGTCATGTTTACTTATGAGAGGCCACTGGAGCATGTCTTCTCAGTGCCTTTGTCCACATGGCTGTCCAGGTCATGGCAAATGCTGACACATGAATTGGTATGCACCATGGGAGCAGATAGATTCAGGTTGAAGGGCTGACTCTTTGTGGAGCTCCTGGTTATGTGTGTTTGGGCAAGAGCCAGTCTCCCTGAGTCTTATCGATAGCCTCAGCTGCTAGGTTGTGGTAAACTCAACCCAGCTTGGCTTTCCCTGGGAGCACCCATGTTGCTGTATACAGTGGTCTCACTAGTCGATGACTAGTTTATATGTTCAAATGTGCTTTATCCTCATCAACTTCTACCTGGGGCAAAACCCAGAAATGTAGGGACTGAAATGTCACCTGGATGATACCCTGTCAGTACCATTTCTTTGCACATAAAGAACTGGGTGATGTCAAGGGACCCATGAAGCTGGGCAAAATTGAGTTCTGATAGTTGGGTCTGTTCAGCAGCTATGATTATTTCTCCAGAGCATTCTATTGAATAATTATTAGTGATGGGGCTGAGAAGATAGCTCAGTCAGTAGAATGCTTGCCACACAAGCATTAGGACCTGAGTTTGTTCCTCAGTATCCACGTGGTGGTAATCCCAGCATTGGGAAGGCAGAGGCAGGAGCAGACAGATCCCCAGGGTTTGCTGGCCAGTCAGCTTAGCATAATCCGTGAGCCCTAGATCCCAGACAGGCCCTGTCCCCCAAAATAAGTTAGCTCCTGAGGAATGATACCTGAGGTTGACCTCTGGACTCCACATGA
>NW_008337442.1:325309-332774 GCF_000622305.1 Nannospalax galili | reverse complement strand
ATGCACACACACACACACAGACATACACACCATACACACAGATATGCACACACACACACACAGACATACACACCATACACACAGACATGCACACACACACACAACACACACACACACACACACACACACACACACACACACCAAAATCATTTGAAAAATTTCCTCTTAGGTACCTAGAACTGATTTTTTTTTTTAAACTAAATCTTCCTGCACCCTAAATAAAAGTATTGATACTAATTGTTCCTCTCAGCTGTGAGGCTTCACAGTAGTGAAAATGAAATGCTTCATGCATGTGAGGTGTTTGGGAAGTAGTAGTTATGTCATGGTATCCAAGGGGACTGGGTTGAGCATGACAGGATATGTATGGCAGGAGATACCAGAGTTCATTGTTTTTTGCTTTTTCGACTTGTGCAAGGACTGTGTTCTCATAAGAACCCTGCCAGGATTAGCCCAAGACAAAGTTCCTATCTGTACATGGTTGCATGACTTTGCCTGTCCTACTTTCCACCCTAACAATTGATATGGTTACAGAGCCACATTATCACATCTGGCCATTCCTGTGCTTATGGTGCTTATCTGAGTGGGTGGGCACATGTGAGAGGTTTGGCACTCCCACCCCTCTTCTATTCTCCAGCCCCAGAACCCTGGGGTGGTCTCTGATGGAGTGGAGGCACCATGGGCATGGGGGCCATGCCTGCTGTGGGTCCAGCCGGTCTCTCATGGGCTCTGACCCCCTTTGAGGTAAGTGGAGCCACATTTCTTTCCTGGCAGCTGCATAGGCCAAGCGTCAGCAAAGGTCTTTGAAGTTTCCTGAGGAGAAAAGACATTCTATAAAGAAGGAATTATTATTGCTTCCTGACTTTGGTGAGTTAGCAATGGTCTGGTGAATTTGGAAAGCAACAGTGGACTTCACATTTAATTGTTTTGATTTCTTTTTAACAAAAAAAAAGGAAAACTCCTCTTAGTTAATTATGATTAGCAAAAGCAAACTAAAAACAATACAAATTCCCGAGCTGCTCAAATATCTATTTGTGAATCAGAGAGTACATGAAAACATTTGAAAGAAAAAAACAAAACCCAGTGTTATTAACTCTGTCATAACATGCAACAGAAATTTAAACACTATTAAATTTACTGAAATACAATGTACACTTGGATTTTATTTTCATCTCTGTGTTCTATTTGGTAATAGGCCTTAGGGTAGGAAGAATTACTTAGTTTATGTGTGTCACAAATTCAGCCCTCCAACTTTTGCCCTAGCTATTGGATCATCCCTCTTGATTCTTCCTCCTCCTCCTCTTCCTTTCATTCCTATTTCCTAATAATGGCTCTATCTTTCTGTCTCTGAGGAATAGCTCTCCTCTCTCAGTTGTGTTCCCAGTATAGTTGTTTTGGTTTTGCAGTCATGATCATAAGCAGATGTTGGTATAAATTTTTTTTTTTTTTTTTTTTTTTGTGTGTGTGTGTGTGTGTACATGTACGTAACCATGCTTGTGGAGGCCAGAGGTCAATGCTGTGACACTCCTCAATCTCTCTCCACCTTATTATTACTAGTTTTATAGACTGGGTCTTTCACTGAATCTGGAGCTCACTTATTCAGCTGAACTGGTTGGCTAGGAAGCCCCTGGAATCCTGCTCCTGTTTCTCCAGGACTGACATTACAAGTGCGTACTGCTGCACCAGGCTTTTTGATGTGGATGCTGGGGATTGAACTCAGGTCCTCATGCTGTGTGGCAAGCATTTTATCAACTGAGCCATCTTCCTAGACTCCTAGTATGTGTAAATGTTTGTTTGTTTGTTTGTTTGTTTGTTTGTTTGTTTGTTTTTTTGAGACAGGGTCTCCCTGTAGTCCCAGCTGGCCTGGAACTCACCATGTAGACCAGGCTGGCCTTGAACTCATAGAGATCCGCCTGCCTCTGTCTCCCAAGTGCTGGGATTAAAGGCGTGTACTACCACGCCTGGCCGGTATGTATAAATTTTTAAAAAATATTTTATTATCTTATGTGTATGAGTTTTTTGCCTGCATGTGTGTAAGTGCACCCATGTTATACAATGCCTGTCAGAAGAAGGTGTTGGATCCTCTGGAACTGGAGCTACAGATGGTTGTTAGCTGTTACCTGGGTACTGGGAAATGAACCTGGGTCCTCTGCAAGAGCAGTCAGTACCCTTAACTGCTGAGCCATCTCTCCAATACCACCAGCCCAAATTTTATAGTTTGTTTTTAATCCACTCAAAAGTGGCCATAGCCCATGTAGCTGAAACAGTTGAGCAGTGCACCGTATTGATGCAGCCAGTATTTAGTTAAGTTTATCAGGCTCTGACTGTCTATACAGCCTTATGTTATGTGAGTTGGGGCATTCTACAATAGAGAAGTACCTTAATGAGTGTTTGAAGGAAGTATGTCATGAGGGGTGTCACTTGTCTTTGCTGAAGTGATCAGAAGAGAAAAGCTTATGCAGGAGGAGGGGTATTCAGCAATATCTTTAAGGACTATAAGCTTTAAATGTGCAAGGGAAGAGAGAGGCTATTCCAGTGAGAGGAGCTACAAAGTCTATTAGGAAGGTCAGGAACCAGGTAGTATAACTGGTGCGAACTGATCATTACCTTAGAGCAGAGGTAAGGGATGAGGATGTGGAAGGTAAGTCGAGATTATGAGCTGTGAGAAGCAATGGAAAAGCAGCGCAGAAGTGGGAAAAAAGGGGCCAGTGAGGCAGCTCAAGGGGTAAGCTCGTTTGTCACCAAGCCTGATGACCTGAGTTTAATCCCTGTAATCCACATGTGGAAGGGGAGAACTAGCTCCCGTGAGTTAAGTTGTCCTCTGATCTCTACACACCTACTGTGGCACATTCACGCACACAAATGAATAAATTCGGAAATGCTTTAAACATGTACATACTTTAAAAAGTGGGCAGCATGAAATGGAATTGAGAGTGAAAGGATAAAAGCCAAGTGAAGCTCCCCAGCTTCAAACGGCTATTCTCACAGTGTAGAAGTTCACTGGTAGAGGGTTTGGGACTGGGCAAGTGCTTGTTTGAGCAGCTACCTTAATTTAAATGGAAGATGTTTTTATTTGTGAGTTCATTACAATAAAGTGATTTAAAAAAGAAGTGATGGGAAAAGCTGGGAAAAGGAGACCAAGTCAAACATCTGAAAATAAAGCTCTCATTAAAGTTAAGGAATCAAGGACTCATAGAGACTAGAGAATACAAATTAGAGAACTGGGCAGAGCTGGAGTTAAAAGTCGTACTTTAAAAGTAGGGTTGAGAAGAGGGATAAAGAAGAGAGCTTCCTTCCTGACTCCAAACACCTCCTCCTCCTCTTTCTGCCTGTGGGAGGGCAGTGGGTCAGGTCTCTGGAGGACAGTTTACCCGGATGATTGAGCACATGGATTCTGTTAGTTCCACATCTGCCGTATGGGCTCTGTGACCCGGGACAGATCAACCTGACTGTACTTCAACTTTTCTATCTGTAAACTAGGAGAAAATAAAAGTACCTATCACAGGGTTGATAAGAGAGTTAAGATCAAAGTACAGAGGCTGGACCACTGCTTGGACTTTGGCTGATGCTACTGAGGGTGTTCTTTATAGGGACATTTTCTTAAAACAGATTATCTAGTTTGGTTTGTAAAGAAAGGATAAGTAGGAATTTTAAACAATTGGAAGGCAAACCACTTTTGTAGTCTGCCTACCTGATCCTTTAATGCTAAAACTTGTGTAAGGATTACTACTTACCTTCTATGAGCGCGCGCGCGCGCGCGCGCACGCACACACACACACACACACACACACACACACACACACACACAGTACAGAAGGTTCATTTTTTCTGTTAGTTTCTGGGGAACAATAAGAGAAAATGTGTGTGTTACAGTTCAGCTGACGTAGTGAGACAACACAAGATATTTATAAGGCTAGTTTGAATTGAGGAGTCATCTACTGTCTGTGTACAGAATGCTGTATCAAACACTGGCACTTTCCCTACAGAGAGAAGTAAAATTCCCAGCAAATAAGATGTGATTGCCAAAACATTTGGTGCCTTTCCATATGTTGTCCCAATTAGTCCTTATCACTGCCCCATGAGAAAGGAATCATTATTCTTATTTTACAAATGAAGAAATAAATCGAAAGCTGTTAGGTTACATGTCCAGGAACAAATAGCTAGCAACTGACTTGCAAACGGTGTCTGTTGTCATGAGACTGTTGTGATTCGAATGTGAAATGTCTGCCACAGCCTCATGTAATTGACTACTTTGTTCTCAATTGGTGGTGCTGTTTGGAATGGGGTTTAAAGGATTTAGGTTCTCATGGAGAAAATGGGATGCTGGGATAGGCAGGCCTTGTGGTTACAGCCTGGTGTCTGTTCTGGTCAGCTGTCTGCTTCCTGGTTGGTACCGTGTAACCAGCCCTAGGTTCATGCTCTTGCTGTCACACACAGATGCTGGTCTAGTTGGCATGCCTTCTCTGCCACGATGGACTCACCCCTCTCAAACTGTGAGGCAAAATAAATCATCCCTCTCTTAAGCTGCTTCCTTTGGGTATTTTATCATAGCTTCGAGAAAAGTAACTAAGACAGAAACCATTAAAAACATGCTTCGTTTTCCTTCTAAGAAAACCCAGAGGTTTTTCTCTTGAAGTATTGGAGAACCTGGATGATTGCTAAATGGGTATTTCTAATTTCCACTCTTGTGATAAAGGTCTAAATCCCTCTTGGAATCTGAAGTATGGCAAGGGATGAAAAATGTCCCCGTATCCCCTTTGAGGGCCTGCTCCCAGTGACCTTACTTCCTCCAGCTAAGCTGCATCTCATAAAGCTCCACCAGTTCTCTTCAGGCCAGTCGTTAGCATCTGAGCCTTTGGGGCATTTAAGACTCACACTATAGCACTGCCTGTGGAAGGAAAACATTTCCTCAGGAAGTATGATGGTATGCAAAGGCATGGTTTGTAAATCAGTGTGCTGTGCTCAGAGCTACATTCTCCCACAAGCAATTTGAAACTTTTGTGCAAGTGAAGGTAGAAGTTGGGTGTAGGAACACCTAAATCAGATAGAAGAACGAGTCTTGTCTTCCTGGGTTCCTCCCTCCCCGTTTGTAATCTGAACTGGGCAGTGGTCTTCTCGAAATCTTAGTTGATTTTCTGCATTGACTGTGTGAGAACCAGGTGGGGCAGAGGACCCTTGCTTGCACTGGAGTACCCTCATGTCACAATTGTACCACAAGAGGGTGAAAGGCCCATGGTAATATTTGTAGCTTAGCCCTGGGGTCTGACTCCTACCCCCATCCACTTTCTTCATAGAGAAAGGAAGGTCAGCTAGCGTAGAAGGTGATCTGGGGAAGAGGTGAAGTCTTTGCTCAGGGTCAGTCTTTGTTAACATTCTTTAGATCAGTGGAAGGCACGAAATATTATTTTATTCTAACTTTGGCTAGCTACACTTTGAGCTCAAAAGCTGAAGAATATTCCTTAATATTGTCTGTTCTTAAGTTTTCAACAGGGAGTTTTAGTCAAAGAATTTTAATTTTTATTCCAATTTTATTTATTTGGGTAAGAAAACACACATTCATTGAAAAATAATCAGGGGCTGGAGAGATGGCTCAGTGGGTAAAGTGCTTGCTGAATAAGCATAAAGATTAGGTTCCCCAGTATCCAGTATATGAAGCAGGGCAGCACTAGGAGGTAGAGACAGGAGGATCCCAGGGCATTGCTGGCCAGTTAGTCTTTTTAATCTGTGAGCTCCAGGTTCAGTGTGTGTGATTGTTAATACTGTCAACTTGATCAGATCTAGAGTTACCTAGGAGATAAGCCTCTCAGCATGCCTGGGAGGCATTATGGAGATGAGATGAACTGAAGAGGGAAAGATCTACTTAACTGTGGGCATCATCTTTCCATGGGCTGGAAGTCCTGGACTGCATAAATAGGAGAAAGCAATCTAAGCACCAGCATTCATCTCCCTCTGCTTCCTGACTGCAAATGCAATGTGACCAGCAGCTTCACACTCCGGCTACTAGGACTACCTCATTATGATGGACTGTACTTTCAAATTCTGAGCCAAAATAAACCCTTCATTCCTTAAATTACTTTTGTTAAGTATTTTGTTACAGCAACAAGGCAAGTAACTGATACAGTGAGAGAATATGTCTCAAGAAAAAAGGACAGTTTTTGCCCCTTGCCCTCCAAGGTCGACTAAGTTCCAGGGGACTATGAACATCTCTTAAAATGTCCTGTAACTGTGGTGAGTCACCTGTCCTCTTGTTCAGGAAGGACATGGAGACCCCATGAGGTGGACTTGAACCAGTGTCCAGTGTACAAAGAGGAGGGTCAACTTAGAGGAAACATCTCTTTCATGCTTCCACATGAAACAGGCATGGTTGAGCAGGACCTTTGACTTATCTTCACATAGATGGAACTGGTAAAAGAAAGGAACTAGGAGCTCCTCCCAAGCCCATGTGACTTCTGAGGAACAGATGCTCAAATGACCTTAAGTGTAAAAGTATCACGGCTCAAACATCCCGCTGTGAGACTTTGCCTTTAAATACCTGTGCCTGCTGCAATAAAGCCTGTTCCTGCTCTGACTGGGCACTCCACTCTGTGTGTTCCTTTTGAGCCAGGCACTCACCATCCCGCTCAGCCCGGAGGGGAGAAACGGATTATTGGCTGGCTCAGAGGATCTCTCTCTTTTTCCCTCCCCGCCTAGAAGCCTTTGAGAGGGAACTGACACTGATTCTAACTGCTCCAACAGCTATCAAAATGTCTTAAAGCAAACCCTACTCCCTATCTAGAAGCCTTTGAGAGGGAACTGACACTGATTCTAGCCACTCTGATAGCTACCAAAGTGCCTGAAAACAAATCCTGAGACCAACACTCTTGAGTCCAGCCTTGGCAGACAAAAGAAAAATGAGGAGGAACTCAATAGAGGGATGCTTTTGGAAGCCCTTGTCAAGGAATTCCAATAGACTCGTGAACATTTGAAAATTGCCCTGTTCTGACTTTTTTCTAGTTCTCTGGCTAGAACTTGGTAATGCTAATAATTACTCTTGCCTTTACTTCTCCTTCACATCTCCTTCACATTCATGACTCAAGGACTTTCTTTTCCCCTTAGAGATAAGAGTTATGCAATTTGGGAGTCTTTTAGATAGACCCACTGAAGGAGTACTCCAATTGCCTCACCCTGTGTCCCTGTTCAGCATGGAAGAAGCCAGAGTGGTCTGCATCCCTATTGCCTATTGGCAATTTGGGTAACCTCTTCAGAGGATGGTGTGATAAGAATAGGAGGTAGGAATTGGCTAGGCAATTAGGGTAAAAAGACCCCAAAGAAAAGTAGTCAGTTTCTTGGCTAAAAGTCAAAGTGTACTTGGGCCTGTTAGCAGCATACTGTGTTCCAAAGGCCAACAATGTCAAAGATATTTGGGAGCTTGTATCTAATCCTTAAAAGATTTTAGGGTTACCTCTTCAGAGGGGGGAATGTTAGAGTA
>NW_008337442.1:306832-325233 GCF_000622305.1 Nannospalax galili | reverse complement strand
AGGAGTTAGAGGGGAGGGAATGGGTATAGATTTGATCAAAACACCTTATATGCATGTATGAAATTCTCAATAAATTATTTATTAAAAAAAGAAGGTGGAGAGTGGTGGAGGAAAACATCTGACATCAACTGGCACCCCTGCACGTGCGAGTGTGTGTGTGTGTGTGTGTGTGTGTGTGTGTGTGAAACTGTGTGTTGTTACTGGCTTATGAAATTACTGAGTGTGTGTGTGTGTGTGTGTGTGTGTGTGTGTATGTGTGTGAAACTGTGTGTTGTTACTGGCTTATGAAATTACTGAACCGGAGACATCCTCAGATCTGTAGGTGGCAAGCTGGAGAACCAAGGGTCTGAAAGGCCTGAGATCTAGGAGGAACTGATATTTCAGTCTGAGGCCAGAGAAGACCCAATGTCTTCATTCAGGTAGGAGACCTCTCATCCTTGTGGAACAGGCAGCCTTTTTATTTAATTCAGTCTTTTAAAAAATATTTTATTTATTATTTTTTTATTTTATGTGTATGAGTGTATTGCCTACATGTATGTGAGTCCGCCCATGTTGTGCAATGCCACGGAGGTCAGAAGAAGGCTTTGGATTTCCCCGGAAGTAGAGTTAAGGATGGTTTGTAGCCACCATGTGGGTGCTGGAATTGAACCTGGGTCTTCTGCAAGAGCAGTCAGTGCTCTTAACTACTGAGCCATCTCTCCAGCCCCTTAATACTATCTTTTAACTGAGATGAGACCCACCCACACTCAAATATTAATCTCACCCAGAAACATCTTCACAAATATAACTAGAATAACATTTAAACATTTAAACAAGCATTTGGGGATTCCACAGTCTAGACAATCTGACACAGAAAATTAAGCACCAATCTCTCCCTGACTTTTTTGAGATGGAGTTTAATTATGCACCCTGGACTGGCTACTAACTTGTGACAGTTCTGTTTCTGCCTCCTGAGTGTTGGGATTGTGGATGTGTGTCATCATGTCTAGCTCTTTTTTTTGGTCTTTTTGAGACAGGGTCTCTGTCTTAGTTTGTTCTTCATTGCTGTGACAAAACACTCTGACCAATACCAACTTGGAGAGGAAAGGGTTTATTCAGCTTACATCTCCCAGGTCACAGTTCATGAAGGAGCCCAAGGTAGGAACTCAGGGCAGCAACCTGGAGGCAGGAGTTGGAGCACAGGCCATGGAGGAACGCTGCTTACTGACTTGCTCCCCTGGCCCCTGCTCAGCCTGCTTTCTTATGCAACATAAGCCAACCTGCCCAGAGGTGGCACCACCCACAGTGGGCTGGGCCCTCCCACATCACTCATCAAGAAGATGCCCTCAGACATGGCCACAGGCCAGTACAATAGAGGCAATTCCCTGATTGAGGCCCCCTCAACCCAGGTGTGTCAAGTTGACACTAAAGCTATCCAGCACAGTCTCCCTGTAGCCCCAGCTGTCCTGGAACTCACTGTGTAGGCCAGGCTGGCCTTGAACTCACAGAGATCCACCTGCCTCTGCCTCCCGAGTGCTGGGATTAAAGGTGTGTGCCAAATACGTTTTTAGAGCAACTTCTCTCACTGTCAGCATTCTGCCTCAGAGTAGTACATTTTTTTTTTTTTGTACCAGTGAACTTACATTATCACATGAGCATCCAAAGTCCATAGCTTGCATTAGGGTTCAGATTCACTTTGGTGTACATCTGTTGGGGGTTGACAAATGCATGATGACCTGTACCGACCACTGAAGTATCACTTGGGGTACTTTTTCTACACATCCTCCATGTTCAACCTATTTATCACTCTATCCCCTTACTCCCTGGAAACAATTGGTCATTTTATTGTCTTACAGGTTTGTTTTTTTTTTTTTTTTCTAGAGTGCCATATAGTTGAAATTATATGACATGTAACCATTTTGGACTGGCTTCTCTTCTTTAGCAGTAGACATGTAAATTTCTTCTGTGTGTGTTCATGACCTGATGTCTCACTTCTTTTTGCTGATGACTAACCTCTCATTATCTAGGTGTTCTATAGTTTATTTCCCCATTTATCTAACTAATGGACATCTTGGTAGGTTTTGAATTTGGGAAATGATGAGTAATTTATTTATAATAATTTATTAGATAGGATAAACATCTGTGTGCAAGTTTTTGCATGGACATATTTTAAGTCATTTGGGTAAAGGCCAGAGGAGTGCAATTTCCTAGATTGTAGGAGAAGAATGTGCTGAATTTTATAAGAACTGACAAAGTCTCTTTCAAAGTGGCTGTGAGGTTGCATGTTCCCAGTAACAGTGAAATAGAGTTTCTATGGCTCCATATACTTGTCAGCATTTGATGCCATATTTTGGAATCTGGTTATTCTGATAGGTTTGTCAAGGGATCGTATTATTGCATACAGCATGCAATATCTTTTCATCTGCTCATTTCCTCTGTGTGTGTCTTCTTTGGTGAGGTGTCTCTTAAGGTCCTGCTCATTTTTTAATCAAACGTTTTTCTTCTTGTTGAGATTTAAGAATTCTTGGCTAATACTCCTTTATCAAATGCATCTTCTGTAAAAATTTTCTCTCTACTTCTCATACTTGAGATTGTCTTTCATGGAACAGAATCTTTTTGAAATGAGGTCTGGCTTATTATCTCTTCCATGGATCATGCCTTTGACACCGTCTCTCAAAAGTCATCACCGTTCCCAGGTTCAGGTAGATTTTTCTGCTATATCATCTTCTAGAACTTTCATAGTTTTATACTTTACATTTAGCTCTAAAATATCCATTTTGGAGCCAGTGAGATGGCTCAGTGGATAGAGGCCCTTGTGCACAGACCTAGTGATCTGAATTATATCCTCGGATACCACAGGGAAGCAGGAGAGAACTAACTCCCTGAAGTTGTCCTCTGATGTCTACATGTGTGCTACGGCATGCTCTCACCTGCATACACACACACACACACACACACACACACACACACACACAAACAGTAGATAAAAATAATTAAATTAATATAAATTTTTATTTAATTTTGTGAAGGTTTAAGCAAGGTCTTTGTCTGAATGCAGATTTTTACACGCAGATGCCCAGCAGCATTTGTTGAAACAATTGTCTTTTCTCTGCCTTAGTGTGTTTGCTTTGTTGGCAAAGGTGAGTTGATTATATTTAGGTAAGTCTATTTCTGGTCTCCCTATTCTGTTACATTGATTTATTTGTCTAATCTTTTGCCAAAACCATACTGTCTTGATTACTGGAGTTTAAAATAAGATTTGAAGTCAGGGAGTGTCAGTCTGCAATTTGATTCTTCTTCAATATTACATTGATTATTTTGCGTCTTTGACCTGTTTTTTAAAAATCATTGCATAATTCTATAGATGATGACTATACCATAATTTGACAGGTCTACTTATACTCATTTTGGATTTAACTGTTTCCTCTGCTAATTATGCTTCAGTGAATAAAGCTGTATTGGTTTATGAAGCTTTCTGTAAGTATATCCACAGGAATTTCTAATTATTATTAAATTGCAATAGTTAGACATGGTTCCAGATTGTACTTCCCACACCTTCAATGATACGGAGCGTCTGGAAACTTTCATGTTCGCCAATGTAATGCATAGAGAATGGTGATCAGCTGTTGTTCTTTCAACATTTATTCAACATTCCTTATTAGGAATAAGGCTGATCATCTTGTATTTCTTATTTATTTTATTTTATATTATTTTATTTTGCCAGTATATGTGTGTCTGTATCATATGCATGCCTGTTGCCCTTGGAGGCTGGAAGCGGGCATCAGGTGCCCTGCAACTAGAGTTATAGGTGATTGTGAGCTGCCATATGGGTGCCAGGAACAGAACCCAAGTCCTCTGCAAGAGTATCAAGTGCTCTTAACTGCTGAGCCATCTCTCCAGCCCCATCTTATTATATGTTTAAAAGCCATAGTGTTTCCTGTTTCGTGAAGTATCATCTATCCATTGGTTGGGTTGTTGACCTTGTTGTAAATGAGCTTTAGGATTTCCTTTATGCTACATGATTAGTTAGATCCTTGTCTGCATTATGAAGACACATCTTTTTGCTGCTTATGTATACATTGTACACAGGTACTTTTTCCCTTTGTGTAGTAATTTTTAAGTAATGAAAGGTGTGTGTGTGTGTGTGTGTGTGTGTGTGTGTGTGTGTGTTCAGGTGTGGTTTCTGAATTTTGCATCCCAATTAAATAAAAAGATCTGATGATTTCTTTCACTTACTTTATGGCATTATGTTTTAGAAATGGTTTTGGGAGGAGTGGTAATTCGAGGAACCTTTTCTTAATTATGCATCTGTGAGACCAAGGCTAGGATTAATTAATCTCAAGTTCTTCTGGGAGTATATAGGTAGCATGTATTTGTCTATGATTACCTATAGTTTATATTCAATAGGCTGTGTCTCTCTTGAAGCCATGAAAGTGACACGTTTTTGTTGTTATAGCAGAATGAACTGAAGATTACACCTTTTATTTCTTTTTCTTTCATAACTGCCCTAGATAATGCTAAACACTAAAACACTAAATGGAAATGGCAATGGCGGTCAGCCTTGTGATTCTTTTTTCCAATTAATTCTTAAGTTAGCATACAAAGTAGTAAATTTCATTATGCCATACATGTATATGTCTATGTCATTATTCTTTGTTTTTGATGTGATTGCTTCCTGAGCATCTTTCTGACCCTGGAAATGGTCAAGTTGAGATTGCATCATGGCTACAGTAAAGGGAATATTTTCTCCACTGGTTGGGGTAAAATCTAGAGCAGCACTGCCCAATAAAAATATGCAACCAGATTTAATTTCACATTCTGCAGTCACATGCTTAGAAAAGCTTTTTTTAAAGGTAAAATTAAATTTAAAATATATTGTATTTAACCTAATGCATCCAAAATGTCATCATTTCAACAATATAATAAAAATAAAAATCAATAAAATATTTAATATTTTTTCATATTGTCTTTAAAATCAAATATGTGTTTCACGACCTCTAATGTGCTTCACAGGCTAACTTGGTAATTAAGTCTAGATTGTTTACAAGATAGTCATGCATTTATGAGTGGATAATTCAGGGCAAATGACAGGAAATCTGAACTCTGTTCTTTACAACACACGAAGTACTAGAGTGAATATATACTTCTGTGTTCCTCCTCCTCCTTCTCCTCCTCTTCCTTGTTTCCTTCTTTCTCCCCCCCACTCCTCTTCCTTCTACTCTTTTCTGTTGTTTTTAGACTGATCTCAAGATGTAAGCTAGCCTGGCCTCATACTTGGGGTCTTCCTGCGGCCCCCTTCCCGACTCCTACCCCCAACTCCCATAGTTTTTAAGATGTTCAGAGTATCCAAGTTTAGAAGGCACTATGTATTTATCAGGCATTTTAATACATCAGTAAAATACTCACATTTATAAATCTGAACATGTACATTTTAATTGGGCATGCCAAAAATAAAAATAAAACTGATAATTTTAGTACTCAGTTAAAAAAAGAATGAGGAAAAAGTAAAACCTGGAGTGGCTACAGTCTGTTTAAGAAATTGTTTCAACACAACCAACACATAAAAATACAATTATCACAGACACACATGACACAATTACCTGAAATCTAGGTGTATCAAGAGTGGAGAAGGTAGAAAGCTTATATCTATAAATCTTTAAGATGTGAGAAAGGCTTAACGACCTAAAAGAACAAAAGACAAAGTTTGTCATGTAGACTTAGGGTAACATTTCTTCCTTCAAGAGCTAAATAATTGAGGGATAGATACCTTTATGTATGAAACCAGCAGATTTTCCCTTGTCTAAGCTATTAGCATTACATAAATAAGAGGCAAACAGAAGGAAATACTTTAAGTTGTCAGGTTAAGAATAAAGTATAAAAGCAGGATTTTAAGTAGGTCTCTGGCTAGAAGAAAGAAGCAAAGGAACATGAAGTCACATGAAAGTCATGCTTACCTAGCAGGGTAGATCAGCCAAGTGACAGAGAGGAAACTCACCAGTAATGTTTCAGGGAAATGGATCTCAGCAGTGACAGAGTAGCAAAAAGCACCATAAGTTTAACTGGCCCGGACTATAAAATCTTTAGTCTATCTGTTGGAAGACTCACCTTTCCAGTTTTACTGGTCAATCATCTGGTCATAGGACCACCCCTAAGATGGCGGGTTCACCTTAAGTTACACTAAATAGATGGGCAAAATACTAGTGCTTTAATGAGACAGCAAATTTTTCCTGCCCCGAATCCCGCCTCCTAGCACAGAACTTCTGGACCAGCCACAGTCATGTAGTCTGTAAGTCTTCCCGCTTTTCTGAATTCTTCGGAAAAGTGTAACCTCTCCTTTTCCTCTTCATGGCTTTCTTTCTAAACATGCTTTCTTTAAGGCTTTGGGCTTCCCCTAGCATTTTGTACTTCTTTACTTTTTCTCTAAAGCTTTCTTCTCCCAGCCTTGTGGTTGCCAGTCAGCCACATGTCTGACCCCCATGCAGGCTATAAACCCGCATGGCTCTCTTTCCTTCTCTCCTCCATTCTCCTCCTCAAGGCAGCTGCCAAGATCACCAGCTTGCCTGCCCTGAGGACTTTTCTTTAAAATTCTAATAAAATTGTAAAAGCTTCCCTTTGGATGCATTCTTAAATTCTTTTATGAATGAGACTAAGAACCCTTTAGGAGACCCTCTTTCTCCCCGTTTTAGCAGGAGCACCCAGGAACTTCAGTAGTGGCTCAGACATTGCTGCCATGTGATCATTCTTAGGAGACTGAGGCATTCTAAGCTTTAGGGACCTCCACCTAAGCCAAACCAAGATTTGTGACTTCAGTTGCTGAAAAGAATTTTAGGACTAGCTAGTATAATAATAGTAAAGACATTTTAGTATAGGTTTAAGCATGAGAGTCAAAAGCAAAAGAGAGACTCAAGGGGAAAAATGTGAGCTATTTCCAAGTGTGAGTACAGCTTCCCAAAGAAAAGTGGCCTTTACAAATGGTAACTTTTAATATAGCATGGAATCTTCTTTTCTTTTCTTTTTTCTTTTTTATTAACTTTTCTCTTAAAGCAGGCCATAATCTAGATGCATATAGAACTTTGCTGTTAGGAGATAAAGAATGAAGGGCAGGGTCTGAGAAGCAGATGAGAACAGGAAGCTAGTCTCAGAATTTAGTGATGATATGAATGCTAAAATTTTAAATTAATTTCTTAATTTTAATATCTCCCTTTAATTCACATATATTTTAAAAGAGTTCCTATTATTGTAAATTACTAATTTTATGATTTCTTTTGATTTTTCAGATGATTTTGCATTTCACTTAAAGCAGACTGTCCATTTGTGATGTTTTAAAATTTTATTGATTAGGATTTCTTATGAAGCATGCAAAATATGTCAGTTTAGAGCTACTAAACATTCCCCATTGAAAGAAATATACATTTAGTCAGATTTTTTTTACTTTTTACATTTGTAAGTTGAATTAACATACTAATGAAACCACAACCAGCTGGGGTTTAGTTTTCTCAAAACATTTCTCCATCCTAGATTAGAAAAAGAAGTAAAAAAATACTGTTAGCAAGTTTTTGGTGGTGCATGCCTTTAATTCCAGTACTCGAGAGGCAGAGGCAGGCAGATCTCTATAAGTTCAAGGCCAGTCTCGTCAACATAGTGAGTCCCAGGCCAGATGGGGTAATAGGGTGACTGTCTCAAAAAGACAACAAAAAAAAGAAAAAAGAAAAAAGAAAATAATTGGAGTCAAACATGCTCTTCAGAGATCCAAAAGGAACCAAAACTGAATGATAAAACCAAAATACTTTCAAAGCAAACATCAAAATAGATATCTTAAACACAAACACTTTGAAAGCAATCTAAAACCAAAAAGATATCTAAAAAATAAGATCCTTAAACAACCAACTCAGAATTAACAAATGGACTGCTGACCCAACCAAGGGAGGTCCGAGAGCTCCAGAAAGAATTCAGCACAATCCACCTAAGGAGACAACACCAGATGGCTGGGACTCAATGGGTCTATGCCAGTATCTTGCTTCCATCAACACGACTCCTGTGATGAAAAGTGAATCACTCTTAGGTCTCATGTTGTGGCTTTATGACTGTTGGTGCAAAGCACAATTTTCATCTCAAAGGGGATAAGAGATGATTTACCTTGGAGTCAAATATGAGAGATCATGGCCCAGGAACACAGATTCAGGTTACCCCAAATTCCATGTTCCAGTATGGAAGCAGCTTCATGAAGTTTTTATAGTAGCAGAACAAAGAAAAATCATAAATCAAGACACTTTTCAAGTACACTGGCAAAAACATTAAGTAGGTGGATACAGCAAAAGAGAAATCTTAGTTATAGTCCTCAGATGCTATCTGATGGCATTTAGCCTTTTGATTGGTGGGAGCTAGGGCTTTGTTAAGTTAATACATCCCTAAAGGTTTTTATCTGTTAGTCACAAGATGTTAAGTCAGAAACAGAGGTGGGCAAGGAGTGGCTATTTAGGAGCTAAAAATGGCCCATAATAAATTGTAAATAAACTCTGGATCTGCAGTATTCTGAACTCTCCACAGTCATTGAAGTGCCAATCATTTGGTCAGTCTTTCAGGAAGTTCAGTCTAAGATATAGAATTTTTCTGGGAACTTTGTTCACAATAGGAACCATAGAGTCTCAAATTTTGGTTAGTTCCAATTAAATACTTTTAGTTGATTCAAGGAAATCTCACAGAGCAGATGATGCTGGGGCTAGTTCACAGGAGGATGAATAGACTCCAGAGTTTTCAGTAGAAAGAAGAGTGTGGAGGTGCGTTACAGCATGTTGTTCCAAACCACATTCAGGAGAGAAAACAGTTCTTTCTCCTGAACACATTCTTGATTGAGAAATTTCTTTAAAATAATTTTTAAGGTAACATGTCAACACGGTGGTAATAAGGCTTTGATTAGGAGACATTAGAGAAAATGAAGAAAAGGCAAAACTATGAGACGTGCAGCGATGGTATGTCAGTTCTGCTAGCCAAGAAACAGATATCAAGGTGCAAATATATAGACAAGAAATTGCCTGTCAGTGGGAGCAGGAGGCAGAGGGAGCCTCAGCCCACAGGGCAGTTCTTCTACCTGTGAAGGAGAGGGGACAGGAAGGAGATAGAATAGGAAGAATTTCATACTGCATGACAGTTCCAAGAAAGTTTTCACCAGGCTGATGGAAACAGCCTAAGGCAAAGTTTCTCTTTAAATAAGACACCATCACTTTCTGGAAATGCCATCCTCTTTCTGTTGTATGAGGGGCAGTTCTCAGGGACTGTGGTCTCTGCATCAAGAAGGTAGTGGATTTGGAAGGATAGGAGTAGCAGGAGGCTCAGTCAACTGTGCACAGATGACATATTTTTATGACTGCACAGGAGGGCTATTGCTGTAGTCACCGGTTCAAGACATACCTCAATGGCCCATACCCCACCATCCAGACTCATTTCTCTGATGGTAGAACTGATTTATAGCTCTGGTTATTATCTATGGAGAGTACAAAGGATTTGGTATGTGTGAAACACAGAGGGTGCAGAGACTAGCTACAAGGGGTTGGTCATGACAAAAAGTTTAGATAGAGGACAAAGCTAGAAAGTTTGGCCTGTATCTTATAGATAATAGAGGAACAACTTAATATTTGACTGTCCCCAAAGTCACTGCTTATAGCAAGAAAGGTGACTGAAGTGATGCAAACCTAAAGAGACAAGACTTAAAAGGACTTTGCAATAGTAAAAGTAATGGATATTGAAAGCCAAGTAAGTCAAGGTGGATGGAGAGAAAAGAATGGCTGTATTAGAGATTTGACAGGGCTGATGGTTTAGTTGTCAACAGTGGGATAAATGATGGGGATGATACTTAGCTTTCTAGCCTGGGGAGGAACAGGCAGATGGTGTCATTAAGCAAGGTGGCCCACACTAGAGGAGAAACAAATGGAGAGATCAGCAAATTTTACAGGAGTTGAATCAAAGGTCTTATGCTTCCTGGAAAGGTTTTCAGCCCTATGATGCTGATTTCTCTCCTCGATATACACTCCACACACATCTCAAATGTGTTCTGGATCATAGTAAATCCAGCTCTGAGTGTTCAAAATGACAGCTACATTTCTTTCAATTCAACTTAAGATTTCATTAACTCATTTGGCAGGAAGCCCATTTTGAACTTCCATCCACTCAAGCTCCAAGGTCTTTTTCAGGCAAACTCTTTTTGATATAAATCCTTTTTTTTTTTTTTTGTACTGGAGTTTGAACCCAGGGCCTTGAACATGCTAGGCAAGCAGTTCAACACTGAGTCATATCCTCAGCTTGATGAAAGCAACTCTTTATTCTGTATGTTTGAAATTGCTTTAAAAATTGTATTAGTCCATATTCATTATACACAGCCCAAAACCTACTGAAAAATTACACATACAATATCTCTGCATGAGTCCATGTGTATAGCTGAGGGCTACATAACAAGAAACAGCACCAGACAGGAGAAACTTCCCTTTGAATTATTGGCCAGGGTAGTCCAAGAAACTCTCCAAATTACAAAGGCTACCACTGTCACAACCCTTGATTACTTTGCAGAACTTGAAGGTAAGACCCTATTGCTGAAGACAGGACATACTTCAGACACAGGATTTGGAGTAATAGAGCTGGAACTTATCTGGAAGTCACCTCCCCTGAAGACTAGCTATAGATTTGGAGAGCACTATATAAACTGCTAAGGGAGAACATCAATTGATGGCCCAACCCCAGCTTTAAGGCCTAAAAACCCCAATAATGACTTGCACAGCAAAATATATTGGGGCAGTAGTGGCATTTTTATCTTGGGGGTAATCAACAGCTGTCTAGTAGGATTTAAAATTCACTCAATGGGAAGAAGCTCATGTGTGGTACTGTAAAAGCCAAATACACATGACTAGAGAGAGCATAGATCTTAGAGAAAAATCCAAAGGCTGTCACATCCTTAGGCAAATGTAATTTCTTACTATGTACAAAATATGGATCCCTGTATTTACAAAGTAGCCTAGTCACCAGTCATCAAAGAAGCTTCTTTTGGAATGGATGGACATTATTACAAGAGTTCCACAACTTGTCATATACAGAGATTGTCTGTGAATTGCCCAAACCTAAGTGACACATTTACAATGCAACTTCTACGCCTAAGGCTCACTGAACACAGTGGAACAAGGGGTAGAGAGAACACTAACACATCTCTCAACTCTCATCAATGAAGCTCCCTTATGCAACAGAGGGCAATGGACACAAAAAAACCACAAATGGCCAAAGCATAAAGAATAGGGGTCTGCAGAGTGTGGATCCTTGGACAGGACTCCTATATTAAACTTCACCTACCCAGGGCTCAATGACCATTGTGGAAGAGGGTTGGAAAGATCATGAGAGCCAGGGAGGAGGTGTACAGTCTTATGGAAATAGAGTCCTACAGGCTTCTGGGTCCTTACTCATATGAACCAACAATGGTAGCTTGCACAGGACCCATGCAAATTCAAGCAGACAAATTCCCCAGCACAGAACTGTGGAAATGGGCAGCAGGCCCTAATTTCAGTTGAAGAACTATTGGCAGCTGATCACTGCTGGGTGAAGAAGAGCTGATCTTAAAGGGAGCGACTCTAAATAGGCTGACTAGACTCCAGTGGATGAACTTGCACTGAAGAATGCCCGGGGAAACTAACTTGACATGATAGGCCTTAATACAAATGACAGAATGCTTGAATTCCAGTGAGGGGGGCATGGGAGGGTGCCAATAGGGGAAGGGAGAGTAAAGATGATTAAGATATTCTGTATGAAATACACAAAAATTCAGCAAAAAGTTTACAAAAACAAAACAAAACAAAAAACCCACAAAAAACCTCGACTGCTGGGGCTAGAGAGATGGCTCAATGGTTAAGAACATTAGTTGCTTTTGCAGAGGAGCTGGGTTTGGTTCCCAGAACTCATATGGTGGCCAGAAACCATCTGTGACTCCAGTTCCAGGTGATCTAACACCCTCTTCTTGCCTCTGCAGGCATTGTACACATAAACACACTTATATACATGCAGGCAAAATACTCATATGCACAAAATAGAAATAAATAAATAAAAATTTAAAAACTTGGGGCTGGAGAGATGACTCAGTGGTTAAGAACACTGAATGCTCTTGCAGAGGACCCAGGTTTAGTTCCTAGCACCCACATGGTGGCTAACAACCATCTATAACTCCAGTTCCAGGAGCTCTGATGCCCTCTTCTGACCTCAGTGGTCATTGCACAACACAGGTGCACTTACATCCATGCAGGCAAGATGCTCATACACATAAAAGAAAACCCAATGAATAAAATATTTTAAAAAAATTAAAAAACTTGAATGCTGTTAAAAATTTGTTCCATTAAATTTAGTTCATGAGTTTAAATAGATTATTCTGGTTTATTAAAAGTTGTTCTAAGATGTGCATTCTTTTTGTCTTGTTATTTGTGGTATTTATAATATTTGTGATAGCTTTGTCATGGCAAAATATGTTTTATCCTAATCATAGAAACACAACAGGACTCACTGAGAGCCATGTGCCACTCAAGACCTCCTTTTAATTCAATAGGCATCTACCACTTAAGTGTTGTTGGGAACATTTTTCAACTAACACAGTTATCTGTCATGATTTTCAGAATACTAAGATGGTTATTGGCAGATTGGGAAGATAGTTCAGCCAGTAAAGTGTTTGCCACAGAGGCATAAGGAGCTGTGTTCAAGCCCTAAAATGCACAGTAAAAAAATAGACAATGGTAGAGAGTGATTGCAATCCAGCTACTGGGGAGGGAGGGAGAGGTAGATTCCTGCAGCTCACTATCCAGCTAGCCTAACTCATTTAGTTAGTGGATGGTGCCTGAGAGATGACATCCAAGGTAGTCTTCTGTCATCCACTCACATGCCTACATACATACCATCCTAACACACATGTACATCTGCACACAAAAATTTATACGAGAGAGAGAGAGAGAGAGAGAGAGAGAGAGAGAGAGAAAACAAAACAAAACCAGAGAGGCATTGACAAGATATCATTGAGCTCAGATACTCTCTGTTTCTGTGTTTTCATTAATCTGCTATTTTGTGACTCTAGAAGAAGGTGAGACTTGTTCTTAATGAGTGCAGGCCAGCACTCAGAACTTAAGACTTCATTTTCTCAGTGCATCAATTGTCTGTTTAGGCATGAAACTCCTGGGATTTGATATTAGATTCATTAGAATGTGTTGTTTCATAGCCTTATTTGTTTTTACAAAATAATAATGTTTGATCATGTTGCATCTTTTGAACCTCAGCCCATGCTCATGTACTTTCCCCTGCAGAGATTACTGCCCCTGTTTTAGTTTCATATCTACAGGCGCCTTTGGATCTTTGTGTAATACGTATGAGGAATCAGTTAACCTGCCTGGGCAGAATTCCTGGCTGAGAAATTTTCAGCAACCTATTCAACCCTTTTAACTCATAGCCCTTATCTGTGAAATATAGTTAATAATAAAACCTATCAAGTAAGTTGTGGTGCAAATTAAATAAGTTAATTCATGTAAAGGCCTTAAACACATAGTAGGCACTCAGTAGATTTAGTTACATTATTCCAAACATCTTTTGGGTGGACCTTATGTCCTGTTTCAGAAATTATTTCCTCAATGTCTTCTCTCCAGTTCCCACCATTAACATTCACTTCTTTGAGTTTGAAGATTTCTCTTTTGACAAAAAGGATGGGGTTTTAACTGTGGAGTTAAATCAGTTGAAGGTGGATAGATTTTAATCAAACAACTTTGGCTTCAATGGTGATGAATAGCTTATTAACTTTTCTTTCACTAAAATTTTTCTATTTCTTCAATGTGTTTGGAATTAAGCTCTTTCTTTCCCTTTGCTTTCATCTCTTCCAAACAGATGTTTGGGAGGCATTACCATGGGTCAGGGAGTAGCAAATGCTTGGGAAGGTCAACTCCCACAGCCTGTAAATCAAGGATTCTGGAAAACGATGCCCAGGGTCAGGAACACTGTAGTATGCTGTGTTTCTACAGATTGGCTGGCATTGCATTTTGAAGGTTTAGATATGGAGAAAGGCGTAACTTGAAGGTGTTACTTAGGGAGAAAACTCAAGGTTTGTGGTAGTTTGAATGAGAATGTCTCCCATGGATTCAAGTATTTGGACATTTTTGTTCACAGTTGGTGGTGCTTTTTTGGGAGGTCTTAGAAGGTGTGGCCTTGCTGGAGAAAGCACATCACTAGGGGTGGGCTTAGAGAGTTCTTAAGCCCTGCCCAATTTCCAGTAGGGTTCTGCTTCCTATGCTTGCTTAAAGATATCAGATTCTGCTCCTGTTCTGACCACTTCACAATGCTTTCCCTCCATGACAGACTCTAATCCTTCTGAAACCTGGAACCATAAGCTCAAATAAACTCTTCCTTCTGTAAGTTGTTTTGGTCATGGTGTTTTATCATAGCAACAGTAAAGGAACTAATACAAGGCTCAACAAACAGAAGTCCATCAGAGAGCTTAGGAGGCTCCTGGTACTAAGGATATTGCATCTCACAGCACCTAAGCTAAATTAGTGTCTGGAGCCTTGTGATCACTTCTTAATAGTTAACCAATACTATGCAGTCAACATTCTCACTTTATTAAACCTTATTCAGTGTCAGATCTCTGGAATTCATTTATCCTTAGCAAGGTCCCTTATACCCATAAATTAATGCATCTCTCAACTGTCACCAGTGAGGCTTCCTTATGTAGCAGATAGTGATTAACACAGAAACCCACAACTGGCCGATGAACAGAGAATAAGAGACTTCAGAGTGATTATCCTTGATTGGACACCTGTATCAAACTTCTGCCTCCAAATGCTAAGGGGTCATTGTAGAAGAGGTGGCAGAAAGTTTGTAAGAGCCAGAGGTGGTGGTTGGTTTTTCAGACATCTGGGAAGTTACTTACTTGAACTCATAGCAATGGTGACAGCATGTACAAGTACCATGTAAGCTTAAGCCAGACAAAATCCCAGCATATATGTGGAGAAGTGGGTAAGGAACCCCAGCTCTAGCTAAGGAACTTTTGGAAACATGTGGCTGCTGGGAAGGGGAGAATCAGTGTGTTTCAAGGATGCTGGAGGTGAGAACTCTGGTTAAATCAGCTTACAGCACTCTTGTCAATGCTGTGCCAGAGTGATCAATGTGGATGGTGGAAGACAAAAGCATTTGCTCAGATACTGGGTGATCGGAAGTGAGTGCGGAGATCCTTTCTGAGCTGGCCAAGCGAATTCTTGTGAAAATTGGGCCTTTAAGGATATGCTGAAAGACTGAGCCTAGTTGTAAAAAGTGGCACACATTGGCCCTTGTTGGAACAATCCTTTGTCTCAAGATAGTTTTGATGGCTTTTCTTTTCCCTATCCCCTCTCTGTATTCTATGTGGGCTTTGTGGAGTCTGACACAGAGATGACCTGGGAGCGGGGGTGTTTGATATAGCACTCATGAGATTAGATGATTAAAACAAACAAATTCTTCTCCTACCTTCTTGTCTCCTGATGACCTTGCATGGCTGCTTTGAACACAAGGCTCAGGAGAAATCCATGGAAAATAAGCCAGCTAAGTATAAACTGAACTACAAAGATTCAGGATGCCAAGGGGACATAAAGAGGAAAACTTACAGAGACTGGTAAAATTTTATTTTTCCTATTTTTTTCTTCTTTTTTTTGGCTTGGGAACTTTGTTTAAACAGATATTCTTTGTTGAAGCAGAAATAAGGTATTTCTTTATTCTGGAGAAATAAAGATTCTTCCTTTTGTTTCCTCAAGGGTCCCACAAGAGGTTTCATGTGATGAGAGCAGCAACAATTAGTCTAGCCAAAAGGGAAGTTTCATTTTTCCCCTCCACACTGTGCTGTGGAGGGAGCCCTTGACCTAAGCCCCCAGCAGACATGTCAACCTATGTACAATCAGAACCTAGACAGTACATCCTCCCAGCATTACCTTTGATGAAGGAACTCGTAGAGCTCTGAGTCCTGCACTCCAAACTCACCCTGCTCAGGGGATTCCACAGACACCTTTCTGTTCTCTCCCTAACTCTCCAGAGAACAAACCTTCATAGTAACCCACCTTCAAAATGGGCTTTGATCCTTTTGGAGCTTGGATGGGAGCCAGCCTGCAAAACCTTTGAGCTGGAAGTAGCTGAACCAGCTGGTGAAGTCCCTAGAGGATTTGGAAGTGATATCCTATTTCACAGAAATTGAAAACAATGATTTAATTTTTTTTTTTTAAAGTAACCTCTACATTTCTGGTTTTAATTTAATGGAAAGGGGATTTCCCTGTGAGGGATTTCATTAGAAGGAGAGGAAGGCCGGCCTCTCCTCCCAACCACACAGAGCTGTTTGCAGCTCCTTAAACATTCAGAGGACTTTGGGTTGCCTGTCTTTCATTCAGGGCCTCAGAATCTTGGTGGTGAAAGAAAATAGCCTGGCTTGCTGTGGAGGAGGACGGGAGCATAGGAAAGCTAGAAAGACATTTAAATTAGGCTCTCAGCATGGCCTCCAGAAAGAAACATCCAACTTCTCACTCAGTTCTTACTGGTACAATCAATCAATCAATCAATCAGTCAATCAATCAATCAATCAGTTGTTTTGATTTTGAGTGGGGCCTTGCCCTGTAGCCTAGGCTGTCCTTAAACTCATGATTCTCCTGTTTTAGCCTGCCAAAGTGCTGGGATTACAGACCTGTTCCACCACCCGCGCCTCATTTTTTATATGTTCAGATGGGTAAACGCATGAAGACAGTACTTCCATTTGTACTAAAAATTGATTCCTAAATTTCTACTACCTGTACCTGGCTATGGTGGGTCAAGTCTATAATCCCAGCACTTAGGAGGCTGAGGTCAGAGAATTTTTAGTTTTAGGGCCGCCTGGGCTACACTGCCCATAGTCCCACTAACTAACTCCTTCCCTATTCTTACAATCTTTATGAAAAACACTGATCTAAATCTGTTCTACCTATTTTCTTTAACTCATAAAAAGTGTCAAATAAAATGGACAAATAGCTATGATTTCATTTCCATTATGCATTAGTATAGACTTATAGCAGAAACTTGGGGCTTATTCAGGGTCCCTTGTAGGTTATTTATCACCTCTGTGCTTCCCTTTTTCTAGTTACCTCAATAGATTCTCTATAATGTGTTAACAGACTGTATTACAGTAATTCAGAGAACATTATACATGCAGATGTCATTGGGGTTGCTTTGTTAAGAGGTCTAAGTACAAATATCAAGGTTTTGAAAAAGCAGAGCAAATTAGATAAGTTGAAAACAAAACCAATTCTGGTGTGGTGACTTACTGTGTAGCCTCAGCTATTTATGTAGTCTCAGAGGTTCAGAAGTTCAAGACCAGTCTTGGGCACCACAGTGAGACTGTCTCAAAACCAAAACCAAAACCAACTCTAAGAACAAAAAATGATTACTCTATGGCACATCTAGGCAGCAGGTCATTCCAGATTAAGGTTACTTTGGCCTTTTTTGATCTCTTGCTTTCTTTTTTTTCACTCTATCAAAGCTATTCAGATAACCCAGTCACTGGATTGCAGACTCCTCAGGAATGCTTTAAACAGTGGTATTATTGAATCAATACATGTGGACCTGAGGTATGTTAGCCAATCCATTCTGTATGAGCCTAGTGTGTGGTGGACTCATAAGGACAGTGATTCAGAGTTGGATCAGCTAAGTTCAGAGTGCCCTTGATAAGTTCTAGACATCTGAGAGACACCAACTATATTAAAAAGTTTTTTGTTGTTGTTGTTGAACTAGAGATTGAGCCTATGGGCACATATGCTAAGCAAATACTCTACTACTAAGCTATATCCTAGCTTATAAATTCATTCTTATAATGAAATGGAATATGAATTATAATAGGTTTATGCTCCTATGGATATATTCATATGAAGCGTCATGCAACAAATTAAAATCCTAATTTGCTTGTGTGATTTTTTTTTTTTTGAGACAGGGTCTCCCTATAGCCACAGCTGGCCTGGAACTTTCTATGTAGACCAGGGTGGCCTCGATCTCACAGAGTGAGATCTACTTCTGCCTCTGGAGTGTTGGGATTAAAAGCATGTCACCATGCCTGGCTCTGTTTGTATGATTTAAAGCCATTTTAAAATATTTTCATTACTTCTTTGAGAATTTCCTATAATGTATTTTGATTATATTCAATCTCTCCCCTATTTCCTCTGAGTTCCAACCCTATCTCCCTACCCAGCCCCAACTTTGTGTCCTTTTTATGTTTTTAAAGCCCATGGAGTCCAGTCTTTGTTCCTCAAATCCTCTTGGGTATGTGGCCATCCACTGGAACAAGGTCAACTTTTCCAGGGCCACACCCTTAAAGAAAACAGACTCTTCCTCTCCTAACAGCTATCAGGTGCTAATAGTTCCTCAGCTAACGCTGGAGCTTCCTGCTA
>NW_008337442.1:294875-305515 GCF_000622305.1 Nannospalax galili | reverse complement strand
TAAGTTTTAACAAGTGGGCTGTTTCCAGGGCCACACTCATGGCGCCTAGTTTCCTTTTTTTATTTTCTCACTATCAGGTGCTAATAGTTCCTCAGCTAACGCTGGAGCTTCCTGCTAACCGCTCCCCTCCATGCTGGGCTTTCTTTCTGAAAGCCAAAGGTTCTGAAGGCACATTCTATCAACTTCTGCTGAGCCTGGGATTCCACAAAGGTGCCCCAGGGGTGCACTGCGGGTTGAGGGAGCTCTGAGAGGGTGGTCTTCTAGGCTCTTCGGGTGCAGTAGGTTAGACTGTCTTTTAAAATCTGTTTATTATTGCCTTCACTCTCACTTTTAAAACCACTGATTTTAAAATACGGTTCTTCGTTAGTCACTGATTTCTTCTACCTCAGACACCTACGTTAGAAATAGCCTTCCTTCGGCTCTGGTTCTCACACTGGTTCTTACTCTCAGCCTGTGCTATCCTTTCGGTACCACATGTCTTCTATACTACAGGAACTTCCCGAAGGACTAAGAGGGATTCTGACTGATGTTCGCTATGGTCACAGTCTTCCTTTATGTAAACGGTTTCTAATAGAAATAGATGATCTCTAGACCATGACCTTGGAGCAAAGTCTTCAGTTGGATTCTTAGTTCCTGCTTCTTGTTCACTTCTGGCATTATATTCTTTTTCAAACTACATATATATATTCAATTATATTTTCTTTCTGATTATAAATACACTAAAAGCCAATTAGAGAAAGAGGAGACCTGATTTAAAGCCATGCAGAAAACCATAGCAGAACATCCTTGGAATTTAGCTAGAGGTTATCTTTGTGTTCACAGTGTTACCTTCCTCTCTGAAAAGCCTCTTGCACAGCTGGAGTAACAGTTTTTCCTTCCCCTGCCTTCTCAATTGATCCTCGCTTGGCTCTGCTTTACAGTCTGCCTTTCAGCGTATGTTATCAGTCTCTTCTGTTTTGGCGCCAGTCAAGGAAATGAGATTTTTTCTTTTCTAATCATCACCTATTCCTCATATTCTGACCCCATGAGCCCTCTCCCCGGATGTTTTGATTTCCCTCTCATCTTTCACTTGACAAATTACTTCACTCTCATTCTCCAAATCTCTTTTGAGTTTTTTTTTTTTTTTTTTTTTTCATTAGAAGTAGTCCTAAGAAAACCTTTGTTTCCTGTCTAATTTAAGTTTTTTGGTTTTCACATCGTTTGCCTCTATCTTTAAATGTTCTGGGGTCCATTAAAACAAATAACAAAAATACTTACTTTGGTAAAAAAGTGACAAAGGGCTTTACGGAGAGTGGAGACTAGACTCTCAAAGCTAAGCTCTGATTCCAGAATATTCCATCAAATGATGGTGCCTCTTACTACTTCCCTAATGGAAATCTAAGGTCTGAGTAAGACATTTTGATTAATCTTGTATAATGAATAATACTTATTCATGGCCATTGAGATAATTCTTTATGAGTTCATTCTGGGAGCAGATCAGAACAGCGAGACTGGAATGAAGAATGAACTTTTAAGTATTTTCCATCTCTAGGAAGAGATTGCAAGGAAACATTTTCAACTTTCCCCCCACCTTATTGTTGAAGGTTCACTATCCTCCGTTTAAAGCAGGGACCAATTGTCATATTTTCCATAGCATTTTGTACATTTTGTACATTCTGCTTATTCGCATATTTTTGGATTGTCGCTCCTTCCCACACCCAGCTGAATGTAATTTCTGTAGGCCAGTGGTGTTTGTTCACTTCTGTGTCCCACCCTTTGCCTCATTCCCTCCAACCGTAGCTGGCATATAGTGGTTGCTCCATACAGATTTAATGGAAGAAACAATAAACTGATGCAACGATAAAGCGTCAGAATAATGAAAGCTGGGTAATCTTGCTACTACCCTATAACACATGGAAGAATTTACCTCAAGGTGATGCTTCTTAGCCAAGGTCTCCAGACCCAGAGTCCCCCTTGTCATACTGTAAGCAGCTCAGCTTTGCAGCTGATGAAAAGATGCGGTGACAAATATAATTCATGGAACTCCTATGGAATTCATTCTACAGCTTTGTCTGTAGACCCAGATGTTTGATGAAACACACTTTATAAGACTCTGGTATATGCAAATTTTTAAAAAGATTCTTCAGCCAAATGACAGCCACGAACAACTGGAGCACATGCTGCATGAATTAGAGCAGTGTCTGCCTGCCCAGACCTTACAGCCAGTGAGCACTTATGCTGGTCTCCTCAGCCTAGAGCTGCCCAGCAGTGCCTGATCCTGGGAACTTGGCATACAGTCTCCCTATGGAAAACTTGATTGGATTTCACTCTGCTGACTAAAGTTCCATGGCTTGCTCGGCCTGTTTAAAGTGGTTTCCGTTGTCCCTTCGTGCCATTGCTCCAGCCTGGCGGTTCTTTGTGTGTGGATTGCTGCTACTTTTGGACTGTCACTATGAATGACTCTAGTAGACTTTTTTATTTTGAGCCAGAATCATTTTTATCACAATAGGTGTTGTGTTGCTTGTGTCTTGAAATGTTAAGGTAGGTCTCTATGTCATCCATCCAGGGATGGCTTGTATGTTTACTCTGATGAAGCTACCTGATGACCCCTATTACATCTTGTCACTCTTTCATTGGCCTGGACATAGTCTAGCTTCAGTCCTACAGTTCTAATTAAAGGTCATAAAGATTGGAAGTACCAGGGCAGAGACAAAATTAGCAGGTAAACTTCTGGACTATTAGTAACAAAATCTTTTTGTTTTGGAAAACAAAATAAAGAAGAATGTGAGATCATCTGACAATATATGGTAGCATATTGATTACTCCCTCTAGATAGAAAAGTCTGATGGAATTCTAAAGTAAATTAAATGTCACAACGATGGAGTTATGAGGATTCTCACAACTATGCAAATTTTTCAACAAGCCAAAATGATGATACTTACTAAAACTGCATTAGATAAAACATGATGTGTGTCACTTGTATTTTCTAGTTCTTTGTCAATGGAGGGTTCCCGCAGCTACACTTAGATGCTTCTTTTGTATCACATATTCACAAAACGTTCCTTATGCATTCTCCTGAACACACTTTCATTTTTCCTTCTTGGAAACAAATGAATACAAAGACTGTGTTTGTACTTCCAGGGAGAAGACCTATACATTAGAGATCTCAGCTTTGGGCCTTGACCATGTGTGAAATAACTATGTGAGCCAATGAATTCTTCTTTGCTTCAGGTTTATTCTTCGAGAATTGATATAATCCGTGGTAGCAACCTCATAGAGTTATAAGAAGTTCAAATAAGATAGAGTATGTAAAAATTGAGAATTGTAGGTGCTGTGTCAATAAGGATACTGTGGTTGTGATCACAATCAAAATTAGACCACACAGGGTGGAGGGAAAGCAATCAGTTCTGCCTCTTCCATGCTTAGGACAGTGTCTGGGACACCTAACCATTACCCTTCCTTTCTTGGGAGATCTTTCCTGAAGGAACACATAGTAGGGAACAATAGCCAAATAAGGATCAAGATATGACTTTGTTAATTTGATAAGCACCCAAGATCTCATTTTTCTGGGATTGTAATGGAAAATTGCTTAAGCTCCAGGCTTAAGTGAGGCCTCCTACTTTATTGTTCTTGAGTCTGAAAGCTCCATAACAATGAGCAGATGGGTTACAAGGGAAGGAGTGATATCCATCTACCTATCATCTATCTATCTATCTATCTATCTATCTATCTATCTATCTATCTATCTATCTATCATCATCTATCTATTATCTATTTATATATCTATCTATCAT
This sequence comes from Nannospalax galili, assembly GCF_000622305.1. Taxonomy (NCBI): domain Eukaryota; kingdom Metazoa; phylum Chordata; class Mammalia; order Rodentia; family Spalacidae; genus Nannospalax; species Nannospalax galili. The sequence continues at coordinate 301,742 of NW_008337442.1, read as the reverse complement.
CTATTATCTATCTATCTATCTATCTATCTATCTATCTATCTATCATCTATCATCTATCATCTGTCTCTCTATAGTCTATCTTTAATCTATCATCTGGAGAAAAGTAGAAAGAGCAAGATTGGTTGTAGCAGTGAGAGAAGGAGGTGAACCTTGGGACTCTGCTGAGAGGCTGGAAGACTTGCTGGGTTCCCATACTCAAGGAGCCACAGTCACTCCTGGTACCTTGTCTCAATCTGTGTCTGACTTGATGATTATGTGAACAGTTTCTTATTTCTTGGCATTGGAAGCAAGAGGTGGTGTTTGAAAGGACAGGCAGAAGGCAAAGAGGGACAGACAGGCGTAAGTTCCTTCTTCAGCTGTGCCTGCTTAGAGAAGAGACATAAGAAGTAAAGGGCAAAAGGCCATGTTGGTAGTAAGGGGGTCTCTACAGAGAAGCCATTGATCCACTATCACAAAGAAATCTTTTTGCAAGGAATTTTATGTCTTGCCTGTGATATATCTTTGACCAATTTGAGGAGAAAATCCAGAAAGAAAGTGGAAAAATTTTACTGTGTATAAGAATGTGAAACTGTATTTATCATCTTCTTTCTAAGGGCTATATGGGAGGAAAACTTGCTAGTGGTTGTCTAAAGATTGTATTCACTGCTTGTTGTTTTCACCCTCTTAATAAATGGACTACACTGCAGGAAACTTCCTGTGAGCACACTTAGAATGTTTCTAAGAAAGCAAAGGTCTTTCTCAATATCCATGATTTAATGCAACGTGGGTGTTTTCTTTATTCTTTTTCTAAGTTCTCAGAGATATAATGAGGAAATGAAACTAAAGATGGCATGGCACCTTGTTTAGAGTTGGGAGGCTGTGTATTGCAGCTTTTCTATGTCCAATGTTATTGTTAACGAGTAGTTTCATCCTACCTGTATTTGTTTATTTAGAATTTAGAGTGAGGCCCTGTGTATAGTGTGGTCCATGAACATAACAAGCCATTCATCAGTTTCTGACTCAAAGTCACACCTTCACTTCTTCTTTTGTTCGTTTTGCTTTTTGAGAGGAGTGTGTATTATTAAAACTACTACTACCATCTACCTACTTGGAGAAACTTCTATTATCTGTATGCTTTTTTTCCAACCACCAAAGTATAAGTGAACTTATATTCTAGTAGGAAGAATGTCAGTAAACTGAAGTAACAATTGAACACCTTAATCTATGTATATGTTGCGGAGTGTGATGGCTAATTTTGATTGCCGCTTTGATTGGATTAAGAAACACCTAGGAGATTAGCAAAGCATACCTCTGGCTGTGTCTGTGAAGATGTTTCTAGAGCAGATTAGTCATATCAATAACTTAATCTATTGATAGATCCAAAATTTGAATAGATTATTGGGAGGTGGTAGACCTGTAGAAAGTGGAGCCTGTTGAAGGAAGTCTTCACAGAGTGCATGACTTTGAAGGTCTATCTTGGTTTTTCTGTTACTGTGTTTCTCTACTTCTGTGAGGGGAGCTGGATTTCTCTGTAGTGCTCTTCTCTGGGATGTTCTGCCTTGCCCAGCCCTAAAATCAATGAACTAGATCAATATGGGCTAAAGCCTCCGAAGCTGTGAACCAGGATAAATCTTTTATCCATGAAGCTTTGGTCCCAGGTATTTTGTTACAGCAATGTAACTAATATTATTTTATTAATACTAATGCTAATAATTCAGGAGGTGGGAAAAATAAATTTTTCTTTGAACTTATTGGTTATTTTAACATCATGTGAACTCTCCCAATCTCCCAATATCATTATTTTTTGAGAATTTGTTATGCTCTTGATGTCTTTTTGGCTGTGTACAAGCTATTCCTTAAAAAATTCTCTTTCCTTCTAGGTGTGGTGGTACATGTCTGTAATCTGAGCACTAGGAAAACTGAGACAGTAGGATCATGAGTTCAAGATCAGCCTGGACTACACAATGGAACCTTGTCTCAAACAACCACAATAGCCACAAAAATCTTTTTTATTTTTTTCAGGAGACCATGAAATGACTTCAATATGTTTGCTTAATTTGGGGGTTCCAAGCCAGAGAAGACATTAATCAGCTAGCAGGAATAGATGGGTTATCACCACAGGGTTTCAGTTGGATAAACCATTCTGAGTAATGGAGGAAAAGTACTGGATATGGCAGTAATGAATGAACCTGTATGTCCTGAGTGGCTTGAGGAACAAGGCTTGTTTATCTCTAGCCATACCTTATGAAGAATTTATAGTGTTTTTAGAAGTGGTTAGGTAAATATACATGAAAATAACTGAAAGAGATACTCAGTTACATGTGACTGTGTTAGTTGGGGCTTAGACTAAGATGTTTTATGTAGTGATTTTAAAATGCAGTGATGGGGACTGGAGAGATGGCTCAGCGGTTAAGAGCACTGGCAGCTCTTGCAGAGGACCTGGGTTCAGTCCCCAACACCCACAATGGAGGCTAACAACCATCTGTAACTCCAGTCCAGGGGATCCGACACCCTCTTCTGACCTCTGCAGGCATTGTACAACATGTGTGCACTTATATACATGCAAGCGTTACACTCATAGGCACTAAAAAATGCAGCAATGAAAATGAGACGGGTGCTTACTTCTCTCCAGAAATGAGTCACCTAGCACGTGGGGACAACTGTGCTTATGTTTTCTTTCTCTTGTTGCTTTGATATGGCTGAAGCTGGCTTATCTCTACTTTTCCTAATCTCACTCATAGGAAGACAGAAGGTGGAGTATGAGCCAACAGACTTTCAATCAAAATTCAGCATTATTGAGGTATAATTTTCAGAAAGTAAAATGCACCTGTTTTAAATATAGAACCTAATGAGTTTTGGTCAATATTTATACTCATTTAATCACCACTCCAGTCAAGACACTATTACATTATTCCTTAAAGTTCCCTAAAGTCAAATGTATTAGGCACTTTTGTCCTGAAGCAGCTGCTGACATGTCTTCAGTCATTATTGTTTAAGTTATGTTAGAATTTTACATAAGCTTTTAAAATTTCTTACTTTTATTTTATGTGTATGAGTGTTATGCCTGAATGTATGTAAGTGCACCCATGTTGTGTAGTGCCCGCAGAGGACAGAAGAGGGGGTTGAATCCCCTGGAACTGGGCAGGTATTAGATGCCATGTGGGTGCTGGAATTTGTACCTGGGTCTTCTGCAAGACAGTCAATGCCCTTAACCGCTGTGCTGTCTCTCCAGTCCCACATAAGTGCAATCTTAAAGCAGGTGCTTTCAGGCTGACACTTGGGGGGATACCAGTTGCACATCTAAGCGCACCACATTCAGTTCTATGCCAAGTCAACTCATAATGCATCCTGAGTACTCTTTTGGATCTTGTTTATTTTACTCATTGTGCTCTCTTGAGGTTCATTTATCCTGTTGTGTGTATCTGTAAATCATTCCCTTCTGTTGCTGTGTAGAATTCTGTAATAAATCTGCTATAAGTTATTTATCTATTATATTATCCTATTGATGGATATAGAGGTTGTTTGGGCTTTTATGACTATAGTTGCTATGAACAGTGCACGCAAGTATTTATGTTGGATATGTTTTATTTTTTCTTAGGTAAACAGGAGCAGAGTTGCTGGATCATGTGGTACTATGATCTAAATGTGCTACCCAGGAGGTATCTGTTGGAAAATTAATCCCTAATGCAGCCATGCTGGGAGGTGAGATGTAATGAAGGTGTTTAGATGCTGCTATGAATGGATTAATGTCTTAAGGAAGGGCTCATTGGATGAGTTTCTCTGCAGTTTTCTGTCATATGAAGGCAGATTAGTCATTTTGCCTTCCTTTTTTCTGTTATGTGCAGATGCAGCAGGAAGCCCTTCTCAGGTACCAAAGCCTGGTACTTTGACCTTGGACTTCCCAGCCTCTAATGCTATGAAGAGTAATTTTATAAATTATATAGTTTGTAGTACTCTGTTATGCTGGTAAACATGGAGTAAAATACATGGTAACTTATGAGACTACTGAAATATTTTCAGTAGATTCAGTATTTCACAATCTCACCAGCAATATATGATAATTTCAATTGTTTCACTAATTCAGGAACGCTGACTGCTAACCTTTGTAACTAGCTAATATAGTAAGGTGTAATATCTTTATACCTCTATATCTTTGTACCTCTATGATGACTGACAATATTGAACATTGTTTTATAGGACTATCAACTTATATTTTATAAAATATTTATATGTAATATAAATATTATATTTAGTATAAATATAAGTTGATAGTCATATTTATATGTAGTATATTTATATTTAATATAATATTTATAAAATATTTGTCAAGATATTTTGCTCATCAAAAATTAAGTTGTCATCTTGATATTGAGATTTAGTTTTATACTGTGAACCATGCTTTATGTGATCTAGAATCTTTTTGCATAATCCAAAGTATCAAAAGATACTTGTCTATGTTTACCTCTAGAATATAATTTTAAGCATATGATACATTTTTGAGTTCTGATGTCATTATTGACAGGTTTGCCTTTCTCCATTGAATTATCCTGACAGTAAAAAGGAAGTATGCATGAATGTGTCAGTCTGTGTTTGTTCTCATGAGCACATGCCTATCCTTATGCCAATACTAACCATCTTGAATACTTAGCTTCATATAGAGTATTTCTTAAACTCAAATAGCATTGCTCTCCTTCATTCTTCTTTGGCAAAACTGTTTTGGTTATTCTAGATCTTCTGTATTTCCACATGAAATTTAGGATCAGCTGTGGGAGACAGGCTTGAGCCTAGGGTGAAAGTCTTATTGACAGGCATACAGCAGGCCCAAGGCAACGGCCTGACTGCTGGAGCCACAAGGAACACCTTGTGACATTTGCTCCCATTGGCAGATCATGAGACTGATGCCTAGAGCTCACCACTCCCTAATCACCACCCTTGGAATCCAAAATTGCAACACTTAGATATTGCAAGTCAGGGCCATGTGGTTTCCAGGAATCCTGGCTCTGTAATCTGAAACCCATTATGCTAATGAGACATCCTACCTGCTATTCTGTGATAGGACATTAAGTCTGTTATGCTAATAGGATGCTGTCTGTTATGCTAATAAAGTATCCTACTTGCAGTACTGTGATAGGTCGCTAAACCTGTTATGTTAATGAGGTATCCTACTTGCTGTGCTGTGATTGGCCCATAACCCCTATATAAGCTTGTGCCTTCCTGCAATAAAGCAGATCTGTGTCACTGAACCTGGTCTCCTGTGTCTGAATGCGGCAATGCTGGCGCAGACTCCTCACCAGCCCTGGGCAATGCTGGCGCAGACTCCTCACCAGCCCTGGGGTCTGAACCGGATGACTGATTGGAGGAACTGAGAGAGCAGGAGAGCGATCATAGCCAGAGGAGAGCAGCCACAGCCAGCGACCACAATAAGCTTGCTTGTTTTCACAGAAACTACTGCTAGTATTTTAATTCCAATTGTGTTAAATATTCCTATCAGCTGAAGGGAGAACTGCCATCTTAACAATATTAAGTATTCTATTGCACGTCTGTGGTATTTATTATTATTTAATTTTTCTCAGCAATGTTTCATAGCTTTCAGTTAAAGTTCCTCTCTACATATTTTGTGCATTTACTATTATTTTAAATACATTATATATTTTTAGTAGTTTTTCTTATATACACAAAGGCAATATTCATATGTTGATCTTGTATTCATCAGCCTTGCTAAATTTTCTTATTAACTCATAGATATTAAAATAAAAATTTTACATTTTCTATATGGTTGACCATATTTCTGTGATGAAATACTATCTACTTCTTCATTTTTATTTACATGCTTTCATCTATTTTTTTGATTTATTACACTGAGGGTGAAATGTTGACAGAAATGAAGAGAGCAATCTCCTTACTTGTTCCTCATCTTACCAGGGGAGAACATTCTGACTTTAATGATTCTATACAAGCTTAACTATGGATCTTTTATAGACTCACCTTATAAAGTTGAAGAAGATTCTTCCTATTCCTAGTTTTCTGAGAATGTTGATCAAAAATAGTTGATGTCACAAATCAAATGGACCTAACATAGCTACAGAACATTCTGCTCAAACACCAAACAATACACATTCTTTTTGGCAGCCTATGGAACTTTCTGCAAGATCTACTACATGTTAGAGCACAAAGCAAGCCTTAGCAAATTTAGGAAAATTGAAATAACATCCTGCATTCTATAAGACCACAGTGGTATAAAGATATCAATATTGATAAAATATCAATAGGAATAGAAGCTGAAAAAGTACACACAGTCATGGAGACTAAATAACACACTATTGAATGACTTGTGGGTCAAAGAAGAAATCAAGATGGAAATTTAAAAATTCCTAGAATTGAATGAAAATGAAAACATAACATATAAAAATCTTTGGTACATGAGGCAGTTCTAGGAAGAAGGTTTATAGTTTCCTTTCAGTGTTCTTTTGGTATCAGGGCAATGCTAGTTCTCCTCATAATGTAACGAACTCATAAACTAATGGCATGTTTCTAAAAGCATTTTTGTAATGAAATATTTATTAGTAGGAACTAATTTTATTGCTTCGTAATTAGATTTTCATTTATTCATTGTGTGTGTGTGTGTGTGTGTGTGTGTGTGTTTGTGTATCATGGTACTGTGTGTAGGTCAGAGCACAACTTGCAAAATTATTTCCTTCTACCATGTGGGTCCTAGGAATTGAACTCAGGCCATCAGGTTTCGTGGTTGACACCTTTACCAGCTGAGCTATCTCACCAGGCCTGTCTAAAAGCATTTTTGAAAGTGGGTGTCATATTTACATATGTCATAGAATTCACTAGTGAAGCTATCTGCACCTATAGTTTTCTTTTTGTCTTTCATTTATAACT
>NW_008337442.1:283473-294823 GCF_000622305.1 Nannospalax galili | reverse complement strand
CAGTGTCTCCTTGTAGCCTCAGCTGTCCTGGAACTCACTATGTAGACCAGGCTGGCCTGAAACTCACAAAGATCCACCTGCCTCTGTCTCCCAAGTTCTGGGATTAAAGGTGTGCACCACCACACCTGGCTAGACTTGTTCTTTAATAATACAAAATAGAGCTATTACGTTATTTTTAACTTGTGTGTGCTTTGGTAATTCATTTATCTTTATTTTTGAATATGCTTTTCTTTTTTCTACATTAATACATGTAGTGTCATTTTTATGGGGTGCTATGCGATCTTTCACCACATATGTATATGATGTAGTGTTCAAATAGGAGTAAGCACATCTATCTCCTCAGATACTTGCTTCTCCGTGGTAAAAGCCTTCAACCATCCTTTCTAGCCTTTCAAAATATGCAGTACATTACTGTTGCTATACGCACCCACCCTATAGTTCTCCTATCTACTTATTGCTTAGGATCAACTTTCCCCATCCTGCCACCTCCACACATGCTCCTCAGCCTTCAGTAACAGTATTCTGCACACAAACTCTTAAAAATAGTTCACAAATGAGTGAGACCATGCAGTATTTATCCTTCTACATCTGGTTTATTTCACTTAGTACAATGACCAACTTCTAGCTCTGTTTATATTGCTGCAAGTGAAAAAATTTCCTCTTTCTCTATAACCAACAGTATTCCGAAGTATTCCATTGTGCATGTACATACCATATTTTATTTACTTATTCATTATGTATACAGTTAAAAAAACTCTTTGTTGTCATCAGCAGTGCTGTGATAAACATGGGATGCCCTGGCCTGCTTAATCCTTGTGCACTGAGACCATTGTAGTCAACGACGAGATGCCAGCTAGGCCATGTTCATGTGACTGGGGATGTAGTTCTTTGCTGGGTACTCAGGAAGGTCTCTGGGCTTCTTAGAACTGAAGGAGGAGTGATGTAAGCAGCATGTCTGTCTTCCCTCTTGGTTGGAGCTTTTCTTATCATGCTGAAGCTATGATCTTTCATCTGGCTTCTTTAGCAAAGAAGTTTTAGGATTTCCTCAGGAGAGGCTTGCTGAAGGACCCTACCCTCCTTCCATCGTGCTCTACCTTTTGATTCAGCAGGTTATTTTGAGGCATTTTCCCATTCTTTTTACATTGATAACTCTTTGGGGGTCATTTTGAGACAGTCTTTCTCTGTAACCCAGGCTAGTCTCAAAATTATGGCAGTCCTCCTGTCACTGCCTCCTGAGGGCTGGGTTTACAAGTGTGAATTACTGGTTTATGTTGACTTCATGATTAAAATTTCTCATGCTAATTGCTGTATACCTCTTTTAGTATTGATAACATCTGTAATCCTCTTCTCTTGTTTCTGGTTTGGGGGAATTTTTCATGATATATTATTTTCATTAAATTTTAATTTAATTTTCTTATAGTTTGACTACATATTATTTATAATGACAATCTTTTGAATTTATTATAATGTGATTTATAGCTAAAATATAAGTAAACTATCTTGATAATTTCATAAGCACTCAAAATGAATGTATATTTGGTTGTTATTGAGTATGGTTTTTTTAAGTATCAATTAGATCAAGTTGGTTGATGATTTTTTTGAAGTACTTTCATATTATTTGTTCTCTTTTTGTTTTATTTGTTACTTAGAAACTACTAGTATCTTTTAGATACACTTCAAAAGAGCCAAGGATATGTAGAAGGTGTAGAATTAATTTCTGTTCACATTCTAGCGTGGAATAGAATCACGTTTATATAGAAACTAGAAGATGTAGTCTCTAACTGGGAAGCATGTACTAAGGTAAAAAAGGAGCTTCTATTACTTAAAGGGAAGGTTATAGAAATAAAAAAAAACCATCTCTGCTATGATGATTAAAAACAACCTACTTGGAACAGATCACAAATTATATAGGAGTTGGGAGAAACTGTTCTTCAGTGTGGGATGATGTTGGTGTTTGGTAGGATTTTGATGCCTTGTAGAATTTACACAGAGAAGTGATTTAATGGAAATCATTCTTCATGTGTGGACTGGTAGAAGTAGTGACAATGGTAGAAATTATCACAACATATGCAGCATACAGCAGCAAATTAATGCTTCCACAGCAGAAATTTAGGTTCAGAATAGAGATAATATGATGGAGGTGGTGCTGAAGGCTGACCTATCAATTGGTGTGTATCCCAAGGTAAGACATAACCTTCAGGGCTAGTGATGTAGCTCTGTGGTACAGCAAGCACATACATGATGCTTTTGGCTTGATCTTTAGCACTGAACATGGGACACCTCACAATTAAATCACTAGTGGTGTGTTACAACCACTTGAAAGTTCACATATAATTAGATTCTCTAAGGGAGGCATGGTCTCACTTAGCTCAGGAATGAAGTAGGAGGGATGGAGGAAAGGCAATTATTCCTTGATCTATGGATTCTGAATGGGGTTCAAACCCATGTCTCTCTAGACCTGAACAATGAAGTCAAAACTCCCTATATGAGTTATCTGTGGACTTTGGTTTTGTTTCTCAGAGCTTAATTCCATTTCCTTCTCCAGCCTCCTTTGTGTCCTTTTGTTATCATATCAACTGGTAGAGAACTTTTACAGAACACGGTGAATATGAAAGGAAGGAAAAAAGAAAGAAGAAGGATATTTTTCTGTGATCAGGAAAACTATGAAAGAAATATATCATGAGCCAGAAGAGATGATAAGATAAAAGATGCATGTCTGCTCTGTTCCATTCATATCTCCTTTCTCTGACTCACACTATTTTAACCCTAAATAGAAATCATACCACTGGTCTATGTCTTCTCCTTTCCTTAACTGCTAATCTGGTTTACTGTAAGGTCAGTTTATTGGTGTAGCTTGTGAGGTTAGGTAAAGATACTTCTTGAGGAAGAAGTATCTCTTTCATCCCTCTGCTCTATGGTCATTATGAAGTTTGTTAGGGGATGTACCTTCCCCTAAATAATTACTTTATCAAAATCAGTTCTTATATTCAAGTATCAAGAATAGTAATGGAGTCTCTTATGTGTTGCACTTTGGCCAATTGTGGTTTTCTGGGTTAGCCACCATCTGTTGAATGAGAAAGCTTCATTGGTGAGCATTGAGAGATGCATTGATATTCTTTCTTCTATTTTCTGCTATGCTCCCTGAGTCTTACGTATAGAGGTTGCATTGTAGATATGTCACTTAGATCTGGGCACCTCATAGACAGTTATTCTTTGCATTTGACCAATTATGGAACTTCATAATATTCTCTATCCGGTGAAAAAAGAAGCTTCTTTGATGAGTGACAAGAAGTACAGTTGTCTGTAAATATAAGGATACATATTTAGAATCCAGTAAGAAATTATGTTGGTCTAGAGATGTGACAAAATTAGATTTTTCTCTAGGATATATGACCTCTCTAGCCATGTGTATTTGGCTATGTTTACAGTACCACACATGAGTTCCCTCTCATTGAATGGGCCTTCGATCTAGTTAGACAGAAGGTGATTACCCCCAAGATAAAACTACCATTATTGTACCAGTAGAGATTATTTGCTGGGCTGGTCATTTTGGTTTTCAGACTTTATAGGTGGGTAGGATCATTGATTGGTTTTCTCCCTTGGCAGCTTGCATAGTATCCTCTGATATTGTAAGTCTTCAGAAAAGAGGCTTCCAAGTCAGTTCCTGCTTGACTTACTCCAAGTCTTGTATCCAAACTATGTCCTGTCTTCAGCAATAGGGTCTTATCTTCAAGTTCCAAGAGGCAATCTAGGGCTGTGACAATAGCCTCTGTTATTCTGGGAGTCTCTTGGACTACATTGATCAACAAATTGAAGAAAGGTTTCCCCTGCCTGGCACTGTTTTTCTTTGTTATATAACCTTCATCTATACATATGTACTCTCTCTCTCTCTCTCATATAAATATATATGTAATGTGTATTACTCAGCTTTTGAGGTAATACATTTCCCTTTAGCTTCTCATACCACCTAAGTGTTATTTGTCTCTCCTCTTTCTCCCCCTATAGAGCCCTTCTTATTCCCTACCCAGTTAAAGTATCTCCCATTTCCTCCCTTAATAACACCTGTCTCCTACAATTCATCAAAGTATAGAGAATTAGAACTGCAGAGTGCTTATCCCTGAATAGGACACCCATATTCCTCTGCCACCCAAGGTTCATTGAGGAAGAGGAGATGGAAAGGTTGCAAGAGTCAGAGGTAGTAGATGACCACAAAGAAATTGAGTTTTCCAGATAGCTGGTGAGTTACTCATATGAACTCATAGCAATGGTAACAGCATGACAAAACCCATGAAAGCTCAAGTCAGACACAGAAAGTTGGTTAGAAACCCCAACCTTAGCTGAGGAACTATTGGAAACTAATAACTTCTGGGAGAGGAGAGAAAGTTGGTTTTCTTTAAGGGTGTTACACTAGCTAGGTTAACCAGGCTCCAGTGGATTGCTGTATATCAGAGGACATTTGGAAACATAAATGTGACTGGATAGGTTTTACCATATATGATAGAGTACATGAAACATGGTGGTGGTGGGGGGTGTGTAAGAAAGGTGTAGATGGGGAGAGGGTCTAAATATTATCAAAATATTGTATGAAATTCACACAAATTTAACTTAAAAAGAAAGAAGAATAAGAGGGAATAGAGAATGAGTGACAGAGGCATGATTGGTTATTCAAGCCTTACTTTGGGGAGTCTTATTTACAGATGCAGTGGTTATACACCACTGTGTGGCTCTGGCTTTTGGCCCAAAACAATGCAGTTAGGCTAGTGACATCCTACTTGCTCACACTCTGGTGTTATCATTTTATCTTCAGACTGAGAGGGCTTTATAATGTTGAGTTAGTTTGTTTAAAGGTAGATTACTGTAGAAGAGTGTCTCAATAATGTAGCTGAAGGAGAATTTTCATATTGAGTGAGAATCAAAATACACGAATTTTCCAAGTCAACAAATGCCTGTGGACAAAGCCATGTAAGTTTTTCCACTTGTTGAATTAAAACATTTTAAAAAGTGATTAACAAAAACCATATATTAATTTTTCCTAGTGGAGGGTTGGAGAGATGGTTCAGCAGTTAAGAACACTGGCTGCTCTTGTAGAAGACTCTAGAACTGGGTGCTGGGTTCAATTCCCAGCACCCACATTGTGGCTAACAACCATCCATAACTCCAGTTCAAGGGTAATCCAATACCCTCTTCTGACTCTGTGAGCATTGCATGACACAGTTGCACTTACATACATGTAGGCAATACAATCATACACATAAAATAAAAATAATAAATAAAATAGTAAAAAAAATTGTGCTTGAGAAAATGCACTGGCTTAGTGATGGTTATGCTTAGGTGGTAGCTTTTTTCTTGGGCTACTAATACTCTATATTACTGCCAGTTTTCTTTTCACAATTAAGCTATGACAAAGGAAGTAGTTCATCCTCATATAATACCACCTAAATGCCCCTAAGAGTTCAAACATGCATAGTGAGCACAGAGAGACAGTTATATAGGTCACATGAAGGTTCGGAGAGTAAAAAGAATGTATGGTTCATTATAGCTGTGTGCAGACGAAAGAGCTCTGAGGGGCAGGGTTAGAGATAGATGATAAGGGAGTAGAAACTCCAGCACACATGGGCTTCCATTTCCACTGCCTATCATTCTTCAGACATTTTACTTGGGAATATAATTAGCTGCTCAGAAACAGGCTGATCACTGTCTTCACAGAAGACGTGGCAGTGCAAACTGTGGAACTAGATCTGTCTCAGTTTAAGTCTTTGTTTTTCCATTTATGATGTCTTTCAAAGGATACTTTAGCCTCACATTTTTAGTTTCTTCATTTGTAAAGTAGATGGAGTGACAAAACTTCTGGTAGTTTGTCTTAAGGATATTGAGTCCAGCATAAGTGAGTTATATACTCAAAGTCCTACCCCAGTGACACTTGCACATCAATCTTACTGCTATACTGTTCGTAATAGCTAAGAAGTGGAATCAGTCTAACTGTCCACCAACAGATGGTTGACTAGAAAAAATATGATCCTATTCATCCATAAGTAAAATGACATTTGCAAGAAAATAAATGAGACTGGAGGTCATTATGTTAAGCAAAATTAGCTAGGCTGAGAAAGTCAAATACATCTTTTCTATTATATGCAGAGCCTAGATTTAAATTTGCATGAATGTGTGTGCATATGTGTGAGTGTGTGTGTTTCTGTGTGCGTGTGTATGTGTGTGCAATTAGAACCTAGAAAGAAAACCATGAGAGCAGCAGAAGAAATCTTAAGGGAGAGGAGAATGGAGGGTATTGGGATACAAATAACATGAAAGCAGGAGGTGGGCCATTGGGGGAGTAGCAGGGACAAGGGGCTGGTGGGGGCGGGGATGGATAAGAAAAAATTGTGTATAAAGTACTATAATGAAACCCATCACTTTGTGTGCTGACTCCAAATAATAATAAAAAACCCAATAAAGATCACTCTCCTCCCAGAGAATTCCATGTACTGTATACAAATGTATTGGTGCAGAGTGTCTGTTTCATAAATGTCATTTGTTATTATCTGGTGTGTGAGCTGATATTGTTTCTCTTTTATAGAGGTACTTGTTAAGAAATGGAAGTTAAATGATCTTTAGTAAGACAGCACTGGTGCCAGCATTGGTGGCAGTGGGCTGACTACTTGCATTAAAGAGGATAAAAGCTTTAAGACGAAGGACTATTTCAGGATTATTTATGCTTATCAGCTGTGACAGAAACTGTACACAGTGGAGCGCGTGGGATCCAAGAGGCTGCTGCGCCTGCTGTTTCTGAGGCAAAAATGTCTAAGTGCACGTGAGTTACAGTTCTTAAAAAAATCATTTTATATGCATTTGGATCTTTAAATAGATTGCTGAATACTGCTGATTTAAAAGTCGCCACTCCTTTGTTTGCTCTCCAACTGTCTTGCTCATGTATGTGTGTTTGTGTTCATGGAGTTCCCACCTACTTTATAATTCTCTAGGGTTCCTGGCATATGAAATAGGGGTCCTTTGTTATTAATTTGTGCAAACTTGCAGGACACACACAAATCTTGTCAACTTTTCCTCATCTAATCCAGCCAAACTCCTTTCAGAAAATTAAATTCCTAAATTCCATTTGCCACTGAAAATAAGAAAAACTTAAAGTTATGAGCTCTAGCATGGCCTCAGTGTTTGAGGAGTCTGCCTTAGGTATTTAGCTAATACCATGAACTAGAGAACAAGCAACTCACTGTAAACAGAACAGCACTGACTCTGAGATTCCCTGGGTAAGACAAGACCATTGAGGCAGCAAGCATATCAGGGAGAGACAGAGCCCAGTGTGCAGAGAGGCAGTTTCCTAGTGGGAGCCTTGGGACACTCAAGAATTGTCAGGTGGGAATGATTTTGCAGAGAAGAAGCCACAGCATAAGGAATGCTGGGAGGGCAATCAGGGCCCTGAGAGACAGAGATTTGATGTTAATCAGAGAGTGAGGCGGTTTGAAAGAGCTAGCACTCTACTAAGCTTGGAATGATGGATAAATGTTATTTGTACTATTCATCCACGGATTCGTGCATGCATGCATCCCATCCACCCATCAATGCCTGTGTCTATCTGGTTATCTACCAACCCATCCACCTTTCTTTGGAGGAGATAAATCACATTGCTGCATTAATACAGCAACCTAAAAGAAAGATGGTGTCCTTGAGGTGAAGGGCTTGGATCTCTGAAATTAAGCTTATCTAGTCTCCCATCACATTGGAGCATGGAGTCTGGACATGGAGTGCTGTTTCTACAAGGGGTGATACTTCTTAGAGAAATCAAGGTTGAATCAGTTACCAGTCTGAGTTTCTAGATGATGAGAACTAATTCTACTTATGATTGGTAAATAGTTCTCCCATCATCTCAGTCTGGGGCCACAGTAGCCTATTCACAGTTGATCTTCTTTGAAATAACTGAAAGCAAACATTTTAGAAAATTACTAGTCAAATGAACATCTAGATGTTTAAATAGACATTCCAGCCCTGATAAAGTGGAGACAAAGGAAAGATGATCCTGGAGTCACTCCTTGATGTTCACATTAAGCCCTGGGTTCTCAGCCCAGATCTGCAATGAGCCCAGTCTGGACCCCACTTCAATCTACATATAACCATGGTGTTAAAAACTCAACTTACCTCTGCTCAGGAATGGTCAACATCTTTCAAGTTTTTTTTTCTTTTCAAAATAAAGTTCAAGTATTTTAATATGGTAATTGAGATCTTTCCCTTCATGAATCTTGTTCTCCAGTCAAATGGAATTATGTCTACCGTCTCTTGACCCACAATATTCTAGCTCTCTATGT
Source organism: Nannospalax galili (assembly GCF_000622305.1). Classification (NCBI taxonomy): domain Eukaryota; kingdom Metazoa; phylum Chordata; class Mammalia; order Rodentia; family Spalacidae; genus Nannospalax; species Nannospalax galili. The sequence goes on along the minus strand of NW_008337442.1, from coordinate 286,511 downwards.
TTTCAATAATTTTAACTTCCAGTTAGAGTGTTTCTCTTCACATCAGTTACTACCCATCTTTCAAACATAGCTGTTTGCTTTTCTCCTTGTGCATATTAAAATTAGAGAAACATACACATGGTTGGAAAGGTCTGAGACCCTAGAGAAAAACCTACTTCTAGACCAAAATAATTTCTTACTATATTCTAAATGCATATTCTTATATTTACAGATGGGTGTGCCTCTTACCACTTATCAAAGAAGCTCTATTTTTCAACAGATAGAAATTATTACAAAATTCCACACCTGGCCTAAAGCAGAGAATAAGTGACTGTAGAGTGCCTAGCCCTAAGGGATACATCCATCTACAATGCAACCTCTGTACCTAAGGCTCAGGGAACATTTCAGAAGAGGGGGCAGAAAGACTGTAAGAGCCAGAGGGACTAGAAACTTGCTGCTACTTAATGCATTCTAGACATGATAGGGAAGTTGCACCAATGAAATCTCCATAGTATAATAGACAAGATCCAGACAAATAGAAAAAACCAGTTGACATGTCAAAGTAGATTGGGGAAATTTCATGGGGCCCCACCTCAAGGCGAATAACTACAGGCTGAGGGAGGGAGATTCAGTTTTCTACAGGTACCAGCTGCTTGAACAGTTATCTAATCCCAAGTGGCCAGCCTAAACACAGATAAACACAAGTACCACTAAATGGACTCAGTGCATTGTGTGTGTGTGTGTGTGTCTGTCTGTCTGTCTGTCTGTGTGTGCTTGTGTGTAACAATAATAAAGAGGACAAATAATTGAGAGGGAGTGGGGGGACATGGGAGGAGTAGGAAGGGGACTTGGAGGGATAGAATAGTGCAAATAAAATACTCATGTATGAAATTCTCCCCCAAAATCGAGGAAACACTATTTTCTATACTTCTTACTTGCTATTATAGTTATAGTTAATTATTTCAGCAAAATCCTTCACACTCATCTTATTAATTACTCAAGGAAACTATTATTTTCTGATTTTTCAGATACATTGACTTTCAATTAAACTGAATCATAAAACTTTAAAAAATTCTAAATTGTTTTTAAATATTTTATTATGCGTATGAGTGTGCTGCCTGCATGTATGTAAGTGCACCTGTATCATGCAATGCCCAAGGAGGTCAGAAGAGGCCATTGGATTTCTCTGGAACTGGAGTTACAGACAGTTGTTAGCTGCCGTGTGGGTGCTGGGAATCAAACCCAGGTCCTCTGCAAGAACAGCCAGTGCTCTTAAACACTGGCCATCTCTTCAGCCCCCTAATTTTTTAATTTGATTCTAGGAAAGGCAATTTCATCAGTCAAGGACTATAGTCAGTGGTGGTAACATGAGACTAGAACTTGGGTGGTCTGGCTGAACCGATTTCTTAAGCCTTATGCTCACAAATGCTGATAGATTCCTTTTCAATGGCAAAGAAGCCTTTCGGATTAAAACACCTAATTAGGATGTATGACATTCTCAATAAAGTTTTTTATAAAAATAGAAAAGAAACCGTATTTCCTTTTAAGGGATCTTTTCCTGCTTCTGTAAAGTATAGACAAGATCAAATTTGGTTACATTTTATTTTTTTCCACCCTTTATTTACCTTTGATTTGTTCTCCATTTAAGTACGTTAAAAGTCTAGAATGGCTCTCTTGGGGCAAGTCAATTCTGCCCTCCGGCCTTGACTCCCCCAGCCTCACTCACCCTCCCATCTCCCTTGAGGTCTGTCCTCCTAGCCCGGGTCCTGTCCCATTCCTTGTCTTGGTGCCTCAGACAACTGGGGAACCACCACTACTTAACGATCCTTTGTACCCAGACCAACTCAGTTCTTTCTCAGGCCCCCAGGAACACTGCTTCTGGGCCTGGCCCAGCTCTGACCTCCCCTGCTTCCCTGGGCCTGCACCACCCACAGGCCTCTCTCCAACTGCAGGCCTCTCTCTCTGGGGTAAGTCTATTGCACCCCCAGTCCCTTGACTCCCCCAGACTCATTCCCCCCCCCCCCAGTTTCTCCTTCTAGCCTGGGACCTGTCCCATTCCTTGTCTTGGTGCCTCAGATACCGGGAAACCACCACTGCTTCCTGATACTTTACATCCAGACCAACTCAGTGCCTTCTCAGATCCCCAGGAGCCCTCTGGGCCTGGCCCAGCCCTCACCTCCCTCTGCTTCCCTGAGCCTGCACTACCCACCAGCCACTCTCCAGGTAGGTCGATAGCGCCCTCTGAGCCTTGACTCCCCCAGCCTCATTCACCCATTCACCCTCCCATCTCTCCTGCCCGTCTCTCCTTCTAGCCTGGGTCCTGTCCAATTCCTTGTCTTTGGCACCCCAGATGCTGGGGAACCACCACTGAATCCTGATCCTTTGCATCCAGACCAACCCAGTTCCTTCATGAGGTCCCCAGGAGCCCTCTGGACCTGGTCCCACCCTCACCTCCCTCTGCTTCCCTGGGCTGCAAAACCTGCCAGCCTCTGTCCTGGAAGCCAGAGCTGAACTTTTGGCTTCCTGATCCTCATCCAGACCAACCCAGTTTCCTCAGTGCAGTCCCCATGAGCCCTTGGGGCCTCTTCCCACCCCCATCTCCCCTTGCATTTCTGGGTGACACGGCCACCAGCAGCCTGAGACCAGCATCTTTCCTGGGCCTTCCCAGGCCAGTCCAATTCCCAAATTCCAGAGGCCAAAATCTTTCCTGGAGGGATCCAGACCTTAGGAGAAACCCTGAGAGCATCTGCTCCTCACCCCACTTGGGCCTCTGTGGGAACTCCTGAAGACAAAAGTAATCTGGCTACTGCAATATAAAATCAAGAGAGAACCTGAAGCTTAGATGAACCAGCTTTTCATACCCAAAAAGTAAACCACAAAGGCACATAAAGTTTACAAAAAGAAGCAGACCTAAACTTGAAGACTTGAGTCTGACACAAGAATCAGAAACTACAAAAGAAATTCACATGTTAAAATCACAGAGAAAAAATAATAACATGAAAAAACAAAATAACTTATCCCCACCAAATACCAATAGTCCTCTAGAGGAGTACAGTGAG
>NW_008337442.1:281595-283241 GCF_000622305.1 Nannospalax galili | reverse complement strand
ATTCAAGCAAAGGTTATGAAAAATTTAAGAAATCACAAGAATGGAATATGCAGGAATTGTGTGACACCATAAAAAGACCAAACCTACAAATCACAGGCATAGAGGAAGGAGCAGAATCCCAAGATAATGGCATGGACCAGATCTTCAACAGAATCATGGAAGAAAATTTCCCAAAATTAAAGAAAGACATGCCCATACAAATACAAGAAGCATATAGAACATCAAGCAGACAGGACCAGAAAAGAAACTGTCCACGGCACATCATAGTAAAAACACTTAGGGTACAGAACAAAGAGACAATACTGAAAGCTGCAAAAGAGAAACAACAAGTCACATATAAAAGAAAAACTATTAGGATTACAGCTGACTTTTCAGTGCAAACTATGAAAGACAGAAGAGCCTGTACCAAAGTATTCCCAGTTTTAAAAGACCACAGATGCCAACCCAGATTACTATATCCAGCCAAAATGTCTATTATAGTTGAAGGGGAAAGAAAAATGTTCCATGACATAAATAGGCTGAAGGAATTCATGTCCACACAACCAACCCTTCAGAGAGTTCTAGAAGCAATACAAAGACTTGAAGAAAGGAATGACTATACCCAAGGGGTTGTGGAAAGAAATTCAATGAAGGTATGACTGTGGAAAAGTACAGCTATATCAGGAATGTAAAGAGATATAAAACTGACAGGATTCAATACACATATTTCATTAATAACTTTAAATATTAATGGTTGAACTCCCCAGTCAAAAGACACAGACTAGGTGAATGGATTAAGAAACAAAACCCATCTTTTTGTTTTGTTGTCTGTCATCTCACTTTCAAGGACAGGCACTATCTTAAGGTGAAAGGATAGAAAAAAATATACCAAGCAAATGGTACTAAGAAAAAAGCAGGTGTTGCAATTCTAATATCTTACAAAATAGATTTTAAACTAAAACTAATCAGAAGAGATAAAGAAGGCCAGTTCATTCTGATCAAAGGAACAATAAACCAAGAAGATATTACAATCATGAACATATATTCACCAAACTCTGGTGCACCCAACTTCATAAAAACAGTACTACAGGACTTTAAGACCCAGATTAATCCCAACTTATTAGTAGTAAGAGACTTCAGTACTCCACTGTCTCCATTAGATAGGTCAATAGAGCAGAGTTAACAGAGAGACATCTGAATTAAACAATACCATACATCAAATGGACCTAACAGACATCTACCGAGTATTCCACCCAAGCACCAAAGGACATACTTTCTACCCCATCGAACCTTCTCCAAAATCGACCATATACTGGGGCACAAAACAAAGCTCAGCGAATACAAAAAGATTGAAATAATTCCATGCATTCTATCAGACTACATTGCAATAAAACTTACAATCAACACCAGAAGAAGCCCTAGTTACCACATGAACACATAGTGATTAAATAACACACTCCTGAATGATGAATGGGTCAAAAGAGAAATTAAGAAAGAAATAAAAATATTCCTGGAACTAAATGAAAAGGACAATCTTATACAACAAAAACTCTGGGACATGCTGAAAGCTGCCTTAGGGGGAAGTTTATAGCTCTAAATGCCTACATAAAAAAATTGGAAAGATCACAAATAAATGACTTAACATTGCAACTTAAGAATCTGGAAAG
>NW_008337442.1:280953-281478 GCF_000622305.1 Nannospalax galili | reverse complement strand
CAAGAGCTGGTTCTTTGAGAGGATAAGATTGACAGACTGCTAGCCCAGTTAACCAAAAGAAAGAAAGAGCACCTCCAAATCAACAAAATTAGAGATGAAGGGGAAAAATCACAACCAACACCAGAAAGATACAAAACATTATAAGGGCATACTTTAAAAACCTATATGCTACTAAATTTAAAAACCTAAACCAAATGGACAGATATCTAAAGGCATGGGAACCACCAAAATTAAACCAAGAAGAGATTAACAGCTTAAACAGACCCATAACACAAAAAGAAATTGAAACAGTAATACAAAACCTCCCAACTGAAAAAAGCCCAGGACCACATGGATTTACAGCAGAATTCTATCGGACATTTAAAGAAGATCTACATCCAATACTACTTAATTTATTCAAAAAGGAACAGAGCAAGAATTTCCAAATTCCTTTATGAAATCAGCATCACTCTAATACCAAAGCCAGGTAAAGATACAACCAAAAAAGAAAACTTAGACCCAGATTCTGAATGAATATAGATGCAA
>NW_008337442.1:278530-278823 GCF_000622305.1 Nannospalax galili | reverse complement strand
CTGGTAGGTAAAGAAAAAGAAAGAACCTGAAAGGGAAGAACAGTAGGAAACAGGCCTTAATAAGGGAGATATGGATAAAAATTTTGATAATTTAAATGAGAGGGGTGGGAAGGGTATACAAGGAACCTATGGGAACAAGGGAAAGAAAGAGCTCCAGGGAGGTAGGACCATAGGAATGGGGGATTATTAAGGGAGAAAGGGGGAAAATGGGGGCACCTTAATTGGGGAAACCATGATGGAGGGGTTAGACAATGCGAGAGATAAATAATGCCTAGCTAGTTTTAAAAACCATA
>NW_008337442.1:267950-278458 GCF_000622305.1 Nannospalax galili | reverse complement strand
TAAGGTTTATCTGAGAACAATTGGTCTTTGCCCAAGATTTATCTACATGAACACAGTAATTAAAAGTACCAGACTGGTGGAACTAACCTTCTTGGATGTTTAACAGACATACCTTGAGGCCTATAATAATTTGGTCAGAGGGACATAAAGGACATTTTTTTCCTCCTTGCCCTTCTAGGTTGACTAGTTCCAGGGGACTATGAGCACCTCCCAAAATGTCCTGTAATTGTGGTGGGTCACCTGTCCTCTTGATCAAGGAAGCTGAGGAGATCCCATGAGATAGACATGATCCAGTGTCCAGTCTGCGAAGAGGAGGGTCAACACAGAGGAATCATTTCCTCCATGCTTTCAAGAGAAGGGAGCCATGGTCGAGCAGGACCTTTGATGACTTATCTTCACATAGGCGGAACTGGTAAAAGAAAGAAGCCAGGGGCTCCTCCCAAGCCCATGTGACCACTGAGGAACAGATCCTCAAATGACCTTAAGAGTAAAAATAAACTGATTTATTTGGGCAAACTGTATAGTCTTAAACACCCCAAAGGAAAGTATAACCAAAGGGGCCAATATAATTTCATAAGAGTCCATATGTATAGCTAAAGGCTACATAACAAGCAACAATGCCAGATAGGTGATACCTTCTTTTGAGTTGTTGGCCAGGGTGGCCAAAGGGACTCCCAGATAGTAACCCACCATAAAACTTGGAAAATAAACAGCAGACCCCAATCTTATCTAAAGGAAAATGACAACTGATTACCACTAGATGAGGAACAGCTGATCCTTGTAAAACAAAGACCTCTAGATAGGCTGACTAGATTCACCAGATGGACAAGTAGTTGCTGGGGTGCTGATAACACAGTGGACAGTAGCAGGGATAACAGAGTATAAGGGCTCTAGCAGGTGGAGGGAGGCTATGGGAGGGTGCCATCTGGAAAGTGGGTATACAGTTGAATAAGATGGTTTGGGATATTCTGTGTGATATACACATATAGGAAAAAAAATCAACAAATTAAAAAAAAATGTATTATATTTGAGGAAGAACCATAAAAGTTTACATCACATTAATTAGTAGAAGTGATGAACATTACCATGGAAATCTACTCGATGACTTTATAGACATACTCAGGTGCCAAGGATCTGAGTACAAACGATTATGACTAGTAATAATCATATACATACAGATTAGAGGTACATGCCCCAACATTGCAGTGTTAGTAGCAAAAACAATGAGTCTTTCTGTAAGAAACAGTATATTTTAGAATGAAATGGAGATCTCTTTAAAGGTTAAAAACTCATTCAATGTTATGTCTTCCAGGGCTTATACTGAGTTCAATATTGTATAACTGTATTATTTCAACAGCAAACCTAAAAATTTTATAGCCACTTTTGAAAGAGATGTATCTGTGCTCTAGAAACTGTTATTGAGTATGTTAAAGCTATAATGAAATGCTTTTTCTAAAAAACAAAACAAAACAGATATACTCCTATGTAAAAGGAATTCCTCCCTTTGAGATCTTGTTTGGGCGACCTTCACCGTTTACTCCCCACTTAGGGGAGGAATGCCTGGCAGAAATATCTAATTACAGCCTTTTACAGTCATTGCAGGCTCTACAAAATGCTCTGAGCCAGGTACACGGGCTAGTGCAGGAGGCTCATGAGCCCAGTCATCCCTCACTGACCACTGAACAGACAGATCTGGAACCTGGTGATTGGAGTTGAGTTCACAGACATCAAGCGCCTAACCTTGAACCCAAGTGGGCTGGTCCATATCCAATCATCTTGCTGACTCCAACTGCTGTTAAGGTTGCCGGACATGCCCACTGGAGTCACTGTTCCCAAGTTAAGAGAGCCCATCCGGACCACATTCCTCAAACATGGACAGTAAAAAGAACAGACAATCCCCTCAAGGTCAGACTGGTGAAAAAATCTTAATTCTTATATTCTCCTTCTGGATAATAAAAACTGTTACTGGGTACAGTGACTGAAATCCCCATGAGCCATCCCCTGATAATTGGGTATTAAAAAGAACTTCAGATGGTAAGATCTTAGCCACTACCACTAACCACTCCCCCGGCTTTCTGTTTGGCCTTTGTGATCTGTTTTCTTTACAAGAAAAATAATAAAAAATATTTAACAAAACTAGAAGTAAAAAAAAAAGTCTAGAATAAATATATTTCTACCCCCTCTCCCCAAATACATAATTAGGTTTCAAGGTTAGCATGTGATGAAGTTGTGGAAGGGAAAGTGTGCTTGTGTGAACAGCATGGATGGGGAGATGGCTGTAAATGGGAAAGTGTGGCTGTGTGGCATGAAGGACAGGACTGAATTGCATGCTTCCACCTCTGTGTGGTTCACACCCAGCTGGGGACTGCAGGTGCTGTCCTCCAGACATACAGAACTCAAATATCCTTTGTTCTGCCTTACAGTTTTCAGCTTGGGTCAAAAATCTTAAGCACAATTTTCGGTTATGTCCAGAATATAAAGTTGCTTCTGTCTCTTAATTTTTAAGCATAATAAGTTTGTCAGAATAGCTTGTGTTGCTCTGTGTGTTCAAGGGCAAAAGTTTATAAAATGGGTAGGAAATTAGGGAAGGAAGGAAAGACTTCTTTGCCATTTTGATACATGTGATCCTTTAGAGTGACTGAAAAAGAAGACACAGCAAGAAAGAGACTTCCAAGGAGCCAGTGTTTTTTACTTCCTGCCCCCTAAAAACAGAGTATGCAAATGCTTCCTATTGAGGGTTATAATCAACTAAGTTTAGTGTGTAGTTGGCAAAAGGTTCTGAAGGGGAGTATTTGTTTCTCGGATTTTTGCTGACAATTTTTATCTTGTGTCAGTTCTCATTTTAACAAGAACTTTGTATGAAAAATGTTTGCTGTGCTTTAAATATGGTAAATGTATCAAGTGGTGATGACTGAGGAGTAGAAAAAACAGTAAGGCATGCTCTCAAGATGCTAAGGACTGTTGGACAAGAGATAACAATTTCAGCCACTGGTGGTTGGAAGAGTCTGTAACATTTAAGGTTCATTGCAGAGGCAGATCACACTGAGTTCCATACAGTGGGGTTAGAAGGTCTGAAAGTCCGAGCCATGTGGCTGGATACTTGATAATTCAGTGATGACCTAAAAATGTACCTATGTACTGAGTTTCTATTCATTATTATAAACTGATGTTTTCCTCCCTAGTAATGCTTCTTGGAAAATATCTTACAATTCTAGAAAATTGACATAGGTCAGTTTAATCAGAACTCACTCAAATATTACAGATTTTCCTCAGTGCGTTATATAAACTGCACACACATCTTTAGTAGAACATGAATTTGCAATGGTTAAAGAAAATGGTACATAATTTCTTTAAAGAATGTAGCTAACATTTGCACTTTATTTTTTTCCAAAGGCTCTATTTCTTCTGAATAGAAGCATAACTTTCATTTAGTCCAGATTGCCCTAGAAAGGTACTCTTTACATGCTTGTATTTTTATTTCATTTTTTCATAGAAAAGGAATGTGTTTTAGATGTTGGCCAAGTGGGCCACCAAATGTTACTTTCTATCACATATCATCATATAAAACAGGACATTCTCTGGCCATCTACTGTCTATACCCATGGTTATCATTGCTTCACCCAGTGATTTTAAAGCGTGTTGTTACTGAACTCCTGAATATTTTTTTCTGTTTTCTTTTAATATTATAAAATCATTTTTCCTTCAAGAGTTAATAAAATGAAAAAAAAAGAATGAAAAGTAAGGACAAACAATGTTAAAGAACTCAGTAAATTAATTTCCTATTCAAATTTTGGATTGGGGAAATGAAAAGAACAAGATCTATCACACAGTCTTCCAGCCACAGTGATCTCCATTAAATAATGTAGCTGACTTACTGTGAACTAAAACCTCTGAAATTATGGGCTAAAATAAACAAAATCTCAGGTATTTGTCACACAAAAAAAGTCTGATGGATACAGGTCAAATTACTATTTCTGGTATTAGAAAAATTTGAATATATGAAAAGCGAAAGCCATTGGCACTTCAGCTCATTCTATCAGAATTGAAAACCTGACAATTAATAACCCTCCTTGAAAAACAGACTAGAGATTCAGTTGTGTTTCCTCTCCTGCCTCAACTCACATGTTGAAATTCAGTACTTTGGAATGTGACCCCATTTAGAGATAAGGTCTTTGCAGTGGCCATCATCAAGTTAACATGGAATCATTAAGCTGGACCCTAATCTCATATACCTAGCCTTATAAACAAGGGAAATGTGGAAACAATTGCACAGAGAGAGCGCCATGCACAGATCAAGGCAGGCACTTTGGAGCTGTGCTTCTCCAAGCCAAGGAACATCAAGGAGTGCTGAAAAACAACCATGGGAAGAGGCACGGAACTGGTCCTCCCTCCTAGCCCCAGAAGGACCCAGCCTTGGAAACACCTGGATTTTGAGCTTCTTGTTTCTAGAATGAGAGAATAGATTTCTGCTCCATAAGATACACAGCCCTGGAGAACTAATACATCGAAGTAGGATCTGGATCTTGAGATTTTATTTATAAAGGCCAATGCTACGTCTCCAAAGACAACCAGAGACTGCCATTCCGCAGAACTTAGAAAGTAAATCAAGCTGGAGAACTGATAGTTTATTTCACTGGTCCAAAGGATGCTCCCATTCAGAAATGTCTGAAATTCCATAAATTTCCTCAGTTGTGGAAAGAAAGCTAACTAAAATTGACTGGAATGATCTTGCAGTTCAAATACCAAGAAAAGTGGGTTTTGATTCTCAACGAGACTTAGGTTGCCTGAAAAACAGAACGTCCTTATTCAGCGTTGTCACTCTCGTTTTCCTGGGTCACTAGGTCACAGAGTGTCTGAATGATTCAGACCTGCATGACACCAATTTGCATACACGAACAAAATTGCCAATCACCATTGTGAAGTCATCGAGTTTATTACACTGACAAAATCAGAGCATGAAGGAAGAGACAAGACTCTTGATCTCCTGAAACATTAATGTTACTCTTCCAGGAGAGTGAGAGGTGTGGGAGAGGATTTTAAATGCAGCCTCATCTCAGCCACTGGGAACAAGCAATCCCAGGACTGGACATACTTGTAAGCCAAAGTTAGAAACTTGTCTTGTCCTTCAAAGGGCCAAGAAAACAACATGAATCAGATAATTTATTCTAATTTATTCTTTGTTTTGTTTTCTTCAAATAAGATCTTGCTTTGTAGCCCTGGCTGGCCCGGTAACCACTATATTGTCCAGGCTGGACTTGAACTCTTGGCAGTCCTCCTGTTTCAATGCCCAGGTGCTGGGATTACAGGTGTGAGCCACAACACCTAGCTAAGTCAGGTACTTTAATAGAAAGATTAATATGCTCAATTTATGATAAGGACATTAAAAGAACTGCACAAACAAATAGTAGAAGGAGGGGCCAGGCTAGAGGGACAGAGTGAGGCCCTGGTGTTTCAGGATCTGTGTTCCTAGGTGGTAAGTGTGGGAACTGAGACTATGAAAGGGAAACCACTGCTGAAAACATTGTCCAGAGCAGGGAAAGGGGACTCTCTTCCTCCCCACTTCAAATGTCTTTTCAGTGCTGTTCAGTGCTGACCAGAAGGGAAGCCAGTAAAAAGGAGGCCAGGAAGCATCTGGAGTCAGCTCTGAGGCTGAGCAAGGGAAGATGTAGTAGTTTGCTTTTGCTGCTATAACAAAGTACCACAAGTTTAGTGGCTTAAAACAGATTTATTGTATTAGATTTCTGGAGGTCAGAAGTCTAAAATCAAGAAGTCAGCTGCGCTGTACTCCTTCTGGAGGCTTCTTGGGAAAATCTTCCTTGCTTTTTCTGATCACTGGAGATTGCCTGTCCTTCTTGACTCACGGCCCCTTCTTCCACTGTCTTAGATGATCCATTGCTTTAACCTCCACTTTCATGGCTACTTCTTCATTTTTTCTCTTTGCTCTCTTTGCCCCTCTCTTGTAATTACATTTGGCCAACTCAGAGAACCTCCTCATCAATTGTGCTGATAGCTTTAGTGTCAACTTGACACACCTGGGTTGAGGGAGCCTCAATTGGGGAATTGCCTCTATTGGACTGGCCTGTGGCCATGTCTGAGGGGCATCTTCTTGATGAGTGATGTGGGAGGGCCCAGCCCACTGTGGGTGGTGCCACCCCTGGGCAGGTGGGCCTGTGTTGCATAAGAAAGCAGGCTGAGCAGGGGCCAGGGGAGCAAGCCAGTAAGCAGTGATCCTCTATGGCCTGTGCTCCAGCTCCTACCTCCAGATTCCTGCCCCGAGTTCCTACCTTGGGCTCCCTGATGAACTGCGACCTGGAAGTTATAAGCTGAATAAACCCTTTCCTCCCCAAGTTGGTAGTGGTCAGAGTATTTTGTCACAGCAATGAAGAACAAACTATGACAACTGGTAACCATATGTGTAAAGCCCCCTTTTGTAAATTAACATTCATGAATCCTGGGGAATTCAAAGTGAATGCTGAGGGACCATTATTCTGCTCATCAGAGGAGAAATGAACAGACATGATAAATAAGTGACAAAGGTCTCTTGAAAGCTCTTGTCTGTCTTTTCTATTCTCTATAGAAGTTTTTTTGCACTGTAATATACTATTTTAGCTAGCTGATTTCTATGCAAAATTCATTAGATCAGCTTTTGAAGGCCAAGTGCATTTGCTATTTATAAGGTACTACACTGAAGGCCCAATGAAACATTCATTGTCCCAGCAGACCTTGCTGCAAACTGCTATCGAAGGGAATTATTTTTGAATCAAGCAATTACTGAGATGGAATCAGAGGGTGGAGCTGAAAGGCCTCTGGACACCAGTGGGGCAGATCCCTAGATGAAAGATGCTTTCCAGATGAGCTAACATAGCCTACATGACAGCTGAGAAGCCATCAAGGGAAGGGCTCTGGAATTTCAGTAGACCTCCAACTTTGGTATCACAGCTTCTGTGGGAAGCAGAGTAGCAGAGACTTCCATTCTTTAAATCCTTCTCTTGGGATGGCTGGAGAGAGCATGCCCCACCCAGGAGCTCCCATGCAGCCAAAGCCGACCACACACAGACATTAGCTGTTTTTAGAGATGGTGATGGCTTAATTCTAGACAATTGAAAAATCTGAATATATTTTTCATAGAGAAGAGACCCCAAGACCTCATAACATAAAGCTTAGAAATAGCTGCCGTTATACGTAAGAGCAAGCTTCTGTGGACTGCTTTACACCCATGCTTACATGGATGGCTTACATGAATGGCCCTGGTTAAACCCAGCGACCACAAAACAAAAACAAATCAGAATGGCATGAAAGCAGGAGGGGGGACTTGGGGGGCACGAGAGGGGGACAGGGAGGGGTAGGAGATGAACATATCAGTATTTGTGTGTATGAAACTGTCAATTTAAAAAGCTGTTGTGGTCTTCATCTATTCTTTTATTCTGAGAGTTTCTAAGCACTGCCTCTTCCCACAAAAAAGTTCAATTGAAGCCTTTGAGAGGGAACTGACACTGATTCTAACCACTCCAACAGCTATCAAAATATCCGAAAGCAAATCCTGAATCCATCACTCTAGAGTCCAGCCTTGGAAGACAAAAGAAAAATGAGGAGGAACCCAATAGAGGGATGCTTTTGGAAGCCCTTGTCAAGAAATTCCAATGGACTCTCATATGGACATTTGAAAATTGCCCTGTTCTGACTTTTTTCTAGTTCCCTGTCTAGAACTTGTAGTGCTAATTACTCTTGCCTTTGTTTCTCCTTCACATCTCCTAGTCATGATTTGAGGACTTTCTTTTCCCCTTAGAGATAAGAGTTGGCTAGGGAGTTAGGGTAAAAAGACCCCAAAGAAAAGTAGCCAGTTTCTTGGCTAAAAGTCAAAATATCCTTGGGCCTGTTAGCAACATACTCTGTTCCAAAGGCCAAAAAATGTCAAAAGTATTTGGGAGCTTATATCTAATCCTTAAAAGATTTTAGGGTTACCCCTTCAGAGGGGGGAATGTTAGAGTAGCCAAAATCCCCATAAAATGAATAAATAAAGAAGAAAGAGTACATGAAGTTATCAGAAAAAAGTGATGGGGAAATATGGGAGGAATTGGAGGAGAGGGAGTGGGCATGGATTTGGTCAAAACACCTTATATGCATGCATGAAATTCTCAATAAATTATTTATTTTAAAAAGATTTATCATAGTAATCACTTTTAAATATTAACATTAAATGTGTTTACACTGTTGTTCTACCAATATGGAAAGTTTTCATGAAAACTGGAACATTTTCCTCATTAAACAGATATGTGAACAATGATGCTGTGAGCATTACAGAAGAATTTGAGAACCTCTTTTCAATTCTTTTGGATACACACATTTGAGTAGAGTTGCTGGATCACATGGAACCTCGATGCCTAACATTTTGACGAGCTGCCAAATTGCTTTTTGCAGCGATCAACTATTTTACCATCTCCTCAGCAATGTACAAAGGCTCCAGTTTCTCTGTATATTTGACAAGACTGATTATTTTCCATAAAAACAATTAAAATCATCTTAGTGTGTTTGAATAGGTCTTTCACTATGGTTTTAATTTGCTTTTCTATAAACACTGATAATGTCAGGCATCTTTTAAAGTAATTATTTCCATTCATACATCCATTTGGAAAATGTTATTCAAGTCCTTTGCCCACCCCTCCCAACTTTGTGTCCTCTTTTATTATTTTTTTATAACCTACCAAATCTAATTAATGTTGCTCATATACTCATGAGTGTGGAGCCATCCACTCTGGAGTGTGGTCCATCTACCAGGGGCTACACCTTTAAAGAAAACCAACTCTTCCTCACTCCGAAGCCATCAACTACCAATAGCTCCTCATTTAGACGTGGGGGCTCATGAGCCCCTCCCTCCTCCACTAACATTACTTTTAACCAGAGGCAAATACAGTGTAAAGACCAATTATATAAAATACTAGAAAGAGGGAAAAATGATAGAAAGAAAGAAGGAAAATGATAAAAATTCACAAATGTATAAACTTCAAAGTCATGAAGGAAACACAGAGTTACTGTAGCCCTTGTTTCTCTACCTGCTTGTGAGGCTGGAGTCTGTAACTGTTTTCATTCATGTTCTTTGTCTTCATCTGAGAGCTCACTTAGGGTATCTTTTCTCTGGTGTGATTAGATTGTCTTTGCTGAAAGGTCTCTTGACCGTGACTCTCTTAATTATATTGGACTTCTTTAGGGTCTGATTACTCAGGGGTTCTAAATTATATTGGTATTACTTTTATTATAAAAGAGGGATAAAGCAGAATATGCTCTACAAAATTCTGCTAGGTTCCAAAGAACTTTCTTCTGCCATTTTGTTCAGCATTGGCCCTTATTTCCTTTGACAATTAAAAATGTCATTTAAGTCAGGAAAATAATACTTTTGTTTGATGATTGCCTTAGGGTATGAGAGGCCTTAAATGACCAGGTGGTCAGCTGCGCTTTTTCATTCAATGGAACACTTGCCCTGTCTCTGGCGGAACACATTCTGTCTCTGGAGTTATTCAACAGAACTCTTGTCCTGTCCCTAGTGGAACGCTTTTTGTCTCTGGAGTTAATCTTGTTCTGCCAATTCCAAAGATATACAGAAGTAATGAACCCCTCATGAGTGGTTTATACGTTATATTAACCAGAAGAGTCCCTCACTCGTCCTTGGTGCCCGGACTTATTCTATGTCTAGTCACAATATTATAATTTGAGTAAGAACATCTTTTATTACATATTCTTTTGGAACACATCTAACAGCTTGTAGGCTAGCACCCTCCTCTTACAAGATGCTTTTCCCAGATGGTACTAGAATTGGGTTTTCAGTAGGTCGTGCCATCATTCTAAACCACTAACTTCTTTTGGATGATGGGGTACGGAATAAGGCCAGTGGACGTCAGTGACCCAACCCTGTTTCCTCCCTGTGCATTCTATCACAAGGGTCATCATAGGAGCCGACCCTATCTGCATCAAAGAAACCTAAGAAATGTCCATTTCCCATCTCTGTGGTACAGCAGAGAGTAAGGATGGATGCCGAATACAATCGACGACGTTAGCAGGCACAGCTTGCTCTGTTATATAATGTAGGTCTTTGCACAGATGCCAGTTCTATAAAAAGACTTCACATGGCCATATTATTCAAAATAACACTGCTTTGTCTTTATATCTCTTTACTTTGGTTCATTTTTTTACAGAGACTATACAACTATCTTAACAGATGCTTAGTTACATGCTTGTGTATTGCTTGTTTTTGCCACTATTACACAATGTGCATAAAGGCAGGATCTACGGTCCTAAAACACTTCTGTAAATATGGGAAGTAGATATTGTTCCATAAATAGAAGAGACAGTGATGATCAGAGAAGCCATTAGTACCAGTCATTAAGCAAAGTTAATGTATCATGCTAACTCTAAAGTTTGACTTCGGATGATTTTAACACGAGAGACAAAGAGAAGTTCAGGGGATTTACTAATATGCTAATATTTGTGTTCTTCTCCCTTTCTGTCCTTTCCTT
>NW_008337442.1:261376-266940 GCF_000622305.1 Nannospalax galili | reverse complement strand
CTCAAACAGGCATAGGAAGCAGAGCTGAGACAGACTGGAAGTGAGCATGGCTTTTGACTCTCAAAGCCCACCCCTGTGATGTACTTCCTCCAGCATGGCCACACCTCCTAAAGGTTCCATGACTTTTTGCAAACAGCACCAGGAACTGGGGACCAAGTGTTCACAAATACTTGGAACCTAAGGGGGACACCCATTCAAGCCACGACGACCTCTGATATGAAAACTGTAGTCTAGGAAAAATAGAGAACAAGCAACTTGAAGAAAATAGGGCCACGCAGAAAGTTGAAAACAATAAAAATAAACTTACTTTCATTAATATCCTTGGAGAGATAAGGCATTCCAACTGTGAAATAAAGGTCAAGAAGCTATGAAAATAAAATATTTAAAGTGAGGAGGATTAATTTCAAATCTAGCTGGGTGTGGTAGCATATACCTGTAATCCCAGACAGGAAGATCATGAGTTTGAGGCCACTCTAAAATATACAGTGACTCCTTTTGTTTTTTCTTCCTTCCTTCCTTCCTTCCTTCCTTCCTTCCTTCCTTCCTTCCTTCCTTCCTTCCTTCCTTCCTTTCTCTCTTTCTTTCCCCTCCTTTCCTCCCTCCCTCCCTCCCTCCCTTCCTTCTTCCTTCTTTCCCATCTTGTAAAAATTTCAATGACTTCTCAATAGCATTAAGCTAAAGGCTAAACCTTTTTCTAATTCACACCTGCAAACAATGCACACAGTGAAACTACATCAGCTAGAAACCTGAGAGATATTACCAAATTTAGGGATCAGTTTAATAAATATATTTAAAAAATTACTAAGTAGCTAGTATCAACAGTGGATCAGAATGAAGGCACATAGACTGCAGAGGACAGGCTGCAGAAGGAAAGCTGCTCATCACTCTGCAATGTTATCAGAAGCCATGTTTGGTGTATTATAATGTTAATCTCTTACTGATATGCTTAAATGTCCCAGAAGGTGAACCTATGTGGCAGAGATTGCCATTATCAGTTCCACATGCATTTTCTGCTTCCTCCTGGGCTGGGTGTTTTGCTACAAGCAGATAGACTACCTCCTCTTGCTTCTTTGTGATTCAAGTTCCGAGGTGATCAGGTTTGGATAATGAAATTTAACTGGAAGTATGTCTATTGTGACTGCCAATCAAGGAAGGGAGACATGGCTTCTTTATTTCTTTCTTTTCCCTCATGTCTGGCCTTGTGTCTGGAATTCAGACACAATGTCAGGCGTTTGAAGGACCTTTTTAAACTGAAAAAGTTTGGTTTTTGAGACAAGGTTTTGTTATATAGCCTAGATTGTTCTTGAACTTGCAGTGTGGTGCAGGCTGGTCTAAAGCTTGATTTTTCTGCCTCAGCCTCCTAAGCACTAAGATTTGTATTAATGTTTGTGTCCCTGTTGTTATCTTTTCGTTTTTAAAACAACAGCAGTCACAAAAACTCATCTCAACCTAATTCTGGACTCTGAGCTTTAAAAAAATAGGAATTCAGAGCCTAAAGATGTTTCCATTTTTCTTATATTTCAACCACATGAAGAAGTAGCATTAAAATTCCAAATAAGAAAAAAACCCAAAACCAAATAAGAAAAATGAAACCTGAGATGGCAGCTAAGGGTTGAGATGGTGAAGTCCTAATTTGGGGTTAAGGTGCCATTCTGTAGCCCTTTACTTTTTCAGTTTAAAAAGGTCCTTCTGAATGCAGACAGTTTGCCAGTGATACATGCCTCTGTAATATTCTTAAAAAATTTTAAATTGTAAGGGCCGGAGAGACGGCTCAGTGGTTAAGGGCACCTCTTGCAGAGGACCCAGGTTGGGATCCCAGCATCTACATGGCCGCTAACAACCATCTATAGCTCTACTTCAGGGGATCCAACTCCCTCTTCTGACTTCCATGGGCATTGTGTGACACAAGTGCACATATATACATGCAGGCAGTACACTCATACACATAAAATAATAAATAAAACATTAAAAATTAAATTGTTATTACTTTGTAGTTTCACATCTGTTTGCCTTACATACTGACCATTCCCACCTCCCTAAAACCTGTCTCCCTCATCTCAATAAATCTCTCACGTGTTCACGACTATTTGTTTTGTTTTGTGACTCGGCAAGATTAACCAGGGCCATTGGTTTGACTGTGCGTTTGGAGCCATTGGAACCTGGTGGCCTCAGGAGAGGGTACACAACTAAAGACAGTGATTGTCCTTCTCTCAGAATCCATGGAGAGTCAATAGTTGAGAGGTAAAGGGTAGGCCCTGTGAGCCCCTCCCCCTTCCTTGATTGATTGCTCATGGGGCGGGTCTTCTGAAGGTCCAGGATTCTCCATAATGTTCATTTTCTTTCTTTTCTCCCATTCTCTCTTTATTCTCTTGTCCCTCAAATTGAGGTTCGTGATTAAGCATTCAAATTCTGATACTTATTGGCATTTGGATTATATGTTATTTGAAGGAGACTTTAATGTGCTTCCAAAGCTACTGCTTAATTGTGGAAATGAAGTTAAAAAAAAAAAAAAACACTGTTGTAAGCAAGAGTCCAGTAAATTATTCAGTCTTAGAAGAATGCTTTATCATCAGATGTTTATAGCTTTAAGGCCAGAACAGAGACAGAACACAGAAGAGCCGTTCAAGTTGCCCTCTTGGTGATGGTGAAATGGTACTGAAAGCTTTGCTGTTGCTAGCCTCTGCTGCCTGTGCTCCCTGGGAGTTAATGGAGATGGCAATTTAATTATTGCCAGGAGCCCACCCAGCCGGTGAAATGCAATTCAGGAATAACTCTGTGAGAGAGGGAGCTGCTATAATGCAGGATGCTGAACAATTAGCCTTTTCAAGGTTAGCCAAGGTCTAATATAACACAAACTCTTCAGCTATAACATTACCACTCTTCCCAAGTCATCATAAAGTGAATCAAGATCTATGCATAATAGTGAGATGTGTTCAGTGTTGCCAAACAAAAGACCCACAGATGAGTGTGGAGCTATTCACAATGCCAAACCACATGATTTGAAAACCAAATTAAGAAACAGAAATAAAACCTTCAAACTCGCCAAAACTCCATCAAAACAATGGTTTCATAGATATTAGAAATGTAGAACTTCGGAGGTTTTTTTTTTTTTTCTTTTCCCTTTTTCTTTTCATCAATTCTAGGCAAGTATCTGGGTGCTTCAGCCTGAAAAAACAATTATGAAAAAATCATCAGAGCATTGTCTGATTTGTAAATCCATAAAGATTTCTACATGAGGACAATTATCATCGTTATAAACAGGCACTCTTTTGTTGTGAGCTGGAGGGTAAATGGAGATGTTTCCCCACCGCACTGGCTATTTTGGATGTAGGGCTTGGGGAGGGGAACACAGGCTTGAGAAAACCGAGAAGCCTGAAGAACCCAAATAATGTTTGATTTCTTTTCTTTTCTTCAGGCTGGACGTGCTCTCACAAAGATCTACCTGGCTCTGCCTCCTGAGTGCTGGGATTGAAAGCATAAGCTACATGCCTGGCTCTGTTTGATTTCTTACTAGAGGACTTTCCCCGCTCCCTTATCAGTCTGTTGGGGCTACTCTTTTTACTTCTATAACCTGATCACACTTATTCCATAGTTCTCCCACACTATCATCTGGTTTTCAACTATCCTTGTGAAATCTCCTCATGTACCCCAATCAGAAGTCTATATATCACAGTGGTTAGACAGTAGATGCCTATAAGTGCTGTGAAGTGTTTAAGAAAGCAATTCTCAGAATTTCATGATTATAAATTGCTCAAAATGAATAGATGGGTGGGTGTACAGGAGGGGTGAGATTTGACGGAGTTAGGAGTTATGAGAGATGAAATATCTAAGTCCTCTGGCTCACAAGCTCTTGCCAGCTTTTCAGCCACGCCATCTCTAGCTTCAGGGTCCCCATCAAAGTCCCTGAGCTCCTGTTGACCAGGGGATCCCATGGACTCCCAAACAATACTGGCCATTGTTTTTGCTCTTGGTTCCCCACTAGAACATCATGTAAGACCCTATTGCTAAAGACACTACATACATGAACTGTAGAACAGAAAAGGAAAAAATTAAGGTGGTGCTAACCTCAACTGGCTAGTGTTCACAGTGCTGGAAAGTTCTATGCACGTTACCTGAAGAGAAAATTAAACATCAACCTTACCCAGTTGCAAATACTGTAAACTACAAAGGCAACTGGCCTGTCAAGATAAGCCCACTGGTGCAATAGTGGCATGAATATGAAAATAACCAATCACATTCTAATTGGACTTAAGGTCTGCCTCAAAGGATGGATCACATACCTGATATTGATATCAGGCCTAGGAACCTAAAGCTAGACAGGTCATAGGCCATATGAGAGAGCTTAATATAGTTTTCTGTTAAATGATATAATATTAAACTGACTTCTAGTGACTTATTGTTATATCCATAGATTAATGCATCTCTCAACTCTAAGCAGAGAAGCTTCTTTATGCAGTAACGATGATGAACACAGAGAAACACAACTGGAAGACATGCAGAGAATAAGGTTGCAGAGTGCTTATCCCTGAATAGGACACTCATATCAAACTTTTGCCTCCCAAGGCTCAGCGTTCATTGGGGAAGAGGGGGATGAAAAATTGTAAGAGCCAGAGGAGATGGGTGGCCACAAGAAAAGAAGAGTTTTCCAGGCAGTTGATCAGTTACTGGTACAAGCTCACAGTAATGGTGAGAGTATGAGCACGTCCCACGTAAGCTCAAGTCAGACAAAACCCCAGACATGGGGAAGTGGGTAGGAAACCCCAACCCTACCTGAGGAACTATTGGCAACTGATGGCTGCTGGGAGGGGGAGTCAGTGTCTTTCAAAGGTGTGACTCTTGGTAGGTTAACCAGGCTCCAGCAGATGGACCCATGCTCAAGGACACTTGGAGACACAAATTAGACTCTCTAGAACTCATTTGCAGTGTATAAAAATCTAATTTTGGGGGGGATGAAGAGATGGCTCAGTGGGTAAGAGTACTGGCTACTCTTTCAGAGGACCCAGGTTGGTTCACACAATTGCATGGCTGCTAACAACTGTCCATAACTCCATTTCCAGGGGATCCGATGCCCTCTTCTGACCTCCATGGGCATTGCATGATGTGGATGCACTTACATACATGCAGGCAATATACTCATACACATAAAATAAAAATAATAAATTTTTTTTGCAATTAAATTAGAATATTCTAACTGAAAAACAATTACTGTGAAACTATTTACATTCTCATAGAATTATAAACATTTCTCAAGGAATACTTTACAGCACAACTTTTTTTTTTCATACAGAAGAATTCATTCCAAAGCAATTGACATTGAGACGTTTTCACATGCATTTCTAATCTCTATATGCATGACTATCACTGGTCACAGTCGCCCACCTTCTGAGCTCCTCGGCATCTGAGCATGAATACAAACTCGTCAGATAGACAGCCTTCCTCTCCCACTAGAGGCTCCATACTCTGCCATCCCTGTCACTGTCCACTGTGTTGTCAGCACCCTCATCCATTCCCCCCTGTCTGCCCTTCTGGTAAATCTAGTCAGCCAGAGGTCCCTGTTCCAGGAG
>NW_008337442.1:258110-258824 GCF_000622305.1 Nannospalax galili | reverse complement strand
ATAGAAAGGCTATAGACTTTTGTAGGTTAATTTTGTAACCTGCCACTTTACTGAATGTGTTAATAATTTCTAGGAGTTTGCGCGTGGAATTTTTGGCATCCCTTAGATATATTATCATATCATCTGCAAAAAGGGATAATTTCAGCTCTTCTTTTCCAATTATTACTCCTTTAATTTCCTTCTCTTGTCTTATTGCTCTTGCAAGAGTTTCAAGTACTATGTTAAAGAGAAGTGGGGATAGCAGGCAGCCTTGTCTGGTTCCTGATTTCAATGGGAATGCTTCCAGTTTTTTTCCATTTAGAATGATGTTGGCTGTGGGTTTGTTATATATGGCTTTAATTATGTTAGGTATGTTCCCTCCAGTCCAATTCTCTCTAGAACGTTGCGCATAAAAGCATGTTGAATTTTGTCAAAGGCCTTCTCTGCATCTATTGAAATGACCATGTGGTTCTTGTCGTTGAGCCCATTTAGGTGATTTATGACATTTATTGACTTTCGTATATTGAACCATCCCGGCATCTCTGGAATAAAGCCAGCTTGATTGTGGTGGATGATCCTTTTGATGTGTGTCTGTATGCGGTTTGCAAGTATTTTATTGAGAATTTTTGCATCTATGTTCATTAAGGATATGGGTCTATAGTTTTCTTTTTTGGTTGTATCTTTACCAGGCTTTGGTATTCGAGTGATGTTTACTTCATAGAAGGAATTTGGAAG
>NW_008337442.1:253519-255649 GCF_000622305.1 Nannospalax galili | reverse complement strand
GGTGAGAAGGAAGAAGGATCAGGAAGCAGTATTGGTTCCCCAGGTGTCTGGGGCCCCGAGACTAGGAATGGCGCAGGGCCCTAACTAGGAGTATAGAACGGCACGTGGGGGAGGGGGAATGGAAGGGTGAATAATGAGGCTTAGGGAGTCCCGGCGTGGAGAGCTGCACTATAGACTTACCCCAAGAGGCCTGAGGATAGTAGTCAATAAAATATTTTTAAAAATCTAAGTTTTTAAACATGAAGTTGACTTAAAATAAGTTGCTAGTATGTGGTACTGGGTGTGTATTTACATACTTACCTTCTCAGTTCCACTCACTGGCTCCTCTTCCTCTCTCCTTTCTGGGATCATAGCTCTCTCTGGATGACAATGTAAGTAGCTAGCTCGTCAAGGTTTGTGGAAATGCCTAATCTTTATTCTCATGGAGACATCTTATTTAGATATTTACATTTTTTGGCACTATCCCCTTTAAAAAATTTAAAATATATTTATTTATTTTTATTTTATGTGTACGAATGTTTTAACTGTGTGTATGAAAGGGCACCCATGTGTGCAATGCCTGTGGAGGCCAGAAGAAGGCGTCAGATCCCCTGGAACTGGAGTTCTGGACAGTTGTTAAATGCCACATGAATGTTGGGAACTAAACCCAGGTCCTCAGAAGGAGCAGCTAGGGCTCTTAACCACTGAGCCATCTCTCCAGCTCCCAATATTCCCTTTTTAGAAATCACTATATTTATAATGTTTGTTACAGCAATCCTCAAAGCAGTTATATAATTCAATATTGATAAAAATTGAAATGGATTTGGAGATCCTAGCAGATAGCCTGAGAGGGTAGGTTCGGACCTCCATCAGGGTAGTGGCTCAGGGCTTAGCAGATCGCCAGAGAGTGCCAGGTTCTAGTCTCCCTCTGGCCTCCAACTACCAGAAGGCCTGACAACCCAGGGATTTTCCTGACAGCCCCTAGATCCTGCCTCCAGGTGGTAGTGAGCTTTCCCTAATTGCACCATACCATCCCCTTAGCTGGGATTTTGTGAGGCCCCTCCCAAGGCCCCAGGGCAGATCTGGCTTTGGTAGACTAAGGCTGAGATCCTAGCAGACAGCCTGAGAAGGTGGTTTCAGACCTCCATCGGTATAGTGGCGGAGATTTCAGAAGACCACCAGAGAGTAATGAGTTCTGGCCCCCCTCTGGCCTCCCTCTGGCATAGGGTTGACAACACACTGGACTGCCTGAGAGAGCCTGGATCCTGCCTCCATGTGGTAAAGAAAGCCTGAGTATACCTGACTGGAACCTGAATTGGGCTTCTGTGGGTACCCCTGAATAACTGATCTGAAGCCATCAGTTCCCTCCAAAATAAACCTGAGAGAACCTGAACCCTGGACCAACCAGCTTTACATAACCAATAAAGAAAGGATCTAGGCATCCAGATAATACAAACAGAAACATACTTCAACTTAATTCTCATATGAGAATCATAAACAACAAAAGAAATTGACATGCCAAAACCACAACGAAAGAATAATAAAATGGAAAGCCCAAATACTATGTCCCCAACAAACCCCACCAATCCTGTAGAAGAGTTCTACAAGGATAACCCCCTAGATATAACCCAGGACACTGAATTTAAAAGAACAATCATAAACATAATCAAGGAATTCAACTACTTTAAAGAACACATGAGCAAACAAACTAAAGAGCTAAAAGAAGATAGGGATAAACTTCTGGATGAATTCACAAAAGAGATATAAACATTGAAGAAGATTCAGGCAGAAATGAAGAAGGAAGTGCTAAACTCAATAAGCCAACTTGAAACAACAGGGGAAAGCCTCATCTCTAGAATGAATGACATGGAAAACAGAATATCAACACTGGAGGATAAAGTTGAAGAATTGGACCACTCAAGCAAAGATTATGGGAAATTTAAAAAAACACAGAAATGGAATATGCAAGAGATGTGGGACACCATGAAAAGACCAAATCTACAGATCATAGGCATAGAGGAAGGAGAATTTCAGGTTAATGGTATTGACCAGATCTTAAATAGGATTGTAGAAGAGAATGTCCTGAAATTAAGGAAAGGCATCCTGATACAAATACAGGAAGCACATAGAACACCAAATAGGATCAGAAAA
>NW_008337442.1:250315-253508 GCF_000622305.1 Nannospalax galili | reverse complement strand
AAAGCAATGTACAGAACAAAGAGAGGATACTGAAAGCAGCAAAAGAAAAACAAGTCACATACAAAGGAAAGCCCTTCAGAATTACAGCTGACTGACTTATCAAAGCAAACTATGAAAGCCAGAAGAGCCTGGACCAAGGTATGACAATAGATGCCAGCCCAGAATACTTTACCAAGCAAAAATGTCTATTATAGTTGAGGGGGAAAGAAAAATCTTCCATGACACTAATAGCCTAAAAGAATACATGTCCACAAAACCAGCGCTCCAAAGAATACTTGAAGCAATATAGAGAGCAGAGAGAGAAACAACTACATCCTAGGGGCAATTAAAGAAAATAAACAAAGATATAATCTAGGAAACACAAAATTACACAGAGAACACAAACAGCAATCAAAATGACAGCAACCAATACACACGGTTCAAAAATAACCTTAAATATCAATGGACTGACTTTCCCAGTCAAAAGACACAGGTTAAGTGAATGGAATAAGAAACAAATCCACCTCTTTGCTGTCTTCAGGAAACCCATCTCACCTTCAAGGACAGGCACTACCTTAAGGTAAAAGGATGGAAAAGAATAATCTAAGCAAATGGCACTAGGAAACAAGTAGGGGTTGCAATTCTAATATCTAACAAATTAGACATCAAAGTAAAACTAATCAGAAGAGATAAGGAGTGCCACTCCATTCTGATCAAAGGAACAGTTAACCAAGAAGTTATTACAATCCTTAACATATATGCACCAAACTCTGGTGCGCCCAAATTTATAAAACAATACTACTTTAAGATACAGATTAACCCCAACTCAGTAATAGTAGGGGACTTCAATACCACACTGTCTCCATTAGACAAGTCAACTGGACAAAGAATAAAAAGAGAGAGGTCTGATTTAAATACCATACATCAAATGGACATAATAGACATCTTTCGATTATTCTACCCAAACACCAAAGAATACACTTTCTACTCAGCACCCCGTGGAACTTTTTAAAAAAATGGACCACATACTGGGCCACAAAACAAACCTCAACAAATACAAATATATTGAACTAATTCCATGCATTCTATTGGACCACAAAGCAATAAAGCTCAAAATCAACACTGGACGAAGCCCTAGTCACTACACAAACTCATGGCAATTGAACAACACACTCCTAAACAATGAGTGGGTCAAAGGAGAAATTAAGAAAGAAATAAAAGAATCCCTGGACTTCAACAAAAAGGACAATACAACACAGCACAACTTCTGGGACACATTAAAAGCAGTCCTAAGAGGGAAGTTTATAGCTCTAAGTGTCTACATTAAAAAATTAGAAAGTGCCCAAATAAATGACCTAACACTGCAACTCAAGGCACTGGAAAGGCAAGAACAAATGAAACCCAACCCAGCAGAAGAGAAGAAATAACAAAAATCAGAGCAGAAATTAATGAAATAGAAACAAATAAAACAAAACAAAGAATCAATGAATCTAAGAGCTGGTTCTTTGAAAAGCTAAACAAGATAGACAGACCCTTAGGCCAGTTAACCAAAAGAAAGAGCAAATCTAAATCAACAAAATCAGAGATGAAGGGGGAAATATCATGACACCCAAAAGATACAGACAATTATAAGGGAATATTTAGAAACCCTATACTCTACTAAATCTGAAAGTCTAAAAGAAATGGATGGATATCTGAAATCATGGGAACCACTAAAGTTAATCCAAGAATAGAGCAACAGTTTAAACAGGCCCATAACGTATAAGGAAATTGAAATAGTAATACAAAGCCTCCCAGCTAAGAAAAGCCCAGGCCCAGATGGATTTACAGCAGAATTCTACCAGACATTTAAAGAAGACCTCTAACCAATACTACTTAAATTATTCAAAAATAGAAACAGAGAGAACTACCAAATTCCTTCTATGAAGCCAGCATCACTCTAATACCCAACAGGTAAAGACACAACCAAAAAAGAAAACTATAGACCCATATCCTTAATGAAGATAGATGCAAAAATTTTCAACAAAATACTTGGAAACTGCATACAGACACAGATCATAATCAAGTAGGCTTTATCACAGAGACGCAGGGCTGGTTCAATATATGCAAGTCAATAAATGTCATTAATCATATAAATGGACTCAAAGACAAGAACCCCATGGTCATATCAATAGACGCAGAGAAGGCCTTTGACAAAATTCAACATGCTTTTATGTTCAAAGTCCTAGAGGGAATTTGGTCTAGAGGGAACATACCTCAACATAATTAAAGCTATATACAACAAACAGCCAATGTCATTCTAAATGGAGGAAAACTGGAAGCATTCCCATTAAAATCAGGAATCAGAAAAGGATACCCACTATCTCCACTCTTTTTCAATATAGTGCTTGAAACTCTTGCAAGAGCAATAAGACAAGAGAAGGAAATTAAAGAAGTACTAATTGGAAAAGTAGAGATTAAATTATCCATTTTTGCAGATGATTATATTATATCTAAGAGATGCCAAAAACTCCACCAGAAAACTCCTAGAAATTATTAACACGTTCAATATAGTTAGTGGCAGGTTATAAAATAAATCCAAAAAATCAGTAGCTTTTCTGTACAGCAATAACAAGCAATTGGAGAAAGAGTACAGGGAAATGCTCCCATTCACAATTGCTGTAAAGAATTAAAATAGCTTAAGAATTAATGGATTCATGGATTGGAAGAATTAATGGTGTTAAAATGACCAATCCACCAAAAGCAATATATAGAGTCAATGCAATCCCAATCAAAATTCCCATGACTTACTTCACAGAATTAGAAAAATCCATCCTTAAATTCATATTGAGGCACAAAAGACCCTGGATAGCCAAAGCAACCTTGAGCACAAAGAGCAACGCTGGGGGGGATTACTATACCAGATCTCAAAGTATACTACAGAGCTATAGTCATAAAAACAGCACGGTACAGGCAGGAGCTCCTTCCAAACCTATGTCACTTCTGAGGAACAGCTCCTCAAATGACCTTAAGTGCAAAAATAAACTGATTTATTTTGGGCCAACTGTATGGTCTGAAACACCCAAAAGGAAAGTATAACCAAAGAGTAAAGTTATCAATATATTTCTTTAAGAGTTCAAGGGATTACACTTCCCGGACATTAGACTTAAGTCTATATAAAAAGTTATCTAGACAATTATTTCTCATTGATGATTTTATTCCTCACCAGAAAATG
>NW_008337442.1:234253-249980 GCF_000622305.1 Nannospalax galili | reverse complement strand
AATCAGACTGGCTAGGATCAAGAGAACAAATGATACCAAATGCTGGTGGGATTGAAAACTCTTGCAACCTCTATGGAAAACAGTGTGGAGAACTCTTAGAAAACTAAAAATGAATCTATCATGATTCAGTTATACCACTCCTTGGCATATACCCAAAGGACTCATCCTATTGTAGAGGTGCTTGTACAACCATGTTTGTTTCTGCTCTTTTCACAATAGCTAAGAGACGGAACAAACTTAAATGTCCCTCAACTGACAGGTGGTTAACAAAATGTGGTATATTTGCACAATGGAGTTCTATTCAGCAGTAAAGAAAGATAAAATAATGAAATTTGCAGGTAAATGGATGGATCTAGAAACTGTTATACTAAGTGAAGTAACACAGACTCAGAAAAATAAACGATGTATGTTCTCCCTCACATGTGGATCGTAGCATCAAATCATTTTAAATTCCAGGTCCTTTTAAAAAGATGATGCTATACAGCAGTCTCTTCTGCATGAAATAACTACCATCATCATGACTTCTGCTAAGCCTGATCACTAAACATCATCACAACTGGGCTTGTTGAAGGTTGTGCTCATTCATTAAAGGAGTGCCAAGCAGGGTCACTGGATCCTCACCGGAAAGCAAATCTTGAATCCATCACTCTAGAGTCCAGCCTTGGAAGTCCAGCATTGGAAAACGAGGAGGAACCCAATAGAGGGATGCTCTTGGAAGCCCTTGTCCAGAAATTCCAATGGACCCTCATATGAACATTTGGAAATTGCCCTGTTCTGACTTTTTTCTAGTTCCCTGCCTAGAACTTGTAATTCTAATTACTCTTGCCTTTACTTCTCCTTCATATCTCCTATTCATGATTCAAGAACTTTCTTTTCCCCTTAGAGACAAGAGTTATGCAATTTGGTAGTCTTTTAGATAGACCCACTAAAGGGGTCCTCCAATTGCCTCACACTGTGTCCCTGTTTAGCATGGAAGAAGCTAGAGCAGTCTGCATCCCTATTCCCTATTGGCAATTTGGGTAACCCCTTCAGAGGATGGTGTGATAAGAATAGGAGGCAGGAATTGGCTAGGCAGTTTGGGTAAAAAGACCCCAAAGAAAAGTAGCCAGTTTCTGGGCTAAAAGTCAAAATGTCCTTGGGCCTGTTAGTAACATACTCTGTTCCAAAGGCAAAAATGTCAAAAGTATTTGGGAGCTTTTATCTAATCTTTAAAAGATCTTAGGGTTACCTCTTCAGAGAAGGAATGTTAGAGTAACCAAAAGCCCCATAAAAATAAATAAATCAATCAAAGAAGAAGAAAGAGTACATGAAGTTATCAGAAAAAATTGATAGGGAGACATTGGAGGAGTTGGAGGGGAGGGAGTGGGCACGGATTTGATCTAAACAACTTATATGCATAAAATTCTCAATAAAATTTTTATAAAAGTTAAAACTATATATATACACTTGAATCATGGTTTAAGAGCTAGCATAGACTACATTGTGAGGTGAGACTTTGTCTCAAAAAGCAAAGGAAGAAAACTGATGGCAAGATATTGAGCAACAATTCACGATGGGTCATCATTAATTTTTAAAATAAAATTTTCAACAAAATAAAATCAGGCAACTGGAGAGATGGCTCAGCAGTTAAGGACACTGGCTGCTCTTGTTGAGAACTTGGGTTCAGTTCCCAGCACTTACGTGGCAGCTAACCATTGTCCTTAACTCTGGTTCCAGAGGATCCAACATCCTCTTCTGGCCTCCATTGGCATTGCATGCACAGATGTACTTACATTAATTCAGGCAAAACGTTCATACATATAAAATTAAAAACAAAATAAAATAATATCAGAAGACAGGAAGAGATGCAGAAATTCTTAGGCCGTTGAAGAGAAACAATTGCAAAGTCCTGAGTTTCTTCTGTAAATATGAAAGCAGGGAAGAGCAGTCACCTATGAGAGAAAAAGATCAGTTTCTGGAAGGGACCACAAAGGTAAGTATTTGTCAAAAATATTTATGCAATCTAAAAACTAATAAGAAAGAACTGAACAAATCAATCAACTATCCTCTATACTACATGGAATAAAGCATGGGAAACTTCCTTTTGTGTTGCTTTTTCTGAATTTTTAAAGGGCTGATTTTAAAAAAAAGAATTTTAAAAAGGAAACTGAAAATGTCATCTGTTTACGGTATGCAAGATGAAATTTTGAACCATGTCCACATTGAAGAAGGACTGAAGAGGTCAGTTGGCGTATACATTGCGTCACATACAGTTATTTGTGGTAGGACAGGTAAAACCAACTTCTTAGCAACTGTGACGTATACCTCTAATATGTTATTAGCTATAGTCAGCATGCTGTGCACTAGATCCCTGGAACTTTCCTTATGTAGCTGAAGCTGTGCATCTTTTGACCGCTCCCTGACCATCCAGTTCCTGCTGGCCATTGCTCTGCTCAGCTTAGAGGAGATGTGAAGTGAATGAAATTCCAAGTACAAGTGACAATGTAAGTCCCATTTTTGTTTTGCTGGGAAGAAGAGTTTTAGAAGTAGAAGTGTACTGGGCCCCTGACCGGGAAGAACCAAGTAAGTTTCTGAGCAGACCTGAGGGGATTTGAGAAAGGAAGGCTGAAGAAACAACATTGCTGGGCCTTTTACATCGTACCTCACACTCAGCCTGCTCCAATTTCCCCCCATTTCTCCCCATTTTCTCCCCATGTTGGAGCATACAGGAGCCTCCCTCCCCCTTTTGAGGTTTTTTTTTTTTTTTTTTTTTTTGTCTTTTTAAGACACAGTCTCCCTGTAGCCACAGCTGACCTGGAACTCAGGCTGGCCTGAATCTCAAAGAGATCTGCCTGCCTCTGCCTCCTGAGCGCTGGGATTAAAGGCACATGCCACCATACCTGGCCCAGGGTCAGTGATTTTTATGTCTCGAATTCTTTGATCTTCAACTCTCCCCCTCTAGAGGCTGTCTGAGCCTGCAGTGTGTGCCCTGGGACAGGTTGTCATGGCTGTGGATTGTTTGTAATTGTCCAGGTCCCACCACACGTCTTCTTCCACTCCAATCTTTTCCAGATTTCTTTACCACTCAATTTCAAGTGCCCGCCCTTGTGTTATGTTAAAATCACTATTGCCAACTGAACAGAATATGGATTTTTAAAACTGTGCTAGTTTTGGGGGACTATTTATGTTCATTTATATGTTTCTTTTGTATGGAAAAAATTAAAAGATCTAAAGACTATGCATTTTATATTTAGAAAACAACTGTTTTTCAAATGTACTATCCTATGACTAGGTCTGGTAATTATCCTAACGTTTGGTCCCATTAGACTCATCAATTTAGTTTGCCCTCTAGGAACTGGGAAAGATCTAAAACAAACTATTTTTAAAACACTCCAGCTTTTGGGTCTTATACTTCTTCAATTAGGAATCGAACAAATGTCTTCAATTAGGAATAAAATGGAATTAAATATTTTCTTTGTTCTTGAGCGAAAGAATTACAAGGCTTTATTTGACTTTGACAATCTCATAGTACGTGCTTATGGGTAGGTAAAGCAAGCGAAGTTGTCAAATCCCACTAACACGTAAATTTGGAGAGAAAGGCCAGTGTGAATTAGAAGAGAAGACTGGGCTATCATATACTATAAAGAAATTATTTCATTTAGGATAAGTACACACAATAAGGCTTATATTTAATCATAGTAATGATGACTATGCTGATAATAGTGTTTATAATGGGTAACACATTGTTTTCATTATGTTCCAGTTCCTGTTCGGAGAACCTCATATGTGTTTTGCCATTTGATCTTTACAGGATCTCTATGAAGTAGGTACCAATTGGTATTCGCCTAGCACAGATCAGGATAACAGAGAGTAGTGGAGTAACTTGCCCAAGAGTTTGAATATTTGCACAAGAAGGAATGGTCTTTAGCAACCTTAGCCCTAGTGATGTAATGCTGACTTTAAGTGAGAATTAGAAATGCCTCACTTTGACTATGTGAAATGACCTAAACAGACATTTTGAAAACCAAATTTAGCTTAGGTATACAGGTGGTTGGGTCTGTGAGTAGATCTTTCTCAAGCATTGAAACATTCCAAGGAAGTACATATGTCCCAGTAAAGAAATGGAAAACACCATTTTCCCATGCCAGAAAACAGTTTGTAATGTTGAAGTTTAGAGCAGTTAATGGATTGGAGTTTGCCTCTCTGTGTCCCATGGACTTTAAGTATGAATGTAGGCCTAGAGCATGAATTGTATATATTATTTTTGGAATACTGCAAAAGTTATCAGTTGTAAAGAAAATGATTTGCAAAATTTAAAAATGCTTATGTTCTTTTAGTCTCTCTACAAAAATCTTAGCTTTCAAGTTCATAGGATTCTTCAGCCAATTTCACTGTATTCGATGATTTTCTAATTAATCAGTCACTTTCACTGTATTCAGTGTTTTTACAGAAGAAATGTAGAAATGCTCAGTGTGTTAATATGTCAACGCATAAACTAAAATCAAATAAAGTTGAATTATAGGACCATAGATACGCCAGGACATTATTCAAGACAGTGCCATGTCCATTTATGGGTAGTTGAAACTTACTCATAGAAAACTTAGTGTACCATGAATCTACCTCCATTTTTTTGTAATTAGTTATTTACACACACTGAGCACATTTCTTTGGAATGAAAATTAAATGAGATAATGTACTGCTTCTACAGAGCTGTCAGTCATGAAACCTCTATTTCTTTTTGTTTTTTGTTTTTTGTTTTTTGTTTTTTTGAGACAGGGTCTCCCTGTAGCCTGAGTTGGCCTGGATTCCCTATGGAGACCAGGCTGGCCTCGAACTCACAGAGATCCTCCTGCCTCTGCCTCACAAGTGCTGGGATTAAAGGCCTGCACCACCATGCCCGGTGAAACCTCTATTTCTAATAGCTACTTTGTAATCTTTCCTCTTATACTCACCTTCTTAAGAGTTGGTATGACCTTGGGTGCTTACAGTGGCTTGGGCAGTAGAGTGGCCATGCTATTAGAAGAATGTGTGGGTCATCATCATCTTTTAAGTATTTACTGAATAACAGAAATCACCATTATAGTAATTACTGCAATTACCATGCCATAAATTAATTTATGTGATAGAAACTAATACCATCCCCACTTGGCAAGTGAGACTACCAATACCTAGAGATTTGAGGTAATTTGATGAGTGATGTATCTAGGTCTGAGCATTGACAGGTTCTGGGCTCCAGAGCTCATGCCTTTCAGGGTGAAGATCATGAGGATCAAGAGGGCACACAAGAACAGTTATTGAAAAACGCGTGATAAGTTTTCCATGAGTATTAGTTAGGCATGAGTGATACAAAAGACATCAGTGATAACAGTGGGCAGATCAACAGTAAACATTTTGAGTTCTCTAAGAAGACAATTTTGTCAATTAATAAGAAATACAGTTTTTACCAGCACACATTAAGCAAAAGATTCATCAAATTTGAGTTTATACCATGTTTGGGATGGACTGTTGTATGCAGATTTATTGGGCATGTTCTCTGGAAAGATATCTATATAGAAGGAAAGAAAATGGCTAGACAGAGGGAGATGGTAATGCACAAGTTATCACGACTGAGATCTTATTCATTTTACTGGGAGCTGGGCTGGCATTTCCAAGTTGTCCCAAATTCAGGTGGTGGTGGTGGAACAAGTTTAGTTCTGCCAGTTATTCAGTCATGGATCATGAATGCCCCTGTGACAGGGCACTGGTAACTGCTGGTGAGACAGTTTCCTGTCGGTGGAGAGAATTCCTAGTGAGGGATGCAATTGTGAACCACCTGTAGCTAGTGTCTGTAGCAGCAGGGAGATGAACCTCTGACCTTGGAGA
This sequence comes from Nannospalax galili, assembly GCF_000622305.1. Classification (NCBI taxonomy): domain Eukaryota; kingdom Metazoa; phylum Chordata; class Mammalia; order Rodentia; family Spalacidae; genus Nannospalax; species Nannospalax galili. The sequence continues at coordinate 244,139 of NW_008337442.1, read as the reverse complement.
TGGGTCAGGCCAAGCCACTACCACATCTATGGCATCACCCACTAGAAAAGTAGAAAAAGTCACAAGCAGGTAATTGGCTAAAAGTAAAAAGTAAAAATTGGCTGAAAGTAAAAAGCAAGGAAAACAGCAAAAAAATGCTTAACAAAAACTGTCGATTACAATAGCCACTTTCTCCTGTCAAATTGGCATAGATGCTAATATTTAATGATGAGAGTGCCCTCAGGTAGGAGTACATTTTGTTAAATAATTTATTTGGAAATAATTCAAAGTTATAAAAGTTGCAAATGCTATACAAAGAATCCTCACTTCCCCTGACCCTCAGCACTTTTCTACATTTGTGCTCTCTCCTCGATTTCTATACAATCTATAGCTATAGCATAGATTTCTTCTGATAAACAGAATTTTCTATTAACAAATAAGCCAAGACTTTAGGAACAGAATCTTAATAATTCTGATGCAAATTTGAGTCGTATTTGTCTACTTTTTATATGTCCTTGAACAGAATAGTTTTTTTCTTAGTCTGTTTCTTCAGTTATAAAGTAGGGGGAATGATGGCTCCTGTGTTATTCTGATCTCCTTTGGCATTTAAATTAGGTATCACACACTAGACTTAGCAATTGGTCTCTGTAAATGTTGGCAGCTGTCACTATTGCCATCACCACTGGCTATCTGAGGGGCAGAGTTCTACCTAATGAATCCCTTATGAACCCACAGAGCTCAGCACAGCACTGTCCATATGATGGGCCCTCAGGAAATGTTCTGGGTTAATGTGCTGCTTTGCTTGGGCCCACTGGGGTGTTCACTCAGCTGAGAGCCATAAATGTCACCCACACTTCAGTGGGAAGGACTTTAGGGAGTAAAATAAGCACTCAGAAGCTGGAAACTGTATTACTGTCTCTGCTACTGACAAAATAGGTGATTCATTGACTGACCAAGTAAGAGTGTTTTCAAAATATTCCTTCATTTTCCTTGGTCTTTGACCCTCCATATGACTGTTTGGGCTATGTATGTTACCTGCCACACAATAGTCTGGATGAAAAAACAATAAAAATGGACTTTGGATTAATATATTTCCTTTTGGTTTTTCATACTATCTAAGCATTATTTATGTCTCCTTTCAACTCCCTGTATAACCTTCCTTAGTCCCTCCCCAGTTAAAGTAACCCCCCTTTCCTCATGTCCCCCCAATAACACCTGTCTCCTACTATTTATCTCTCTCAAGCTTCTTCTTCCCCCTTTCCCCATTTGTTCAATGTCCTACTGAAAAATACACATACAGTAGATATATGAGTGCATGTGTATAACTGAAGGCTATATAACAAAAAATACAGTGCCAGGCAGGAGAAACCTCCCTTCAAGTTATTGGTCAGGGTAGCTCAAGAGACTCCCAAAATAACACAGGCTATTGTCACAGCCCTTGATTGCCTCCCAGAACACTTTATGGTAAGACCGTATTGCTGAAGACAGGTCATACTTCACACACAAGACTTGGAGTCATGGAGCTGGAACTGACCTGGAAGCCTCCTCCCTGAAGGCTAGCTCCTATGGTATCAGAGGACTGTAATATGCTGCTAAGAGAGAAAACCAATCAATGGTCCTACCCAGCTGTAAAGACTAATAAACAACAACGACTGGCCCAGCAAACTATTGCTTTTGGTGCAGTAGTGGCACTTTTTTCTTGGTGGTAATCAATAGCTATCTAATAGGAATTAAGGTCTGTTCAATGGGAAGGAACTCATATGTGGTACTGTAAACATAGCCACACATGGCTGGAGAGGTCATAGATCCTAGAGAAAGACATACTTTTGTCACAGCCCTAGACCAATGCAATTTCTTGCTTTATTCTAAATATGCATCCTCATATTTACAGACAGGTTACCTTTTACCCCTCATCAAAGATGCTTCTTTTTGCAACAGATGGAGACTATTACAGAGTTCCAGAACTGATCAGAGAGTAAGTGTCTGAGATGCTTAACCCCAAGTGACACATCATCAATACAATCTATACACATAGTGCATCTCTCAACTCTCCCTAGAGAAGTTTCTTTATGCAGCAAATGGTGATTAACACAGAAATTCACAATTAAACCAATGTACAGAGAAGAGGCCGAAGAGTACTTATTCCTGAATAGGACACTATTGCAAATCTCTGCCTCCCAAGGCTCAGGGATCATTGCAGAAGAGGAGGCAGAAATATTGTAAGAGCTAGATGGGGTAGATGATCACTAGAAAACAGAGTCTTCCAGAAAGCTGCTCAGTTACTCATATGAACTCACAGCAATGGTGACAGCGTATACAAGTCCCATGCAAGCTCAAACCAGATAAAATCTCAGCATAGACATGGAGAAGTGAGTAAAAAAATCCCAATCTAAGGAACTTTGACAATTGATGGCTACTGAGAGGAGGAAAGACAGTGTCTTACGAGGATGGGACTCTTTAGGACCAGTGGATGGACCCACACTGACAGACATTTAGGAACACAAATCAGATTCTGTAGGACATATTTCACACACACACACACACACACACACACACACACACACACACACACACGTACACATACCCTACACATGAGAGTACACTGAATTAAGTGGGGCAGAGGGAGGAGGTGCAGATAGGGGAGGGGATCAAATACTAAACACTGTTCAATTTAGATTGTAGGAAAATTCACAAAAATTCAATAAAAATAAAATAAATGGTAAAAATTAGAAGATAAGGGGTTTTGTCATAGACAGTCCTTAGGCTCCCTGAAAGGAAGTAGTAATGTCTTAAAAAATGCTTGCCACCTCTGCTCATCTCTTGCTGCTCTCCTCTACATTCTGTACCGTGAGGAACACCAAAAATGTAGATTTAGTAACACTTGAACACCTAGCCAAGAAGCCAGGAGGGTGAAGGCAGGTGCCTGTAGGAGTGAGTGAAGTTTGCAGGAGGGAAAATCTCATGCTTAGAGAATAAGAGACGAAGCAAGAGTTCAAATACGCTGTGCACCTGCTTCTGCTGGATGCTAGATTAAGTCACAGGAGGGTTGGCAGTGTGATCTGCTGAACCCAAGGATAGGCTACACAAACCGGGGCCTGCTAGGACAGCTGAGGGTTTGAATCTGCCAGGCGCCTCCCACTTGCTCCTGCTTCTTTCTGAGCCTGGATCTCTACTCCCAGATTCTGCTTTAGGGTAGGAAGGCAGACCTGAGTCATATCCTTACGGACAGTGTTAAAGTATAGATACTGTTTTGTTCTAAACAATGATCTGAAAAATCCTTAGAAGACTCTGGCCTGGATGGGACTACGTTACTCAGCCCTGGTCTGAAGCCCTGCCGTTCGAGCGGTGGAGGCTCTGCTTGGTGGTTCAAGAGTTCAGAGTCTGTTGTCAGGCAAAGGTGTGAGGCAGGAAACCAGCTTGCTTTTGAGACTGTTACCCATTTCTGCTGAGAAAGCTGGAGGCTAGCTTTCATCTCCCTTTTGCCACATTTCTTGCTTCTGCTGTGGTTTGGTCCAGTAGTTTAAGACAAACTTAGAGGCTTTTTCTTGACCCTTACCCCTACTTTCAGCAGACAGATATACTCTGGATAACTTTGCCCCAGCTTTTAAACTGGGTACCTGCCTAGTCCCCTGAGCACCTCTAAATGCGTCCTGGGCTTCCCAGCACTCCTCGTGGCAAGTGTCCTGTCCCTTTTATTCCCTTTCTGCTCTTAATTTAATCCCCTTTCCTTTACAAGAATCCTGCCTTCTGATTCCTTTGAATTTTTCCTCAAAATCCCTAGTCCACTGAGAGCCTAGAGAGTGCTCTATACAAGGTGCCACTCACAGCGCTCTTGCTCATGGCACTGCCATCCTGGACTTCCAAGTCCACAGCTGTAGCTCAGCACTTGCACTTCACACCCTTTTTAGAAAGCATTCTTGCTATTGATTGATCTTCAGTGTGTCTGTCATTGTTCTGTTTTCTTCATGAGAGAAACACATGGCCATTGGTTATAGAGTGCTATATTGCTTTTCTATGATTTGGGATCCAGATGGGGGATTATTTAGAATGCTCTCAGCATTATATGTGACACACATATCTTAGAATACATATTATTATTTGTTACTCATTATTATATGATAATTTATATATGTTTATGCCTTTCTTCCAGCTAATACATACTTGATGAATGTTTCTGTGTGTCAGCAATCTGTGTGAGAAGTATTATTGGAGATGAACAAGGGAAAAGACAGCCTCTACCCTTGAAATAATGTCTAGTTAGAGACGTGCTTAACAAACACAAATAACACTTCAGTGGTTAAATACTGTGAAAGAAGGAAGCATAGGCACCCAGTATGTGGCATGTATTGCTGGGGAGGGAGTCATAAAATGAGGTGAGGTGATAGGGTAATTAACATGTTATAATTGATATAACAGATTATTACAAACTCAGTAGTTTAAACAGTATCTTTATTCTCTTCTAATTCTGGAGGTCAAAACTCTATACTCAAGGTGTTGGCTGAGCTCTGTTCCTTTTGACAGCACCAGAAGAATCCATTATATATTTTTTTCTAACTTCTATAGGCTTCCTGCATTACTTTCGCTTTTCTCTCTCACGGTCCCCTCTCAGCTAGCAACTGCATCACTGACTTCTACTTCCATATACCACCCATCTCACCTCCAATTCTCCTGCCTCCCTCTTTCATGTGCAGGTATGCCTATGATTGCATTCGGCCTACTAAGATTATCTGAGGATAACCTCTCAGCTCAAGTTCCTTAATTTACTAGTATCCATAAATCCACTCTTGCCATATTCATAGGTTCTGAAGATTAAGACACAAATAGCTTTGGTGCAGAGCATTATTTTTCCTACTATAGAGGGTTAGATTGTCTTGAAGACCTCTTTTAACTAGAAAATTCCATGGGTCGATTGCAGCTGTGTCAGCATGATTTGTTTCATTTAATTACCCGCTCTGACTCTGAGCTCTCATTGTGTTTCGTTGTGCTCAATGAAGAGACAATTTTGTGGAGTTCCAGTTCCTTTTGTATGTCTTGACCTTTGGGTGGCTGCAGAAGGAGTCATGTGGGGGGATTAGAATATGCAATGCCTGCCACGGGTTTCAAAAACCAGGCTGCTTTTGTGGTAAACATAACAGTAACTGAAGGACATCTTTGTCTTCTGTCCAGTCACAAACCAAACTCGGAGACTACGAGCTTACTCTTTCCCCTTAAATCACAGCCCATCTGTATCAGTGATGCCTGAATGACAGTCATATGAGAATACATTTTCACTTCTGTGGCTTGAAGAGTGTGAAGGAGTGTAAGGCAAAGAGATGCCACAAAAACAGTCTAAGCACGTTTCCAAGAAATGGGGTGGGAAGCTGATTAAGGATGGTTGGAACCTTTGCCATCTGTGCAAATAAGTAGTAGCAGTGGAGGTCAGATAGAGCCAAATGGTAGATATTTCGAGTCATTGACATTCAGCTTTGAAATAAAATCTTTGTTTTTATAATGCTTTAACTTTCACAGTGGCCTATTGCTTTGGTCTCTTAAAACGAGATAGTTTTCCCTGAGTCCAAACCAAAGAATCTGGGACTGATACAAGGCTGAGGGATGCTGGCTCAGGACTGAATAATTGGCTAGAAATCCTATTCTCCATTTTGTGCTTTAAAGTTTTCCCCGTATTGACTCCTATTTATTTGTATTTAAACAGCATTGTTTATACTGTGAGTTGTCTATGTAGCAGAATTCCCTTCCATCCTTTATGTCTGAGCTTCGGTTTTGTCAGGCATCTACTCTGCGCTCTAGAAACCCAGGTTCCTTAGAAGATGGCTGCTCTATGTTCCGCTCTGGAAAAGAGAAGCCGATTGGTTTAAATGTAATCAATAATTGGTCCCGGGATGGATGTGTGGGCCATATCTAGTCAACGTGATACAAAGAGTTTGGAAGTAACTGTGGAGAACTTAATTTGTGAGTTCCAGGACAGCTGGGGCTACTAAATTCTCAGTGAAAAAAAAAAAAAAAAAAAAAAAAAAAAAAAAAAAAGAAAGATGTACATGCCACTGTCTTTACCATTACAAGTGGGAATAAAGGACTGTACAGCTCCAAGTACCCGTTGCTGACAATTATACTACTAGAAGAAACAAACAAAACTAAATGAGGAGAATCTAGCATTACAAGTAGTCTGACCACAGAGCAGCAGGAAGGAGAGAGAGAAAAAACCTGATGCTTGGTGTCAGAGCCAGCACATGCTGACTGTATTTTCATTTCAGTATGTAATCCATATAAAAGCTACTCATAAGACTTTTTTTTACATTATTTTTCCCAATGAAGTTTTTAAGATCCTGTGTATATTTTTCCACTTTACATCACATCTTGATTTGAGGTAGCCAGATTGCAAGTGCTTAGCAACCATGTTTGGCTGTGGCCGCTTTTGGGCTGTACCAGGCTGGACTCTGCTGAAATGCTTCTCACAAAGGGAATTTACTTTCCTTTGACTTTGATCTCTGATTTTTCTATTTAAAAATATTTTATTTATTATTTTTATTTTATGTTTGCGTGTATTGCCTGCGTGATGTGACTGCACCCATGTCGTGCAATGTTGCGGAGGTCAGAGGAAGGCTTCGGATTCCCCTGGAACTAGAGTTAAGGATGGTTTGTAGCTGCCATGTGGGTGCTGGGAAATGAACCCGGGTCCTCTGCAAGAGCAGTTGGTGCTCTTAACCCCTGAGCCATCTCCCCAGCCCCTGATTTTCTATTTTTGACCCCAAGACATACCTGCTATTCTTTCTCAGTCCTTCAGACATATGTCCATCTATTAGAATTCAATTTATAAACATGGCTAAACTTAATTTCCCGAAAATTTCTGAGCTCTCATCTACATGAATAAACAAAGATTTAGTTGCAAATAGAGCTATGAGGGTGGAAAGAGCTGTTCATATGTGTAAACATATATTTGAATGAAAGTTGTTAATGAAGGAAAACAGCTTTTATTAAGCCAAGTAACACTTTCAAGCTCTCTCTTTTACCCAAGCCATTCATTGATCTTGGTGAATACTACTTTCTTCCCAGAATTCTCTCTTCCCTTGGCTTCTACCACAGTCACTTCTCCCAGTTCTATAACTCCCTCCTTTTTCTGTTCTTTCCTTAATGGTGATGCCTCAGTGGTCACATCTGTGACTGTCCTGTCCTTTGTGCTCAATAAGTACTTTTTGCCAATCCATGACTTAACCATATGAAAATATTTCCCAAATATGTATGTCCAGCATACACTTATCTCTTGGCTCCAGGTCCACATGTAAATTGCTTATAATTACTTTTTTTGGCTGCCCCTCAGGTATTCTAGAGTTGCAATTTACAAAATTAAAGCTCTTTGTGGTGATTACTTACATGATGTCACATTATGATCGAATAAAGACAGCCTGACTCAGTCCATTTTAGCCAAGAGGGACCCAGATTATTTTGAAAACCTGTTCTTGGAGCTGTGCTCCTGAACAAGAGCTTGCTTTTTTCTTTTAGTGAAACAGTCTATCCAGCATGAAATGGGGAAGAAAAAAGTGAAAGGATTTGTCTTATCAGAAAATATGCCTTTTCTAACCCCTCCTGACCCAGAACAGCACAAAACAACCACAAATAGATGTAATCAATTCAATCCCTGTTGTTTGCAACAGAAATGGAATAAATTGCTTCACACACACACACACACACACACACACACACACACACACATTGTTTATGGCAAGGAAGCCTTTTGAACTCCATGTTTATGTTACAAGAGGAGTTCAAGGCTCAGTGAGATTGTCTACATTATAAACAAGGATAAGATTAACCTTTTGGTTTCAAGGTTAAGCAAAAGTCACTTGTCCAGACTATGTCCATACTTTAAAAGTCATTAGCACATCCTTACTTTCCCCTCTCTAAAGTGGATCTTCTCTATCTTTATTATCCATTTCACTAAATGAGTCCACCAACCATTCAAGTGACTGAGCCTGAATTATTTTTCTAAGTAGAGTCTTTTTCCATCTCATCTCTTTCACAAGTAATGATGAGTGTTTTGGGTCAGCTTGCTAATCTCTCTATTGGGTCACGTGTTCCCCTCTTCCCGTTGCTGTTGTCTTTTTCAGCTTCTCAACCTCTAACTAGCTCTTTGCCCTCATTCTTACTGCATCTTACTGCATCGAGACAACCTTTTCTCAGGTGTTGGTGGTCAGTCTTTGTTTCTTTAACATGTTCTACAAGGACTTTGTGATCTGAACATCTGAACACATCTTTTTGGGGGGTATAAAATTTAACCTATAACAATATGAAAGGTGGGAATTCATAGGCACCTCTATGAGAGGATTTCGGTTTCCTAGCTGGCCTTGGGTTGACACTTTGAGACACTGCCCCTGTTTTGTGTTTAAGCTTTGAAGCTTCTGTTCTGCAAAGCTCTTTCTGACCCAAGTACATTGAAACATTTTTCTTGTGTGCTTTGTGACACCCTGTGTTTACTTTCCTTTACAGCATCTATCATACTGTCTTAGAAGAGTTTTAAGGGTTATCTTTCATTTATTAAACTTAACCATAATAATTGGTCATTATTGACTAGTGGTCACTAATCATAATTTAAAAATTCTGTTATGCGAGCCTGGCCCACTCTCCCGCCCTCAGGCCTCTCTGGGGGTAAGTCTACCGTGCAGCCCTCCGCGCCTTGACACCGCCAGCCTCGCTCACCCTTCCATCTCCCTCGCTGTTCTCTACTCCTAGCTTGGGCCCTGTGCCATTCCTAGTCTTGGGGCCCCAGACACCTGGGGAGCCAGTGCTGCTTCCTGATCCTTTACACCCAGACGGGCTTGGTGCCTTCCTTGGGTCGCAGTTATTTTGATATATCACAGTGAAAGATTTATCGTCCTCTTTTTTTTTTTTTTTTTTTTTTTTTTCTAAAAAAAAAAAAAAAAAAAAAAAAAAGAGTTTCCATGATTTCAGTGATTAACCAAGTTTATAAAACACTGGTCTCTACTCCTGAAGTTCCTGTTAAGATGCAAATAAAGGCATTTCTGATATGGAAATCACAGGTGTGTGTCACTGTGCTTAACTCGGACCATTGCTTTCTATATGAAGAGATAAAGGGAGTGATTCAAAGCATGGTCAGCAAATGTCATGGAAGATTCTTATCTGTCTTTAGTTACCACTTCTTACCCCAAGTGCCTACTGTTTCCAAAAACCTAAATCCTCTAACCTATTCTGCCCTTTCCAACAAAGGTTCATTTTGCTTGTCACCCTTTGGCCTCTTGAAATTTCAAAGATTCTGATGAGTCAACAAGGTGCAGAGTCACGGAGTCATGGAATGTTGGAGTTGGAAGAACCTTTGGTGACCATTCTAGGCCAGTCATCTTTACAGGTGAAAATTGAATTTGCTTGGAGATTTAAGATGAACTATAGCATTGGATCTGTATTTTAGTTCTTCAGTGGAAGTGATTCATGTTCATCCTGGCGTACGAGAAATGCCTTTATTTGCATTTTAACAGGAACTTCAGGAGTTTAGACCAGTGTTTTCTAAACTTGTTTAATCATTGAAATCGTGGAAAGTACTTTTTCGGTGGTCTTTTTGAGACAGGGTCTCCCTGTAGCCCCAGCTGGCCTGGAACTCACTATATAGACCAGGCTGGCCTTGAACTCACAGAGATCTGCCTGCCTCTGCCTCCCAAGTGCAGGGACTAAAGGCGTGCACTACCACTTTTACTGGGCTTAAGTAATAATAATGGTCAGTACAAGTTGGAAAGCTGCATTAAACTCAGAGGTTGACTTAGTAAAATTGCACATTCTAGCTACCAGGACTGGCTTAGTACAGTTTTAGGAAACAGTTTTTCTGGCACAAATTGCCTACTCAGGGTTGGAGAGCTGGTGCAACCTTTAAAGGCTCAAGCTCATAACCAAAAAGACAGATTGC
>NW_008337442.1:220856-234028 GCF_000622305.1 Nannospalax galili | reverse complement strand
GACGAGAAAAGGAGAGACGTGAAAGAGAAACAAATGAAATACTCCTATAACATTGGGCAAAGTCTTTCATTTTGAATCTTCAGCTAATGTTGTTACAATAACATTTTTTTTTCTTCCTCAGACCTTCAGGAAGTCAGCCACACTCATAAAAATGTATTGCTTTTGTGGACTTGGTCAGGATCCATGTCTAAATTCATGTATGCAGGACCCTTGCAGAATATGTAGGATTCAAAGTATATTGAACCAGTTCAGTGACAAAAAGCTTAGATCCTGGTGCCCACAGACTAGAGGATTGACAGGTATCCTGTTGAGGGAGCCAAGCTCAAGGGCAGGGATAGAGCATTGTGAGGAACCCAGGAGATTAAAAAGGTACATGGAGCCACTGGCAAATGTGATATACTTTATTTTCTCTGGGCAAGAACGTGTGTCCTTGGTCTCAAGGACATTTTTATACAGAATCCCAGGAAACTGGCTTCTTTCCAGGACTGACTATATAAGGAGTTATATAACTGTCCTGTTTATTGTTGCTCATGGTTTCCTGGACATCTGGTAGTGACCATCTTAACCAAGTCATTCTGAAAGTCCACCCCAGCACCATGTTTTAAAAACCCTGCTCTGGCACTATGGCTTTTATTCTCTTCACTTATATATGCAGAATGTTTTCATGATTTTTGTCTTGTAGAAAGTGTTGACTTTGTCAGAATGCCATGTATGCCCTATATTTACTATGTCCTCATAAATTTAAATTTTTCTTTTTTTTTCAGATTTTATTAGATGTCCTGTATTTTTATTTGCTTAATCTGCCTGTCCTACCAGAGAACCACAACTGCCCTTGAAATTTTACAGAAATCTTGTTGAAGTCATTTATAAATAGTGAATGGATTTTCAGATAATCTTATTCAGATTATCTAGGGCAGGTGATTTCAACTAGCATTGAAATGACAGTTATAACTGACTGGTCAAATTCAATGTCTTTCAACCTTGGCTCATGTTAGAGCCATCTGGAAGTTTATGAAAAATCATGCCCAGGTTATATCTCCAGAATTCTAATCCATGTGATATGGGGCCCAGTCTCAGTATTAGTATACTTTCTAGAAGGCTTGGACTTGACCAACCCAAAATAGATGTCAAATAGAAACCTATCTCATGATTTTGTGGTGCATAAGTCTACAAGAGCAGGCAGAAATGCCAAGGGTCTCTTGTCACTGCTGTATTAAGGTTTAAACAAATTCACAATGGGGCTTATATAGTGGGAGACTAATTGCAAAGAATTGGTTTATGGGGACGAGTAAGGCAAATTTAACATCCCAAGGATGTTAGAACTTCATAGAGATGACATCTGGGAGGGCAGCTTCGTCTCCGGGCCACTTGCTAAAGATGTGCGCCATGGGCAGAACTCCTTCAGGGGAGCCTCAGCTCTGCTCTTAGGATTAACAGTTTGGATAAGGCCATCCAGGTTATCTCCCATATCGAAAGGCGACTATTACAGATATCCATCACAGTTGCTAAATATATCCAGAGCAACACCTAGATTAGTATTAGATTGAACAACTGGAGACTACAGCCCAGCCGGCTGAAGCATAAAACTGACCATCCCACACTCTTCTTATGATCCTTTCCTAAAAGTCAGATGCAGCTGATACAACGACTGTTCCCAACAGAAATACACTGAGGCATCTTGTTTAAAATGAGGGATTGTTTATTAGCCTTCCAGTTGATATGACCCAGGAATAACAGGGAAACTCAGGCTTGGTGCCTCTCTTTCCAATTCCCAGGAAGAAGATAGATAAATAAAGACAGAGAGTCAGGCTCCTACTCAGAGTCTATGGACTGGAGAAGGAGCCAGAGCATGATAGAAGCTAGAGATCCATTTACAATCTTGCTTGAGAAGCTGGGTGTGAGGCCCTGGGTGAGTGTTGTGCTTAAAATGTACTCCTGAGTAATTGCTTTAGTGCACAGGTGGTGCTATTGAAATTGAGGCTTAGAGTGTGATTTCTCACTGAGTCATTTAGTTCCAGTGTTGTGAAAGAACAGATTGCACCCCTAACCCTGCAGAGTCCTTTCAAACACTGCCACAGCTGCTGCATATGGAGGAATGCAAAAACTTAATGTAAAACTTACTCCTAATATTGTAAAAATGTCTCTTTCCTAGTCACAGCTTCCTGATTATGTAGTCTTTGCAGCATGGAAAATATCCTGGGCTAAGAATTAGGAGACTTAACCATCAGCAAGTTATGCCCAGTTTTCTGATCAGCAAAGCAGCGGAGGATGTTTAAATGAGGAGATCTCTTCTAATCCAGTGGCTCCAAGATTCCAAAGGGCAGTATTCCCAGCTCTGTAGGTGCTTCGTAGGTAGAACAGGGCAGGATGGTTAGTTGGCCCTCCAGCTTTCCTGGAGTCCTGGGTTTGTGGTTGATTATGGTTGGAGAGGTACCTGTTCAACATGGGAAAGAATTTCGAGCTAGCAAGTTCCAGCTCTACCTTATATTTGAATAAAATTATTGTCCAAACCTAGGTTTTTGAGAGTAAAAGGGAGTGCTTTTAAGAACCAGGCTAGAACAATGGATGCAAGTTGGGACAAATAAACTCAAGGTCTCTTTAGAGGTAAACAATGAAGACTCATGGAACAGTTTTGATCAGGGGAATAATTTAGTTTTTTTTCAGGTTTCTCCAACAATTAAGTGAAAAATATGTATTAATATATATGGCAAAACAGAGCATATTCATTCATTTTGATGAAGAAAGATTAATCTGCTGCCAAATAGTAAATGAATGGAGGAAAAGAAATCCTGGGAAAGAATATCCTAGACATTCAGAAGCAAATATATAGGTGATGAATAAGCAGGGAACAGTCTGATTTGGGTGTTATTAAAAATGTCATAATGCCGTGAGTTTAAATGCTGATTTGTTTCTATACAATTATTTATTGCTTTGCAGCAGCAACAATGACAAATGGCATCAACTCTCTGAACCTTGAGATTCTGTGCTTGCTTTTCCTCAAAATAGAAGCATGAGGTAGCTTTCTCGGCTGAATGCCCTTACGTAAAGCAGACTTGTCTGAGAGAGGAATTGGATAAATGTTTCTGGAGATATTTGGTCCTGGGATTGTATCATTAGGACTGTAAAGCATGTCTAATTTACCTAATGGATTATAATGTCTTTGAAATGGCTGTAACGATCTATTTACACAGAATGCCTGAGTGCACAGACCATTTGTATAAATAACCAATTACGTTCCCTGCTGTCAGGATATTTTTGGTCTGCATATCAGTTACCTGACGCCTTTAGTCTATAGCGTTAATTTGGGTAGTGATTATATCCTGCACATTATAAATCTTCAAATAATCGTTTATGAACAGCAGCTGCTTATGTCTCAGCTATTTTTGCTTAGACTTAAAGATAGTCTGCAAATCTCATTTTTAAGTTGGGGAGTGATATGAAGGAGTCCAAAAAACATTCCCAGGTCTATTTTATGTGCAATGTTGGGCACGATCGAAAGCATGTGTTTTATTTTCTTTTTCTAGTAAAGAGCAAAACAATTCAAACCACAAACATGTAGTCAGTGCCAGGGAGCAGTATCTGAATATATCTGTCTAGTTGTTGTTACTTTTGTCCTTGGCCTTGGATATTCCAGTGCCTACAGCTTTTAGTCATGTTTCACCTGTCAATCTTTACTGTCTGTCAGGAGTTTTACAGTTTATTGCATTGTGAGAAACTGATGGACTCCAAATGATGCTGTATTATGTTGCTATGTTGTTCTTTTTCTTCTGTTCCCAGATAATACAGTTTCTCAGTCTCTGGGAGATTTTGATAAAGTGGACATGGGGCATTTTTCATTTGATGGCCAGTATGTGTCAGTGGAATCAGTAGTTTTATGTTTAGGGATTATAGAATGTTTTTGTTTTCTGGTACCTCAAAGTCATTCAGGAAATGATCAGATGTTTTTGGGGTCAGTAGAAAAATATTTGTACTTTTTTTGCCTTAATCCAGTAACATTTCATATCAGAGTACAAGAGATGGAGAAAAAAGTATTTTCAGTAAACTAAAATTGAATTCTTAATTCTTTAAAAAATTTATTGAATTTTTGTGAACTTGATACAATATATTTTGTTCATATTTAGACCCTCTCCCCTATCTGCACCCCTCTTTCAGCCCCAACCATGCCCTAGGTGTCCTTTGGTGTGTCTCCATCCTCTAGAACCTGGTTAACCTATCTAGCATCCCACCCCTTAAAGAAAACCAACTTTCTGTCTCCCAGTAGTTACCAGGTCTCAGTACTTCCTGAAAGTTGGTGCCTGGAGATGTGATCTTATTTTTTTCTTTTTACCAGTATATATGATAAAGAGGCAATAAATTTAAGGTAAGAAATGCAAGTAAAAGGAAAATAGAGTTAACTTGGTTTAGACTACAGAAGACACAACATAAAGTTTAGCAATAGACTATAATTTGGGCCTTCAATCTTTATCAACCAACTGTGAAGGGAAGTGCAACCTTAATATGCTTTGCAAAGTTCATTGAACAAAGCCAAGTCAGTCAAATAAGTAGAACACAATGCTGTGATACTGAACTAGAAGAAAAAAATCTGTGTGTCTCAGAGAAGACACTGAAATGTGCCAAACATAAAGTTTAGCAATAGACTATAATTTGGGCCTTCAATCTTTATCAACCAACTGTGAAGGGAAGTGCAACCTTAATATGCTTTGCAAAGTTCATTGAACAAAGCCAAGTCAGTCAAATAAGTAGAACACAATGCTTGTGATACTGAACTAGAAGAAAAAAATCTGTGTGTCTCAGAGAAGATACTGAAATGTGCCACAAATAAACCTCTAAAATAGTATCTTAAAAGTGTAATCCTAAACCAGATACATGGTGGTATGCACTTTAATCCTAGCACTTGAGAGGCAAAGGCAGGTGGATCTCTGTGAGATTGAGGCCAGCCTGTTCTACATAGCAAGTTCTAAGCCATCTGGGCCAGAGTATTTAAGATAGTCCTATGTATTGTCCAAGTGGGTTCACTTCCTTTTCTTGAGTATTCTGCTTATTTGAGAAATGACATTAAGCCTACTAAGAAACCTGGGCACCATGGAGTTAATCCTTAATCCCAGCACTCAGGAGGTAGAGGCAGGAGAATCTCTGTGAGTTCAAGGCCAGCTTGGTCTACGTAGTGAGTTCCAGGCCAGCTGGGACTGCAGGGAGACCCTGTCTCCAAATGACCAAAAAAATAAAAAGAAAAAAAAGAAAAAAAAGAAAAAAAAGAAAAAAATGCAGTTTCAAGAGGACCTTGAAGGCTATAGGGACATTTTTTCCCTCTTGCTTTTGCCAGTTTCTAGAGCCTCTTACGTTGACTTGTTCTCACTCTTCTTCCAACAGTCACATCACTTTGATCTCTGTTTTACCATCACAACTCTGTCTCTGGCTCCATCTTTCCTGCCACCGTCATTCACTTATAAAGAGCCTTGTTGTTGCACTGGGACACATGGGTCATCCAAATCAATCTCCTCATCTAGGGACACTTAATTATGTCTGTAAAGTTCCTTTTTCCACATAAGAGAACATATTTATAAATCCCTGGGATTAGGATGTAGAATCTTGGGGATTGGATGGACATTATTCTGCTTTGCCACACAAGGACTAGCAGGAGGGCTGTGTATATTAGACAGGGTCTAGGCAGAAAAGCTAGGTGATACTAGAGGTCAGAAGAAGGAACTGAATATGGGGACCTATTCACATAGAATACACAGGAGCTATAACAAGAGAAGGGGAACCAGTCAAAGAGTACTGACAGAGGAGGTGTTTATACCAGAGCCCAGGGGCTGGGGACACCAGACTGAAAACATCTGTGAGAAGCTGAGATAATGAAAGAGGCAGAGTCAGGACTGGAAATGTTGCCTCTGGTGAGAAGCAGAGTGGGAATATGCTGCCTTTGCCCTCTTTTTACTGCCCATCTCCTGTCAGCAAAGCCTCCCACTTATTGGTAAACTAACCAGAAGCTTAGCAGGCAAAAGCACATGAAGGCTATAGTTCGCACTCCCATATAAAATACTGCCTGTGAGGGGAACACGGGGCAGTGGATATTTGAGCAGACAAGACAATGGCATGAACCTCTGGCAGTGGCCAGAGTGCAACTGAATAACAGGAGCAGACATCTGTTGACCTTTAAAAAAAAAATCTATCTAAAAGCACTGACTGCCAGGATAGTGAAGATAAAGAAGTGTTTTTTCTGTGTGTGATGGGAGGACTGGGACAAAAACCGCTGATTTACACTTTGGTTTTTCCCCGAGTAACAAATCTGGAAGGATTCTTCTACCACTTCGAAAAGGGCAGACGTGTTTCCTTTATGCAATGGAATGAATGATTGTTATGGTTTTTAAGACTCTCAATTTCTGCTCCTTTCGCTCCCTCTCCCGTTTGCTTCTTACCTCTTTCTCCTCCCTTCTTTCCTCCTCCTTTCCTCCTTTTGTCTTCCTTTACTCTCTCCCTGTGTGACCTCCTTCCCTCGTCTTTCTGCCTTCCCTCATCCCTTCCTCCACCTTTCACCTCCTCCTTCACTCTTTCCTTCTTGTCTTAATTTCTTCACATAGCTTTTACTGGTCAACTTGGCATTCTTATGAGCGATCGCCCCTGGTGATTGTCTTTCTCCTTCTTGCTTACCTTGTCTACCATTGCATTTAATGATTGTAGTGTTCTCAAGACCAGGGACTCCAGGATTGTCTCACTGGTCTCTTTCTTTCTCTCTCTTATATTATAAGAGCTTGACATTCTAAGATGTATTTGATTTTGCTCTTTTGAGACCCAATCTCTAAGGACCACTATAGTCTCATATATAAGGTTGTCCATGATAAAAGATCATGCCTTCGATTCTCAAATAAACGAAGCACAGAGCATAAGACCATATGCTTCTGCTGAGACTGTAACCATCGTACAAACATTACTGTTTACAGACTTAAAACGGTCCGTGCTGAGTAGAAATGAAAACATTTTTCATAAAAGATGATTTTTCTGGTGGGAAGAAATTGTGACCTTAGACACAGCCAGCCTTGTCCAGAGATCTGCACTTGATAATATATAGGCGGCTACTCAGTTCATTTTGAGATCACAGGGACAGAGACTTGCATTGCTCATATGCTGGAGCATCGGGCGTTCTAGTGAAGGGAAGCAGTACAACACAAACTCTCATTCCAGATTTCCTAGGAGTCACCTCTGGACCTATCTCTTTCTAATTGTGTGACCTTGAGCAAATTTTGTAATCACTCTGTGCTCCAGTTCCCTCAACTGTAAAATAGGATTGGTAATAACATTTGTCTCCTAGCAGTGTTAGAGAATTAAATAAGCCTATGAAAACTGCTTAGATCAATGTCAGGCACTTAGTAGAATTCTGAAATCTTTTCCTCATCCTTTTATCCCCCATCCTTCTTAATAGTTACTTCCATAAATAACTGCTTCTAATGTACTTGTTCTTGAAAATATTTTAAAATATGCAATATGCATATGCGTTTGATTTGGGCTCATACTATCTATTTTGCTTTCTTAATTTTCACCCCAACACTGCATTTTTGAAATGTAAACAGTTGTCTATATTTGCATCTAGTTCATTTTTTCCTCCAACTTCATAGCATACTATGGTATACGTAGACCACATTTAGTCATTGACCTATTGATGGTCACTCATGTTGCCTCCAACGCCATGTTACAAATAACTGAAATAAATGTACACATAGTAAGTTGGATCGTATGTCAAAGACCATTTAAATATAACATCAATCACTATGCTATGACTGTGCTAGATTGCTTTCCAATATGACCCTACATTTTTGGCTCCTTCCAACATGGCTTTAAGAGGTCCTGATTTAGCCCAGTTTCCCTCTTACTAGACATTAAGTATTTTTCTGATTTGGTACAAAGTGACATTTTACTGTGTTAATATTCTCTTTCCTGATCATTAGTGAGGTTGAACATCTCTTCTTTATCTTGTTCAGCTAATAGTTTTCCTGTTACTTGCATTGTTCATGTACCAAGAGCTTCTGCCTCCAGGTATGTTTGAGTGCTTTACAGAAGACCAATGTTCTTGCCAAAGGTGAAAGGATTTAGAGAAGGAAGAGTAAGGAAATACTCTCAAAAGTGTTGGAGGACTTCTGTACTTGAGGGACATGATCTAAGGAAAAGAGAGGTCCATTAATGTTCCTCAATGTTACCCTTTGAACAATTAC
Source organism: Nannospalax galili (assembly GCF_000622305.1). Taxonomy (NCBI): domain Eukaryota; kingdom Metazoa; phylum Chordata; class Mammalia; order Rodentia; family Spalacidae; genus Nannospalax; species Nannospalax galili. The sequence continues at coordinate 225,821 of NW_008337442.1, read as the reverse complement.
CAATGCTAGAAGTGGGGCAGCAGGTTGACAATCTGGGAAAGCAGCTGTGTGACAAGGTCTTAACTTAGAGAGAGAAAAACCAGCAATCTAATGGGTCTTAAAAAGCAAGCTAACTGAGGGGCTGGGCTGCTTTTGAGAAGGGAGAGGTGGAGAATTAGATCTAATATACTGCCAGTTCCTTCTATAAGACATTCATTAAATAGTGGTACTATATGGGTAATTGCTAAAAATATTTTTGAATTTGTTTTTATTGAATTTTTGTTTATTTCATATAGAACATCTCAAACAATTTTAATCATCTTTATACACCCATCCCTACCTGCACCCTGCCTTAGCCCCTTCCCCCACACCTGAGCCTATATACTCTGTTATCCCTGTTAAGGCTCACTCTAGGTTAATGCTGTTGTAATGAAATGCTTCTTTTAATTAAAAAAAATTATGTTTTGTGACAGGGCAAAATATAAATCTGAGTCAGAGCATCTAAAATAGCAATTAAAGTATCACAATAACGTAAACCCAGATATTCTACAAGTAGGTAAATCGACAGAGAAATACTTTTTAGAAAAATATTTACATATGTGAGAGTATTACAGGGAAGTGGATTAGAGGAAAGAGGAATACTTGGTGATTCAGAATATGAAGTTGATGAAATATTTTCCAGAACTCTCTCTTACTTTGTAGATTGTAATAGCAGAAAGAAAGATAAAAAGGATATAAATCAGCCAACTGGATAAGATGGAACATGTAACCACACTCTAACACGATCATGGGTGTTAAGACTCTCTCCTCAAGATTGGCGTTGATACAGTTGGGAATGTGCTTTCATTCATTTCAGCCACAAGGGTGAACTCTGATTCCCAAAGGCAAGAGCCATTGAGCTACAATCTTAGCAGTGAACTTCTTGCTAGATCTAGCCGACAAAATCTAAATTTCTTCAAGTTCACATCAGAAAAAATGTTTCTAATCAAAGTGTGTTTCCATACATCCTCACTAATGTTGACATTCTTGACTTGGAGAAAGTACTTAGAGTTTAATCTCTAAAAAGGCAGGCTCATGAACACAGTGGGCGGGGGGAGGTAGCCATAAAGTTATATGCATCAGATGACCACAGGCATTTAATTGCTTTTGATATTCACATACAGAAGAACAGCATGGAATAAGGTTAGACTATTTAAACTGTGTACATGTGGATAGAATCCTGTCTATCATTTGATTTAGGCTTCTGTGGGTAAATAACCACAATGATAGTAATTACTGGTACTTTGTATAGAGTTCCTTTAGTGCTAGGTTAAGCAACCTTCATGACCATCTCCCGAGACACATTCTAGCATTCTTCCATTGTATACTGAAAGCAGAGGATAGTTAAGTGACTTAACCAAAGTGATACAGCTAATAAATGATGGAACTGAGATTTACATCCCAGCAGCTGTCTCCAGAGTCAGTGCCCTTTAGAGCAAGCTCCCAGGTGTCTTCCAGAGGCACATGTTAGTGTTCAGTTTTGATTTGAGCATCTCATTATCTCTGTTTTGGGGGCTATTCCTCTTAAATATGCAAGGTCCTCGTCCTCGCATCTTGACTTCCATTTTCTGGGCAAACTTCCCAGGCTTATACTGTATGACTTTAGTCTTCTCTTTCACTTTCCCATTTTGCCAGTCTTGTTACTTAGGCTTCAGGATTCTCATATATATGGGTTGGCTTTGATTAGCATATCAAAAGACATATAGTTAGAGACATATAATTGTTCTTAAATAGGGAACATGTGGAAGTTTACAATGTACATTTATTCAGAAGGTTTCCAGTAAATAGTGGTATCAACAGAAGAGGATGAGGATTTTAGGTCATTTTAGTAGCTTCTATGAACAGGTACTTCCTAGAGCTCCAAACCTCTCCTGCTGGGTTTTCAGTCCTTTGGTGATACTGTGAACTTGGCATCATGCAGTCTATAAATGAGGATGCTGGCCCAGCAACTGAGGTCCTTGCGCTGGTCACACGGGCACAGATGGGCTCTGTGGCTCCTGGCTCCATTTTTTGCTTCACGTTGACTATCTGCTGTCTGCTCTCACAGGGCTTCTGAGACATGGGTCCTAAGATCTGCTCCAGGTCTAGGGCTCAAACTGGGGCGGCCATTAACCTTAAGGGAAATTACAACTTGTTTCCTTTTCTTGCTTCCACTTTTTTCTTCTTTCCTTACCTTTAGGAAAGTTTTTTTTTTAAGAGTACAGTTTCCAGCCAGGCGTGCTGGTGCATGCCTTTAGTCCCAACACTCGGGAGGCAGAGGCAATGTCAAGTCAGTGTCCCCAGACATTCCCCAATGCAAGTCCATCCACTGAGGTTCAGTCAGCCTCTCTAGAGTCCCTTGTTTTAGGAAGATCAGCTCCTCTTCACCTAGCAGCAATCAGTTGCCAATATTTCTTCAGCTGAGATTGAAGTCTGCTCTTCATTTTCCCAGTTCTATGCTGGGTATTTGTCTGCCTGAGTGTGCATGGCACTGTGTGTGTTGACCCCATTGCCATAGAATCATATGAGCAGGTTCCCAGGAGCTTGTAGGACTCTGTTTCCATATGGTCCTGCACCTCCTTCCTGGCTCTTCCAATCTTTCTGCCCCCTCTTCCACGATGGTCCCTGAACCATTGGGTAGGTGAAGTTTAATAAAGGAGTCCTGTCCAAGGACCAGTATTTACCAGACTTTTGATCTCTACACTTTGGTTATTTGTGACCTTTTGTGTTCCTGGCTCTCTGCTGCATGAAGGAGCTTCATTATTGAGAACTGAGGGATTCATTAGTGTCTTCTTTATCCATGTTGTATGTTCATAAGCCTTGGATGTAGAGGTTGCATTGTAAGTGTGTCACTTAGGCCTGGGAAATTCACAGACAATGTCCATGTGTGACCAGTTGAGTGCTTGGTAATAGTCTCTGACTGGTGCAAAATGAGCTTCTTTGATGAGTAGTGACTGGGTTATTTGCCTGTAAATATAAAGATACATATTTTGCACATGGTAAGAAATCCCATTAGTCTAGGGATTTGACAGTCTTGTTTTCTCTAAGATCTATGATGTCTCCAGCCCTGTGCATTTGGTTATGTTTACAGTATTACACTTGAGTTTCCTCCTATTGAGTGGGCTTTTAGTTCAATTAGGTAGCGGTTGATTGCCCCCAAGATGAAAGTGCACCAATGTTATTTTCTGTGCCAGCCATTGATGTGGTTATCCCTCCCCACAGCCAAGGCATGCATGCCATAGCATTCATTCATGTGGAGGTCAGAGGACAACGATTCCATGTTAATTCTCTCCTTCCAGTCCTTCCAAGTTAAGGTCATTAGGTAAGCGCCCTTGCCTACTGAGCCATCTCCCCAGCCCAGTTCTATGAGTTTCTATGTATAACATTCAATCAAAATATACTGGACATACCTTAAGTCATAAACAAATGACCTGAAGGAAAGAGATGGAGGGACAGGGACAGGGACCAGGAAGCCTAGAAACAGACCCACAGTGATTCTCAACTTTGCTAGACAAGGGCTTGAATATTCAATTAAAATATTTATGTGAGGGGGCTGGAGAGATGGGTCAGCAGTTAAGAACACTGGTTGTTCTTGCAGAAGACCCGAGTTCGAATCCCAGCACCCACGTGGCAGCTAACAACTGTCCATAACTCCAGTTCCAGGGGATCCAACAGCCTCTTCTGTCCTCCACTGGCATTGCATGACACAGGTGCATTTACGTACATGCAGGCATAACAATCATACACATAAAATTAAAACAATAAATAAAATAGTTTAAAAATTTATGTGAAAAAGTTTATATATTTTGCTATTTTAAAATTAGATTTCATATAGTCTTGTTTTCAGATGTTTATATATTTAAACAACCAATGTATTGTTAAATATTGTTTCATTCTTAGGAATTACTAGTATCTCTTTTACTGTACCTAATTGTTTGAAGTCACAAATGTTAGTTAAAAATCTGTGAAATGGGTCATGTGTGGTGGCACACACCTTTAATCCCAGCACTCAGGAGGCAGAGGCAGTCAGGTCTCTGTGAGATTGAGGTTAGCCTGGCCTTCATAGCGAATTCCAGGCCAGCTGGGCCTACATCTGGGGCTACAGGGCTGTCTCAGAAAACCAAAAACCAAACCAAATGTAAAAAACAAAAAGCTCTTTGAAATGGTGACATTACATTAATTTTATACTTAAAAATATTTATTTTTAAAAATTTTTATTTATATTTTAATTTTTTTAAATTAAAATGCATGCAAGCACACTCTTGCTGTACAATGTCCATGGAGGCCAGAAGAGGGTGTTGGATCCCCTGGAATTGGAGTTACAGCTGTTTGTTAGCCACCATGTGGGTGCTGGGAATACGAACCTGGGTCCTCTGCAAGAGCAGCCAGAGCTTTTAACTGTTGAGCTGTCTCTCCAGCCCTAATTTTGCACTTTTAAGAAAGATTAAGTCAAAAGTTTTCAACTCTAGTATCTGTGTTTCAGTCCGTAGGTTTTGAAGGCTTTGCTAACTCTTATCTTGATAACACATTGATTTTCTTGTTTATTGTTGTTTACTTTAACGGTCCACACCTAGGATACTGAAAGCCTATAATCAAACCACATTATTGACTTTGGCATTTTTCTTTCTCGTCATATCATAATCACATACTCTTCTGGGCTTCTATTATGTTTTTTAAAAAGTCTTCATTTTGAATCAAATACCATTGATAATACATAGCTGACACCCTTAAAGTTATTTGGAAATAAGACATTTAGAATAACATTTTTAGTGTATTCTAACTATCAGCAATTGCAGTTTTCTTCATGATACAGATACATTAATTTTTTTCAGTTTATTATTTATTTAATAACCACATACTTAGAAGAAGCATTTCATTACAATAGCATTGACATAGTCAATAACAATTTCCAGAGCTAAGATGCATCTCTTTCAAAAGTGGCTGTAAATTTTTAGGTTCACAGTTGAA
>NW_008337442.1:183576-219612 GCF_000622305.1 Nannospalax galili | reverse complement strand
TCTGGTATTTTTAATTACTGTGTGTCATGTAGATAAATCTTAGGCAAAGACCAGTTGTTCTCAGATAAACCTTACCTAGACATGTATTTCTTGATCTCCTATGTATAATTTGTCAGTAGGTTGTAGGAGTAATATGGTTCTCACTGGTTTTCAAAGCTAGCTAGGCATTTTCCCTCTTAAGGGCCCCCCTTGCCCCCCTTTCTCCCTTACTAATACCCTTCTCCTGTGGTCCTACCTCTCTTGAGCTCCTTCTTTCCCTTTATTCCCTAGGTTCCTTGTATACCCTTCCCTCCTCCCTCCCTTAAATTAACCCAATTTTTAATCCATATCTCCCTTATTAAAGCCTGTTTCCTACTGCTTTTCTCTTTCAGGTTATCTTTTTTCCTTTACCTCCCTGTTTCCTTTCCATTATCCTGGTTTCTGTAGTTATGTCTGGCTGCATACTTATTTATCAGAGTCTGGTTCTAGGATCCACATATGAGGGAGAACATATGTCGATTTCTTTTCTGAGTCTGCTCTGTGGAAGATCTTGGACTGTGTGCTTATGACCATGGGAAACCACTGACGAGGTTAATGGTACAGGCATAGTCAGGTTTGCAGTATAGAAAACTCTATGGCTACAAACCAGAGACAGAAGGAAAGTGTGAAGTGATAGGGAGATGGATTAAACAGTAGCAGCAGAGCTGGAGAGAAGGCTAAAACTACGTAGCAGAATGTGAAGTGGTTACAGCTGTCTGGTTGAGGCGTCTGTTCAGGGTCTGAAGGGTCAAGCACTACCCAGGAGAGGTGAAGAGGCAGGAGACAGAATTCCAGAGCAGAGTGGATGAGGTACTCAGGACCAAGGTAGAGGTTTGCCTTGAGCCAGAGGACTTGGGGTATAAGTGTCATTTTCTCTCTACCTTGGGTATCTGGTTTTGAGATAATGGGTAGATAGAATAATTTTACTTGTCCACAGAAGCCCCTAATTTTATCTTCTTGGGAAGCTTGGATTTGTGCTTTACAAGTACATCTTACTTATTCTGTTTGATCTCTGCAGAATGGGGACACATGAATAAAAGTTTCAGGGAAATTTCAGAGTGCCTCTCCCTGTTCTGATTTAGGCCTCTCAAAGTGAGAGCTAGTCAGAGAGGAATGAAAAATGAATTCGGCAGAAGGCAGGAGGAACACTTGTATATAGTTTCATTGCTGTGTGGGGTTAGAGAATAAATAGGATTATGTTTCTGTGATTTTGCTAAGAGGTGGATGGAAGAAGTTTATCTGAATAGTCATCAGAGCAAGCAGGGCCTAGAGTTAGAACCAGGAAGTCTAGTGCTATGCCTGAGTTTCAGAGACTGAAGGAAGGCAGGATCATGGACCCCTAAAGCCAGAATAAGTACTCAAGAGTGGAAAAATACTGGTTACCATAGGCTGCTAGTAGATTTTTGACATTTTTTTGGTAGTGAATGCAAAAATAGGAAAGATCCTTGTGAGATATTTACATGGGGAGTTTCCCAGAGACCCAGTGATGGCATAAATGTCCTGAATGTGACCAATGTCACTGCAGGAGCTCTCCAGCATGGTGTAAATATTCCTTTGCTGGGTTTTTTGGAGAAGGCTTCGTGTAGTGAGGAGTATGGTGAGGATACACACCATCTGAATGCCTACCACTCAAAGACACTCTCTGTCTGTTAAGTTCCAAGAATAGATTAGGGTACAGGCCTTATGCATCCTTGACTCTTATTTCATGTACAAGTGGGTTGTCACAAGGGACTGGCAACAGAGATTTGGACTTTGTTTTTCTTTATAACTCTGGAAGAGTAGTCCATTGAACTAGGCTTGAGTTCTTTGGAATCAATAGCAGTCTCTTAAAATCAATAATAGGAAAATATATCTGATTTGAAGTTATACAAATCAAAGGAATCCTTTAACATGTTCTGAAAACAAGTATTTTCAACTCTTCTGTCATCTAAGCATTATTTGAACAGCCTTTACCAGAAGTGGAGATGAGAATAGATACTGTGCTTAATGAATATTGGTGAGCTTTCCTGAAATTTTATAGTTAATGAGTTTATTTTATGGGTAGTTAGAGGTTTGGAGTTTTTTCTAAAGTGTCTCCAAGATTCTGGAAAATGGCTCAGCTCATTTATTGATTGTGTAAGGGTACTTAAAGTATTAATCTCTTAAGTCATTTGCGTGGTTAAACAAGCAGTCTTTAGTGACTCATCTTACTCCATTAATCAGGATATTCTGATAAATGTGAAGCATACATGCAATTATTCCTAATGAAGCTGGTAGTTCATCTATAAAAACTATACATATGACAATATTTATGTAAAAAAGAAGCAAAAATAAAATACAACTTTTGTGTAAAGGCAGTGAAAAGGAGCTCTGCAAACTATGGAGCAGGGCACTTATTTGGGAAACTAGTGTTTTACACTCAGGCTCATTCTGGTTGACTTGGCACAGAACAGTTTCACTTCTGAGTTTTATTTATTGTGTGCTTTCTGAAGATACCACTCTATTAAGCAAGAGGAATGCATTGAAATTTTATATCAGCTCCAGGTCCTGTCCTCAAGATACAGTGTGTTTTTCCTGGAACAATGTGATTGCCATTGTCACCTGCAGAGTGTTTGGCAGAGCTATAGAGACTGGCACTTTACAGGGAGTTTGCATAATAAGACTCTCATTGAGTTATAGTTCAATGAAGGGAAAAGTGAGAACCTAATTTGATTTGACATTTATATACTAAAACTTTCTGAAATATGTCTCCTCCATGTTGCCAAGTCCTACTTACACACAGCAGTGGTCTGGTGCAATCTTTCCTGTAACAGAGGTGGAGTTCAAATGTTTTATCCTTAAGTAAAAAACAGAAAATGCTTCTGCATGCTTGAAAAGCATGTAAATTTAAGTAATTCCAAATATTCTTGGCCTTCAGTTGTCAGAACTTGTTTCTATTGCTGGATATTGCATGTCTGGCATGGACAACTACGTGGCTTTTCTCTATTTGTCAGCCCACCCACAACCAAGAGTTCTGTTCTGCTTTATTAGGGTGCCTGTGAGTATCTAAGGCTGTCTGAGTGGTTAGTGTCAACCTACACATGGTTTCTCTCTACGTACATGAGCTGGCTATCTGAGCAAGCATCTGCCTCTCTCAGAAGGCCCTACCATGGTCTGAAGGTGTCCTTTCTGAAAGGAGTCTTTAAGAGGTGATTAGACTTTGATGGTTCCCTACTCATGGATGGGATTAAGGCTCTTATATAAAAAGAGACTTCACCTGACATTTGGCTTTCTTGCCTTTCTGTCTTCTTCCATCTGAGGACAGAATGATTCCTTTCTCTGAATGTTGCAGCAGCAAGGTGCCATCTTGGAAGCAGAGGGTAACCCCCAGCAGACAATCAATCTGGAGACTGGATCTCAGACTTGCTAGACTCTAGAATTGTGAGATAAATCTCTGTTCTTTGGTAAGGAGGGGGTAGGTATCTCATGTAGCACAGCCTGACCCAGACTTGTTTTGTAGCTGATCATGACCTGGAACTTCTGACCTTCTTGCCTCTACCTCCTGAGTGCTTTTAATAGGCATGCACTACCATGCTTGGTTCATTCAGTGCTGTGACCTGAATCCAGGACTTCATGCATGCTACCAAAATTCTCTACTGAGCTACATCCTCAGCTTCAAATTCCTGTTGATAAATTACTAAGTCTGTGGGATTTTGTTATAGCAGCAGCACAAATAGACAAACTCATTTGTCCTCTAGGCTTTTCAAAGTTTGTGTATGAGCTAAACCTGGAATTAGAACATATAATTTTAAAAGCCCTTAAATATGCCTTATAAGTGCTTATAGCTTTTCTTGCAGTTCCTCATTTTTATCCTATCACAGGGGCTATTTCAACATGACTACATGTTCATTGGATTTAAACACTTTTGTTGATTCAACTGATTGCTTTGAAGAAGCTAACATCTTTCTACAATTAATCCCTTAAACCTGCCTGCTATAATTGAGTTTCTCGATCTAAAATCACAAAAAAAGTGCTCATGCTTCTCATCTTTGAGCTGAACTACAGCTGTTGACACAGAGTGTTTATGTAGGAAGGATAGCAGATGGTATTTATAAGATAGTATTGGGGTTAATAAGCCATGTCTTAGGTCTCTAGAATCTTATTCTTAAGGCTTCTTTTTAAATAAAGTTTTTCTAGTTGAGTACAATTTTAATTTATTTTATCTATGCTTACCACAGTCTGGAAAGTTAAAGTTAAGAATCCTCAGTGTTGGACTTTTGTTTCAGGTTCTATATTTGAAGAGCATAGATATTGCCACTTTGTCCCAGCAGCAAGTGAAAAGCCAGACTGAAGTCCAACTCTTCTTGCATTTGTGGATGAGGTGAGGACACAAGGAAAGTCATTGCCTTCAGGTCTAGAGAGACAGACCAATCTAGAGGGTCAGAGTCTACTGGAGCAGAGACTTAAAATGGGAAAAACTACAGCCAGGGCTGATGTGGGAAAACAGAGACTGCAACTGACACAGTGTTGGAAACTCATGGTATAGAAAAAACTGGAGGATTTTCTACAGCAGAGTTAAAAACTGGAGGTGTGGGAAGTCATAGAGGACCAGAGAAAAATACACCCTCCCCCTTCCAGTTGCAGCAGTTAGGGGTGGGAATGAAGAACGTTTGGAATATGACAGAGTACTCTGCTTTTCTAACAAGCTTTCCTAAGAAGGGATATTTGACAGACTTAACCTGATAGTTTTCTGAGGGTATTCCTGACCTGGAGGGAAGGGAAATACCCACCTTTAGTCATTTGTTACCATCCTGTCCATTTGTGGTAGAAATACTGAGAAGTACTTGTGACACTAACAGTCCAGAGACATAAGCTCAAAAAAGATAGAGGCTTAATTATTGAACTGTACTGTTTCCCACCTCTCACACCTTCCATACCACTGTATTGCTAGAGCTGTACTTATAGAAGTCTCTTTTACTCAGTCTATCATGTATATGGCTATCCAGGAAAATATGGATCAAGAGTTTGAGGCTAGCCTGAGCTATAAAGCAAGACCCTGTCTCAAAAGTCCAAGAGTTAGGGATATAACTCAGTAGTAGAACATTTACCTAGAATGTACAAAGCCCAGTTTTTGTCTCCAGTACTGCAAAAAAAAGGGACAAAGCATGCTAAAAGGCAAAAATTCACAATTTGAAGAGACAGAGTTGATATCTGAATCAGGCATGGCAAGGATGCTCAAGTCAATGGACCAGGAATTTTCAACAACACTGATTAACATGCCCATTTTTAATGGATAAAGCAGACAGCTTATAGGAAGAGATAGGCAATGTAACCAGGAAGATGGAACTCCTAAGAAAGAACCAAACAGAAATGTTCGAGATTGATAGAAGAAAAGAAAAAGAAAAACACTATAGCAGCAATAAAGAATTCTTATTAGAAGACTGGGCACAACTGAGGAAAGAAATCTATGGTTGAAGGCTATCAATAGAAACTTTCCCAATAAAGGAAAAAAATGAAAATAAACAGAGTATTTAAGGACTGTGCAACAACCAATGTTGTTTAAGATGCGGATGATGGAACTACTAAAAGGAGAAAAAAGAAAGGAACAAAAATATTTGAAGCAATGATTGTTAATTTTTCTCAAATGAAAAGTTCCAAATTAAAAGCTACACAGTCCCCTAAAACTACAAATCCACAAAGCTCAGAAAACACCATCCAGGACAAATGCCAAAACCCCAAACCCAAACCGTAAGACAAACAACAGTAAAACTAAAACAAACAAACAGATACAACAACCATAAAGAGCTCTCTTGAATGGAACTAGAGAAAATAAACACCTAACTATAAAGAATCAGGTACAAAGTGCAGCTGACTCTGAGTGTCAGTAGATTAAATGTACCAATTCACATACAGTTATAGAGGATGAGAAATAAGACTAGGCACTGGAGAGATGACTCAGTCATGAAGAGTGCTTACTGCTCTTCCAGAGGACCCGGGTCCAGTTCCACATAGCAATTCAAAACCTTTTGGAACCTCAGTTCCAAGGGATCTGACAGTCTGATAGCCTCCTTGGGCACCTACACTCATGTGCACATACTCCCACACAGACACACAGGCACACATATAGTTTAAAATAAATATGTATTCTTTTAAAAATCTGTTTTAAATGTAAAGACAAAAGAATTAATTAAAAGTAAATGATGGAGAAAAATACACCATGGAAGCACCAATCAAGGAAAAGCAGAAGTGGCCGCAGTGGAGCAGACCTCAGGTGAGAGCAATATTGGAGTAAACGGGGCATTGTGTAATGAAAGAGGGTCATGGCTCTAAGAAAACATAATATTCATCATGCTTGTCCTAAAAGGAGGGCATGAAACTATGTGAGGCAAAACTTGGTAGACTTGCAAGGAGAAATAGATACATTCACAGCATAGTTGGTGACTTCAATCCATTAGGAATAGACCCAGCAGTCAGAAAAGCAATAAGGACACAGGTGAACTAGAAACAGCATTAAGCTATATATAACTGACATCTATAGATTACTGTATCCAATGACAGCAGAATGTGCATTTTCTCCTCTCAAGTCCACATGAGGTTTTTAACTGAACTGAACCACAAAAAGCCATACCCTAATAAATTTAAAAGAATACAAATCATTCGGCGTCTACTGTCAGATCCTAATGGAATTAAACTAGAAACCAGTACTAGAAAGGTAACTAACTAGAAAATCTCAAATCCACAAAGATGAAACATACACATGCTAAATAACATTAGCTCAAAAGAAATCTGAAAACATTTTGAACTAAATGAGGAACATGACATCAAAATTCATGAGATGTAGCAAAGCTGGGCTTAGAGGAAATTTTATAGCTTTAAATACTAGAAAAATAAGAGTAAATTAAATTCAAAGTAAGAAAAAAATATAATAAAAGTTACATCAAAATTAGACACAAGCAGGAAAAGTCAATGAAGCCAATCAACATAACTGACAAACCTCTAGCCACACTGAAAAAAGAACCCGTTTGTACCATCAGAACAGAAAGAGAAAGTATCATTATAATTGTATGAGCACTAAAAGAGCAGCAAAAGAATATAGTAAAAACCCTACACCCATCAATTCTATAACCTGGATGAAGTGGACTAAATGCTTGAAAGATAAAATTCACCAAAAGCCACACAAGAAGTTCGTATGTGTGTATTTGAATGGATAATTAGTAAGAAACTATAAAATAGAAATCACCAGGCTCCTCATGGGTGAATTTATAGGTAGCAAAGGCAAGAATAGACAAATGGGATTACATCAAATTGAAAAGCTTCTACACAGCAAAGGAGATAATCAACAGGGAAGAAATAACTGGTGGGATGGGAGAAAATATTTGTAAACAGTACATCTGACAAGGGGTAATGTCCAGATTACATAGGTTCTCAAGTAACTCAGTATCAAAAGACTTCAACTAAAAAATACTTACCCTGATTTGAACATTACACAATATATACACATGATGAAATCAGTTGGTGCTCAAGAAAACAATCCAATTTTGTGTCAATTAAAAAAAAAATAAAAAAATGAAGAAATTCATAAAAATTCTAGCAACACATTTTGTGGATATTGACAAACTTATTCTAAAGTTTAAATGCAGAGGCAGAAAATCCAGACTACCCATCATGGTACTGAAGGAGAAGAGCATGCTGAATACACTGTGATATCATTTGACTTCATCTGACTATGAAGCTGTAGTGAACACACAGTAAAGAACTGTTAAGAGCACACACAAGTCAATGGAACAGAATGTGAGTCCAGAAATAGACCAGATAAATAAGATCACTTGACCCTTGACAAAAGACAAAAGAGCACAGGGAAGCACAGATAGCCATTTCAATAAGTTGTGCTGAAAGGACGATATTTACATACAAAAAGAAAAAGAATTTAGACTAAGGTTTTGTATCTTTTCTGAAAATTTAACTCAAAGTAACTTGTAGACTTAAACATAAAACAAGCCAACATATGTTCACATAAAAGCATTCCTGTGGATGCGTGCTCTATTCATGATTGTTCAAACTTGGAAGTTGCAAGATATTCTTCAGTAGGTAAGTATGATGGTTTGAATGAAAACATCCTCCATAGGCTCCAAGTATTTGGGCATTTTGTCCCCAGATGGTGGCGCTGTTTTAGGAGGGGTATCCTGGAGGAAGCACATCACTGTGTGTGGGCTTAGAGAGTTCTTAAGCCTTGCCGGATCTCCAGTTGCTCTCTTGCTTCCTGTGCCTGTGTGATGATGTGAGAGCTTAACTTCTGCTGCTCCTGCTCCAGCCAACTCCAGCTACCATGCCTCCGTGCCATGATGGACTATAATTTCCCTGGAACCGTAAGCTCAAATAAACTCTTCCTTCTATAAACTGATTTGGTCAGTGTTTCTATCACAGCAACAGAAAAGTGACTAATACGGTAAGTGAATAAATTGTGGTTAATTCAGGCAATATAGTGTTATTATTAAACAGTAAATCAATGAGCTATTAAGTCATGAAAAGAAGAATCTTAAATACATATTGAATGAAAGAAACCAATGTGCAAAGGAACCTAGTGTAGAATTACAGCAATATGACCTCCCAGAAAGAGAGAAACTATGGAAACATCAAAGAGATCAGTGTTTGCTAAGGATTGGATTGGGTGGGGAGGAGAGATGCATTGGTACAGGCGAGAGAATTTTGAGAACAATGAACAGATTCTGTATGTTACTGTAATGAAGGATGAGGGGGTCACTCATACATTCCTCAAACTGATGAAATGTACAACACAAGAATTGATCACAATAACTGTGGACTTTGGGCAATTATGTCCTGCCACATGGGTCCATCAGTTTTGTAACAGATATAGATAGCACTTTGCTGGATAATATTGATAATAGGTGACTGTGCATGTGAATGGGTAGAGCATGTGTGGGAAAATTTTGTACCTTCCTTTCAATTTACCTGTGAACCAAAAGATAAAGATATTACCTCACAAATATTCAATATTCTTCATCGCTCTTGTGCTAATGAAAACTTCTACCAGAATCCTCCATTACAACATAGATCCTAAAAATTAAATTTTTTTTTTCTATTTTCTTCCTTTCTATAGATATCCTATTAATGACAAATACATCTTGTGTTACAGTATCACAGGATGTTAAAGCCCAAGAGACCTGAGATTTCTGTACTCATTTCCCCAGTTTCTATCACTGAAGAACACAGTATAAGTGACAAAGTCAGTTGATTGCTTTTAGATTCCAAGGCCAGGAATTGAACTCGGAGGGTGACTGTAATTGAAATGGAAACAGTTTAAAGGAAAAAAATTGAAATGGAAAGTTTTAAAAGGAAAAATTAAAACTATCTAGGTGATTCAGTCTGGAAAGGGATAGCAAGGGCACTATACAAAATACATGTATATACATATATGTACATATATACATATATGTGTATATAAACAATTTCAGCTCTGCAAATGGTTTTTCAAATATCAGAGCATTGCCAAAATTGTATTTGAACTATTAAGTTTGCATCAGCTTCTGTCTTGGGGTTTTCTTTTGCCTTCTATACCACTCATCATTCTAAATCAAATTTCACATTTTGCTCTGGTCAGTCGACCTTTTCCTGGAAAGGCAAGTGCTGCGTGTAGCCTGGGGCATGGCAGCAGTGTGTTTCATAAGTGGGTCTGTTTGGAACTTTGCTAGAGCATGGAAAAGAAAATGGGGAGATAGAGCATTAACTAGGCATTAATGAGGAGACGTAACTGGAGGAAGGAAGAAGCTGGATAAATATGGAACGAGTCTCTCAGTGTGTCTCCACGTGTTTCCTCTTTTCTCTTCCTCATAGCTTGTAATGTCAGTAACTTACACTTGGCATCAGCCCTCTCTGTGGTCCCTCTGGCTGCTCTCTGCTGCTCCCTCTAACTTCTGTTGTTATTGGAAGCTGTACTCCCTGCATTTTCAGCATTGAATTCTAAAGGATGGAATTGGATTGGCTTGGGTCATCTTTTGCCAGTATTTCAGCCTATGCATGGATGACCATATTTGTGAAGTAACACACTGTTGATCCAGTTGGCTGTGGTTGAGTGTAAGAATTGGTCACATGATGCAAATGTGGTCAATTATTCCATAGGAGCTGTGAGTGAGCAGTTTCAGTCAGGAGGGCTGCAGCTAGCAAGACTTGATAAATCTGTAGCCTAAGGCCACACAGAAATAGTGGGAGAGACTTTTGTTCCCACCCTAAGGCTCTTTTCTTTTCTACCTAATATGTCTACTGAAATATAGTTGTACAGATTAAAATTCTTTATTTTTAGGTGAAAAATAGCTTTCCTGTATATAAAAATATCCAGATGTTGCTTACTCCACAAAATGAAATATAGGGTGCACACGCACAGAGACACAGCACAGAAAACATACACACAAACTACCCTCATCTGTATTGTATAGCATGAAAATACTAGCTGAAAGAATAACTGATTATTTATTTATTGGTTCTTTCTTCATGAGACAGGGTTTCCCTGTAGTCCCAGCTGGCCTGGAATTCAGTATGTAGACCAGGTTGGCCTCGTTCTCATAGAGATCCAAATACTGGAATTAAAGGTATGTGCCACCATTCCTGGCATATAACATGATGATGATGGTGATGATGATGATGATGATTAGTTTCCTATTAACCTCTTTTTTCTCCTCTTCTCATGAGATTGGGATTCACAGGAAGGTGTCAAGGAAGGTAGAAGAGGAAGAAAGTAGTGACATATATCCTTTGAATTTGGATCCCTAAGAAGATGAGTTTAGAAGTTCAGGCTTCCTTGGTAGAGGCTTGGAAATCATCCTGCAGAGCATCATCTTCTGAAATTTCCACTGATGGTAGAGAAAGAAGCCGACTTGCTTCTTAGACACATTTTTAGTAATCTCACTGTGCCACTGCCTGCGGCAAGTTTTGTAGATGGAGGATTGAGAGAGTAATTTAACACAAAAGGTGTATGTGTGTGTATGTGTGTGTGTGTGTGTGTGTGTGTGTTTGTGGTGTGTGTGTGTGCATGCACGCATGATGGGGTGCGGAAAGATAGCAAAAGCAAGAGTGAGAGCAGGGGAGTGGGGGAGAGAGAGACACTGAAGGCTTAGATATTTTATGGATATACTAAAATAGTGACACATATTTCTACTGTGAAAAAGTTTCACTTCTTCATTGTTATACTTCAGATGTTCCCCAGTTTGTGTAAATCAAATATTCTTATGATTTTATCATTTCAATTAACATCAATAATTGATGTGGTCTGTTGAATGCTGTCATAATTTATTGTGTGCTATGTTCTGTATGTTTGTTATTTCACAAAAAACAGACAAGGTTATTCTTTTATATATTTTTGATTTAAAATGTGAAGGCCAAAATGTCAAGCAACTTGCCAACCTTCTCTGTGCAACAGGTGATGGGAGAAGATGGCGTTCTATGCGGTCTGTCTGCAGCTAGCACGTGTGTCTCTGAAAGATGCCATTCATCCTACTTGCTTTCTAGTCAGCATGTAAAGTTCAGGGCTCTCTTCTGGGTGGACAAGATGGCTAAAAGTTAACACAAAGTATCCAAGAAATTTAAAAAGGTTCCTTTCCATCACATACCTTAAAAATAATTCCTTCCTCACCAGTGTGATGAAAAAATGCAAAATCTGGAGACCTTAGACCACTGAGCATCCTTTTTCTTCTAGAATATGCTACAAATTCTCTTGGACAAATCATCTATCCTTTTTCTGAGTTTCTACAGTTCTTTTTCTAGTCTACTCACAGGTCTCATCTCACAACTACTAGGATGTTTATCCCTTCATCTCTTTCTTTTGTGTTTTTATTAGTTTCTGTAATTTTATACAACAGTTCTTAATCAAATTTAGACCGTCCCTCCCCCATTCATGCTCCCCCAGCCCCCCACCAGACCTCATGTATTCCATCATACACATCAAGTCCCATCCAAGCATTTGTACCCAGGTGTCCTTCAGTGTAAATTTGTCCACCTGAGTCTAGTCAGTCCATCTAGTGATCATATGTAAGATATGCTCTCCCTTATCCAGCATCAATCAGTCTAGAGTAGTTATCAGCTTAGGAATGGCCCATCACCCATTTCTCTTCTCCCTTCTGGGCCCTTGTTTAATTGAGTTGGCATGGGTCCTGTGCTCAGTGTTACCATTGCAACAAGTTCACATGTACAAGCTTCCAATGACCTGAACTCTGCTTCCCCATGTTCATGAATCAGCCCTGGCTCTTACAATCTTTCTAGGCCCTCTTCTGAAATTATCCCTAAGCTCTGGGTGGATGACGTTCCATATAGGAGTCCCATCCAAAGATAAAAACTCTGCAGTCTCTTATTCTTTAATACTTGGCTCCTTGTGGCCTTCTGTGTGCCTCACATTCTGTTGTATATGAAAGCGTTACTGGTGAGAGTTGAGGGATGTAATATTTTTCTCTTCTTGCTCCTCTATGCTCCATGAGCCTTAGGTGTAGAAGTTCAACTGAAGATGTGTCATCTAGTACCTGGCATCTCTCAGAGGTGTGTTCTCTGTGTCTGACCAGTTGTGGAATTCTGCAGTGACCTCCGTCTGTTGCAAAAAGAAGCTTCACCTGCAGAGGAATGAAATTGGAACTTTATCTTCCACCCTGCACAAAAGTCAACTCCAAATGGATCAAAGACTTCCATATAAAACCCCAAACTTGGAAACTGCTAGAAGATAGCATAGGCAGCACCCTCCAAGGTATAGGTGTAGGAAAGGATTTTCTAAATCAGACACCAGCTGCTCAGACATTAAGGTCAACAATCAATAAGTGGGACCTCATTAAACTACAAAGCTTCTGTACAGCAAAGGAAACAACCAAGGAAGGGAAGAGGAAACCCACCGAGTAGGAGAAAATCTTTACTAGCTCTGCTGAATAACAGAGAATTAATATCCAGAATATACAAAGAACTCAAAAAACAAAGAAACAAGAAAATAAACAACCCAATAAAGAGATGGACTATAAACCTAACAGAAGAGTTCTAAATCGAAGAAATAAGCATGACTAAGAAACACATTAAAAAGTGCTCAACAGTCTTAGTAATTAGAGAAATGAAGATAAAACCACTCTAAGAGTCCATCTTATCCCAATCAGACTAAGATCAAAAGAATGAAAGACTCCAAATGCTGGAGAGGATGTGGAGAAAGAGGAACACTCGTTCACTGCTGGTGAGAATGCAAACTCATGTAACTACTATGGAAAGCAGTGTGGAGAGCCCTCAAAAAACTGAAAATGAACCTACCATATGGTCCACTCCTTGGCATATACCCAAAGGATTTATCATACTGTAGAGAAACCTATACAACAATGTTTGTTGCTGCTTTCTTCACAATAGGTAAGAAATGGAAATAACCTAAGTGTCCCTCCATTGACAAATGGATAATGAAAATGTGGCACATTTACACAATGGAGTTCTACTTAGCAGTAAAAAAAAAGATGAAATTGTAAAATTTAAGGTAAATGGATGGAACTAGGGAGTGTTATATTAAGTGAAGTAACACAAACACAGAAAAGCAAGTGATGTATATTCTTCCTCATTTGTGGATTGTAGTGCTAGCCCTTATATGTGAGTATATATATTCTTATGTAACACCAGGAGCCAGGAAAATGGAAAGGATACACAGAGGTAAAGGAAAAGAAAAAACCTGAAAGAGGGGAATAGTAGGGAACAGATGTTACAGGGGGGAGATGGGGAGAGTAGGGAGTGTTTGGAAGAAAGGAGAAGAGGGAGGGATGTGCAAGGGGCCAAAGTGTGTGTGGGGAGAGGGAAGTCAGGAGAGGGGGGGATGGTGGGAGGTGGTGTTATTGGGGGGATGGTGGAGATAATGGGGGCAGTGGGACTGGGAAGGGAGGAGGTTCTATTTTTTGATATGGATAAATAGCCTTGATAATTCTTCTACTATGTGAATTTTTGGCAATTGTGACCTAAGTTTATTTATATATCCACATATTAATTTTTCTGAGGAATTTATAAGCAGAATTAAAATAGCCATAGTAACTCTTTCTGTGGTTGGAATATTGTTGACTTAACAAAACAGCAGAAAGAATATTGGGCAAGATGAAAAGAGTTGACCTCTAGTCCTGGATCTTCCATGAACCAGCTACTTGACCCGGAAAATTTACATTATCTGACATATAGTTGTTTACTAAGGTGAGAAATGTGTGGTAGACTCAGGGACCCCAAAATTCCAAGGGTCTGCACTTTCATGAAATCACATATTTAGAGAACCATACTGTAGTGTTCTCCTGCATGATTTGTAAAGGATAAATAGAAGTTTGAAATTTGCTCTAAGCTTATTTTGGTCAGATTGTATTTATGCAGCCTTTTAGGGATGTCAGGTTTTCATGACTGTGATAGAAAGGAATTAAGAGTAAGCTTCAGTTCATTGGAGCCAGCCTCTCACTATCCTCAGCTACTTTGTCAGAGTTTTGTGGAAAATTTGTTTTGCTTTATTTGTGACAGGGATTCCCTGTAGCCCTTGCTGACGTGGAACTTGCTGTGTAGACCAGGCTGGCCTCAATCTCACAGAAATCTGTTTGCCTCTGCTTCCTCAGTGCTGGGATTAAAGGCATGCACCACCATGACTGGCATTGTGATTTTTTTTAAATGAGTCAAATATTTGATACAAAATTATAGATAAGTAGGAAGATGTTTATATGTTAGAATATATGTTTGTGTGTATATATGTGTAGTGTGTGTATATATATATAGTGTGTATATATAGGAAAAATGAAGAGAAAGAGAAAGGAAAGCATTAGTTTATCTTTGTAGATTATCTAAAAGAAGGACATTAGCTAAAATATGTTGAACATAGGAGGAGAGTTTAGATGTCATCTAATGAACAATTATGTGTAATGTAAGTTATCACCAGCCATCATGACTGGGACCTAAAGAACATAGCAGATGGATGAGAATGGATGCATAGGAGGTCAGTTTTCATCCTTGATGAAGCTTGAACAGGTGACATTGATATCTTAGGCATCAGCTAATCACTTTGTTAGTAAATGAACCATATCCAAACCATTCTAAAACTTGAGCAACTTATCCAAGATAGAATAGCTTTGGATCCTCTAATCTCATTTATCATCCTTGTCATTTGCAGGTGAGTCCAGAAATCTTGTAGACCTATTTTGCTATACCTGGAGAAGTAAGGTTTCTTCATCATCACAGTAATAGAGAGCCAGCTAAGAGATTGTCTAACCTCCTTCAGGAAAGCAGTTGTATGCATAGTGAAGAAAAATATTTTATAACCCTTGTAAAGAGACAAAGGCCTACAAACATGTTTCTTAAGATGTCTGCAAGTCTATTTTAAAAAGATAAAAGATAAAAAGGATATCTGCAAGTAACCTTGTCAACTAATCAAGCTAAGAAAAATTAATTAGGATTTTGAAATTCAAAAAAGAAGTCAAAAAAAAGAAAAAAAGAATGATAGTTAACTGTGTCTGTAAAACCCATCAAATCTTTAAGCAAACAATGGTATTCGCTGGAGAGATCACTTTATGTAGATGAAAAAAATCAAATTATCAACATCATTCCCCGTGGAAAGACAGCTTCACTAAACAATGAACTGATTCACTGCCAAGGCTCAGGATGGGGAGGAAGTCTCAACACTGGACTTGAGTTTTCTCCTTGATTTCCCTTAGTTTTTAGCACAGTTGGGTACATTTTTGCAACTGTTATATATCTTATACTATGTGGAGCTGAAATGTAAATTAATTATTTGGGTATCATATTGATAGAATTATATAATGTATGTATATAAATTCATAATATATAAGTGAATTTTGTGACATATAACTCAAACATTTTATATTTATTTAGAAGGTGAAAACAGCTATAAAGACAAGGAGAAAAGTGGATGATTGAAATATTTAATTTGGAGTTGACTTTTATGATAATGTAGATCAATAGTAAAGCTTCCAATGTAACATCTGGAGGAATATAAAAGTTGTAGTAATAAAAGTTGTGTTAGTTCCTCATCACTGTGAAAAAGAATACCAGACATAAACAGCTTAATGAAAAAGAATTTACTTATATTTTTTATTTTTTGGTCTTTTTTGAGACAAGGTCTCCCTATAGTTCTAGCTGGCCTGGAACTCTCTATGTAGACCAAGCTGGCCTTGAAGTCACAAGAGATCCACCTTCCTCTGCCTCCAGGTGCTGGGATTGAAGGCGTGTGCCACCATGCCCAGCCTAGAAAAGGAATTTATTTTGGCTCATGCTTTCAATCTATGTCTGGCTTGCTTCATTGCTATGGACCTATGATAAAGGCAGAACAGCACAGTGATAGGACTATGGGAAAGCATATCATCTTCTGGTAGCCAAGATGCAGAGCAGACAGACCAGGGACCAGTGTCTTCTGGGACACGCTCCAGTGGCCTGCTTCCTCTAAGTAGGCCCCATATCCTAATTTCTGTCACCTCTCAATAATGCCATCAAATTATGCATCCATGGATAACATCAGAGATCTCAGATTCTAAGAACCTCTGGACTGGGGCACAGGATAAGAAGGGGAGGAGGGGGAAGCAACATGTGTACGGGAGAGAACGACTCGGGGCTGGGCAACCTGGGAGGGGCATGGTGAGGTAAACAACCAAAGAAGGCACAACTTAGGCTGAGGGTTTATAGTTAGCTCAAATTCAGAATCATTCTGCAGTAAAATGTATTATCTTGTTGATAACAACCTTTTGTTTATTCACGTTCTTTGTTATTAAACTGTTCATGGATGAAAATGCATGTGCAGAAGCACAAAATAATGAAACAAAGACTTATTGTGAACATGGAAACACAGAAAGAACAGGGGACAACTCTGGAAACCTGATCAGAAACTTACTACTTTGGGAATTTTAACAATCCGCATTGAAGCTGTAACTTTCTTAATTTCTTTCATCACACATCTCAGTAGACTAGCATTTATTTGGAGAGGTTGACAAACTTTTTGTTTTATTTTATTCCTATGAGGCACTATATATTTTATTCAGAATGTTTATTTGTGAAAATTTTTTCTGGTTATGTTTCTTCTCTCTAGAGAAAAGTAAAAGAAGGAAGTGTGACTGAAAAACGTTTTCAAGAAGAAAGG
This sequence comes from Nannospalax galili, assembly GCF_000622305.1. Taxonomy (NCBI): domain Eukaryota; kingdom Metazoa; phylum Chordata; class Mammalia; order Rodentia; family Spalacidae; genus Nannospalax; species Nannospalax galili. Next base: position 202,514 of record NW_008337442.1, on the reverse strand, counting down.
GAGAAAGGCATCGCTGAAGTAGAAAACTAAACTATATAGCACATACTGTGCTATAAAATAACAGTATCTTCTAGGGCAATCTTTGTTCAAGAGCTGTGTATAATGCCTGTTTCAGAGAGACAGAAAAAAGGATGTTTCAGGGAAACAAACTCCCTTGTCACATTCTTCTTTCCAGACTGTTTGGTGAAGAACATGTTGGCCCAAACCATTCTTCTTCAATTGCTGTTGTTGAAACTCCATTCTTTTTTATTTCCAGGGTGTTTATTATCTACTCACTTCTTTTCCTATTTACTTTTTGAATTATGAACCCCAATATCTAGATGCCTCAGACCATTAGGTGTGATAGTTCCCCGATGCAATTAGTTTTCTAATATATTCTTTTAGGTTATTCAAAGCAGTTCAATGATATTTAATTTCTGGGTCACCTTTCTTTCTGGTTCAAAGAAATTTAATTTTGAGTTGTTTCTTGATAGTTTTCCTACCCTGTTCACAAAGAAGACCGATTTGCCTCTTTGCTTTTGGGTTTGGTTGCTTATTGCTAAAAGTCCAATTATCTATTGAACAGTGCATTTTTCTTTGCTTTGAAAGGTGACATACAACATGTTGTTAAGGAATCATTGTGACAAAATAGCAAAGTGGAAGAAAAACAAAAGATTTTCATCCTGGGAGCTTCTTAATCATCTTGAGGTCTTTAGACTTGCTTGAAGTCATTTGTTTCTTTAAACCCTAGAGATTTGGCTTTTGAATTTGAATTCTGTATAATACAGTGCATGCTGACTCACAGGTCTGCAGTAAAACAATTTTAAAAACTAAATAAAAAAACTGCACCAAATATGGAGAATCATCATCTCTGAATGTAATGTTCCAATCATCTGCAAAATTACTTTGAAAATAAAAATGACGTTTCAAACTTGTACGAATATAAAGGAACATAAAATATTAATATTTTGGCTCTGTGCTCATTTAAACTTAAACACCCCATTTTCCTCTAAACTATTACTTGGAAAAATCTAGGCTTACAGCATTTTAAGATCAATCTCAGATTATTTGGACAAAGTTGTCATCCTTAAAAATATATTGGTAAGGCAAGTGATGGTGCAGATGTCCAGTACTGTAATCTATCTGTCACTATTTAGTGATGACCTGGACCAAAATTCCAATAAGCACAGACCATAACAGTAGGAATGATGCAGTTTGTTCTCTCTAACTAGTTTAACTGAATTATGAAGAGCTTCAAATAGATGGGATCTCAACGACAAAACATCAAAGTAACCAGGCAGGTTCTGGGACAAAATATGACTAAATTGTTTCAGAATGCCAAGTGTAGTGACAGCACATCAAAACTTTTAACCAGTACCTTGCTTGCTCCAGTGGAAATTAAATTGTACCATATATATACACACACACACACACATATATATATATATATATATATATATCTGAAAATAAAATGAAAAGCTAGGAGATAAGCAGGAAAACATGGAATTGAGGGCACCCAGGCTTTTGGATGTAGTGTGCAGACTCGTTTATCCTATAATGCCTTCTGTGCTGTTGATGTCCCTTCATTTCTAATGATTTCTCCTATTAGCCTGTTACTAGTAGTTGAAAGGTAATGTGTTATATAGTTTTTAGGGACGATACCATAAAATCTAACTTAAATTGGTTTAAAGATATTATCCCATGTAGAAAGTCAAGTAGTGGGATGTGCATTAGGATTCGTTGATTCACAATTAGCTGTGTGATCAAGGCTGAGTTACCATCATCCTGTTTTGCTTTTCTCAGGGTTCCCTTAGTTTGTGCCTGTTTTATCATACAAACAGGCTAACTATTGAAATGCTTGTTTGTGGACCCCAGCCACCATGTGGATAAGGAAAAAAAAATCTACATGGGTGTGGGGAAACTCAGACTTCCTTGAGAGGCCACATGCAGGTGTTCTAGCTGAAGCCCCAGTTAAGTTTCAGCACCAGCAACCAGAATAAATGAGCTTTCAGTGGAGTCCAACTCCCATCCTTGGAGTCTTCCAGTTAAGGTTCAAGACATGGTAGAGAAGAGACAAACAACTCTTGCTGTGCTGTGCTGTGTTTAATTTTGGTTCACAGGTTCTTCAAGACATGGAAACTCTCATTTTAGAGCACTGTTTTGGAATAATTTGTTAATGTTGCAATAGATTTTTATTGTGTGTTTCAATAGTCTTGTGCAATGTATGTGTGTGTGTGTGAGAGAGTGAGTGAGCGAGAGAAAGAATGAAAATGAATTATCTCATATTGTATATTACACTATAAACACATGCATGGATGTTCTAGGGAGGAGTTAATGTTTAAGTGATTTATACATAGAGGAAGAGAGAGAGAGGAGAGAGAGTGAGGAGAGATACAGAAACAGAGAGTGGGATTCTCTAAAAGGGAAGAACAACAACTTTTCTCTTCTGGTGGAATGAGCCACCTTGGTCTTATTCCTGCTCTGGGAACAACAGCAGTGATCAGAAAAGACCGCATATTGATCTTCAAAACTGGGAATAGAGTTAGTGTTCCTGACATCACATGAACTGAGCTGACTAAGTTTTAGTTACATAAGTTGAACTATATTTAGTTAAAAAGAGAAGGGAAGTGAAAGATGAACTAGAAGAAAAGAGTGTTCATTAAAAAAAGAAAGTGACTCACAGATGTTAACATAACCCTGCTTAGATTACTACATTAATATATAATTAAAATGTAGTGACTGAGAACTTTATGCTAATAGACATAAATAAAAATGTATACAGCAAGCTTCCTATAAAAGACACTGTTCTAGGAATTCTAAGGAGCTGATTATTCAAATATGAATACTATTCTCAAGGAGCTTTTTCTATAGTGGTTTGGTTAAAAATAAAAGTGAAAACAAAATACAGGTTAGTGACAGAGTAGTTCTCTAAAGAGAGAGATCATGCTACATAGGACAAAAAGGGAAGACGTTCTGAAGAGACTGACTGACATCTCATCCCCCCTCCCTTTATTTAGTTTGGGCCCCTGCCCATCCATGGTCTTGTGCCACTTGCATTCAGGATGGGTCTTCCTTTCTCACCCAAACCTGTCTAGAAACTTCCTCAAAGACAACCCAGAGCTATGTCTCCTAGAGGGATTCCAATTTCAGTCAAAACCACAATGAAGGTTAAGCATCAAAGCTGGTTGGACCCCACTGTTGCCATGCTCATCAACATGCCAGTGGGATCTAGTGCCCACTTGTGCTCAACAGCTGGAACTCCCCAGCTCTCTGGAAGTCACTGGAACACGTAAGTAACTGGCCTTCTGTACCTTTGTACCTCATCTTTAAGATCAGAAATTCCTCCAGGATCTAATAGGGTGGAGTGAAATCACCTGTTTAGAAAATATATAGTGGGGAGAGTGTTATTTCTCCCTTTGTTCCTGTCTATCTTGAAATTCTTTCCAAATATTTAAACCACTTGGATGGTGTCTAGACAAAATGTAAGAATCTCCGTGTAGAAAAAAGATAAAATGTAAATAGAGCATAATTTCTTAAATTTAAAGTATATATGGGTCATCTTTATAGTGGTATGTTATTTCCAAAATGAAATGTGTTCAAAAAAAGATCTATGTAGTCCTGTGTGTATATCTAGTTAGAAACCAAGTTTTTAATTTAAAAGAACTATGTCTGATTTTGTCTTCCCTGTGATACTACAAGATTAATTGTGATATTCATGTATGATCCACACAGTCCACTTTAGATAAAGCAGTATCTGGATGAGATCCTTTGACCTGAGACATGATGATGACATCAAAAGGGACAGTCGGAAATGAATTAGCTCATATTGTAATGAGAATACATAAAGGCATTCACACATGCTCTAGGAAGAAGTCACGATCTAAATCCCTATATAAACCTCAAATTATTTTCTTATTAATAAACAGCCTACTTCTCCTTGGCTGAGAGAGTTATAGTATTTTGGTCCTATCGTCTTTCCCTAGACTCCCAGTCTTTTTATGCTTTCTACATGAATTTATCCTGGAATGTTACTTTTGTTGTGTCAGGGCAATATTATTACTTTCATAACTCCCTGATTCCATTTTTATATACTTCTTTAAAAAATTGGTCTATAAATAGTCTTGAGCTTTTAAATTGCATTTTGAAATTCATACAATATATATTGATCATATTAGACCCTTTTCCCTATCTGCAACTGTCTTATAGCCCCCACCAGATTTCATGCATTCTGTCATACATATTGAGGCCTGTTGAGTCAAGTTTGTGTCCCCAAGTGTCCTTTGGTGTGTGTCCAACCTCTGGAGCCTGATTAACCTATCTAGTGTCACACTGAAAGAAAATGGACTCTCCTTCTCTCAGCAGTTATTGGTTGTGAATAGTTCCTCAGCTAAGATTGGAGCTCCTTCCCCACTTCCCCACTTCTATGCTGGGATTTTGTTTGGCTTGAACTTGCAAAGGTCTTGTGCATGCTGTTACCATTGCTGTGAGTTCATATGAGTAACTTTCCAGCTGCCTGGAAACCTCTGTTTCATTGATTTTTTCCTGTAATAAAGTACCAGAATAGTGGTGGCTTATACCTATGATCTCTGTCTGCCTCATACTGTTCATGCTCTGCGCCTTCAAAGTAGTCCAGTCTGCTTTGTATTTGGTGTGCTCTGCAGTAATAGGAGCCTAAATCTGATTTAGGTGTTAGAAAGAATGATTACCTAACTGTTATCTTAGTTGAAAAATACATTTTACAATTGAGCAGAAATGTGTCTATTACTGATCTGTAACAACTCTTGGTACCACTGGGAAGTATCCTCACATGGCACAGGCATTCACAGGTTAAGCAGGAAGAATAGAGACCATGAAATCACTGAACAGAGTAAGAGCAGACCTGACAGAGTCTTCAGAACACAAGAAACTGAGCAAGCTATGTTCGCATTTCTCCTGTACACCTATTGTTTCTTATGCTTCAACTGTTTGTGAAGCGAGGATGCTAGTAATAAAATCTAAGCATTTAGATTTCAGTGGTTCAACAAACTAACCAGAATAAGTTTCAAGTGACACTTAAGTGATTGCTTATCTGCAGACAGTAGACTTGCTTTTGCCATTGGCTAGTGTATTCCTTAAGACAGTCATCCCAACCTCCTGACTGTACAAAATGAGACTGGAGAAATTCCAAAGTCATTTACTATTATAATTTTATTAAATTGAGCAGTTTACATGGGCAATGAAAGATATGATGGTCAAATTTATATTACTAAATGCATCAAATACAACAGTAATATGAGCTTTTTTTTTTTTTCTTTTTCCAGGCCACTTGTCAGCAAAGACAAAGCTAGTGATATGGAGCAGGTGTTGACCAACTATGATCCTCTCTAGGCAAGTCAGTCCCTGCTTGCTTTTGTAAGTAAAGTTCTATTAGAATATAGCTCTACTTCTCTAATTACATATTGTGTGTGGCAGTTTTGTACACAATAACAGAACTGAACGGTTGTGACAGAGATGTTAGATAACATATAGGAAGCCCTGATAAATTTGAATTTCAGGTAAACAATATACATGAAACGTATTTGTCTTAAAATTATTCATTATTTATTTGTAATTTGAATTCTATTTTTCCTTTGGTAAGTCTAGCAATCATAGAAAGAGATTATCTTGATCATAAAGTCTATGGTACCCGGCCTTTGCCAAGTACTGACATGGGAGAAAAATTCTGAACTAATATGAGAAAAATCTCTAAGTTTTAGATCTGCTTTCATCATCAATTTAATGTTTAACCATGAATTAGGTTGTGGTTAATATCTTCACGTTAATCTGGTAATAGTCACCTGCTTCCCAGGATTGTGTGGGCATACCTGGCACAGAAAGGGTGACAAAGCACTTAGACAGGTGCACAGGTAGAAAGGAGATGTGCTTTGGTATCTCTCTAACATCATACCATGGATTCTTCACGCAATCCTTAGTCTGTATTCTAGGCACAGAACCAGAAGAAATAATAGCATTACATTTAGTGTAGGTAGATGGGGGAAGGGTCACAGCCAGATTCATGAAACTCAACTGACAATAAAAACTGAATGACATGTCAGACAAATGGCTCTTTATTTCCTTATAACAGCTTTATATGAGATATTTTTCTAAGGATTAGGAATAATGTAATATTTTTCTACCTTAATTTGTAATTTCTGTCTTAATTTGTAATTTATAATATTTTTTCTGCCTTCTGGGATCATATATGAGAGTGATAAATCCTGTTTTCTATTTTAACAGCTCTAGTGTTAGTGAGAACTGAGGCTATATTTTCAAGACATTATCACATAAGAATTCACTTCTGTACTGAGGCAGGGTGAAACTATTTGAAGAACCGAAAAAGGGAAGGAGACAGTGATGGTTTTATTCCACCTTTAAAGAACTTTTTGAGTCTATCTGACATCTTTCTGTAAACATTTGATTAGGTGCTTGCCAAATTACCACTGCATAGTGTGTTAAAAATTGTGACTGAGTTTCACTTTCAAAATCTGTCCTAATGGGAACTTTACCCCAGGCAGAGTTGAATACTATATTTTGCTTTCCTAGGATACTTTAAACATAGCTGTGTTGTGTCCTAAGAATTTATTGTTCATTTGCTTTCCCAGTGCGTGGTGATTATCTCGATATGAAATGTTTTTAATCATTTCAATATTCGCAGCATGTAACTTTGTCCTACTAGGCTGTAGATAAATGGTGATCGAATAACCTCAACAAACATGCAAGTAATAGAAACATTTTCCTGCCCTAAGATTCTCTCCTTCACCTCAACTCAGTTTTTCTGAAATAGTTTTTCAGTGACTGAATTATTATTATGAGATATTTATTTGGAATTATAATTTGACTTCTAATCCTCATAACTCTTTTCTCTCATTGTTCATGCAGTCTACCAATATGGATTCCCAATTCTTGTCTCAGTGTGAATAATTCCAGCTTGGGAAATTCTGGGCTCCATTAACTTTCCAAATTCTAATGCTGGATGTGTCTACAGGAATATTCTACCAATGTGTATCCCATGTATGATATACTAAACAGTTGGATGGGCTGGAACAGGGAGGTCAGTTACTAATACTACATCACTTTACCTGGCTTGTTCAACTTTCTCAGTCAAACTCTTTGGAAGCCAATTTCTTCCATCAAACATGAAACAGTAGCTGCATAATAATTTCTCAATTGTACACAGCATAGCTCTGTAGAGCTTTGAAACTCAGCTAAAGGGACCTTACATGTCTAACATAGGCTGTACATTTCTTACAGAAAGTTGTGAAAATGTTTAATTTCTTAAAGAATATTAGTGAAAAATGTATTAGAAGTCTTCTAATGAGTTCTTATAAGAGGTAAAATGGAGGCTTTGCATAGAAGGAAATGTGTTTGAATTTTGCCATCACAGTTCCACTGGTTAAAAAAAATAGTCCATGGCATCATGGAAGTACTGGGGAACAGCTCCACTGGTAATGAATTAGGCCTTGGAACCCCAAAATTGTTGAGGACGTCAATGCAAACTATGCAACCATCTCTTCTGGGAATAATTTGTGTTACTGCTTGGGCTAATTTAAAACCCCATGGCAGCACTTTCTGTGATGGGCTTGGACTTGCTGAGCTTCCTTATCTGGATTATGCTGCTTTAATTATGTCTAGGACATTCTCCTACTCATTACAGCTTCTAAAGGCAGCAGATACCAGAAGAACACAAGGTCCATTTGGCAGGGGATACATGTTACCAAGCAGAGGTCTAAGGCTTCTTTTTCTTAAAATCAGGATGGGTGGTCTGACTTGACTTGGATTTGCCACCACAGTACTCAAAAGTATTGACTTCCTGGAGCTATTACTAGGAATATGATACTATGTTTTGATATCAAATATGTTAAAATGTAACATTTGTTTTTATGTACATGTTTTTGAGTCTGTTTCCTGATTTGGCCTTTTCTTTAAAGAAATGAAATAGAAATCTTTGTACCCCAGGCTGACTTCAACATTTCCATGCATGGTTCTGGCCCATTGCATATCTGGCCTTTATCATAAGGTCAACCACCCACATAATATATGACCTTATGTAGTCAGATAACAGATCCTTTCTAGCATTCATGGGTTTATAATCATACTTTTCATGCATGGTTACCACTATGATCCTAGCACAGCACTATTTCAAGATTTTTGGCCTTCTAACTGGTACTTGAAAACATGTCTGGCTTGCCTATTATTTCAGGTGTGTGAATTTGAGGTGTTTATGACATTTAGGAATGGGATGTCCTGATTGAAGTGCATACCTAGAACCAGAGGTGGAGATGTGAGCTTTGACTATGAAAACACATTTCAATAGCACCAGGTCTTTGTTGAGACCATTGAAGTAGACATGATAACTTAGGGCAGATACATAATGAGAAAGACTTCTGAGAAATTTTGGGAAATATTTAAAATATGGAATGAACATGGAAAGATTGAAAGTCATTCACATTTCAACCATGAAAACCTAGATTTATCATGTAAAATAAAGCTATAACTCTCTAGCAGGATTAATTTTTGTCTCTATGAGGTATTTATCTAGGTCTGAGATTTTCTTTTATGCCTACCACTATGAGTAAGAGGATGTGACTGGTGTCTGGTGAGCAGAAATCAGGGATGCTGTTAAACATCTAAAAATACACAGGATAAAACAGCAAAGAGTTATCCGGTCCCAAATATCACAGTAAGAGCGTTGTGAAACCTGTATGAAGTGATCCCACCAAAAGCTTTCTAAGCTAAGAGGTCATATCACCTGATTTATATATTTTTAAAAATATTTTTCAAAAATTTCATTCAATGTATTTTGATCATATTCAAGGCACTCTGCCTACAATCCTAAGTGACACATCTACAATGGAACCTCTATAGCTAAGGCTCACTGGACATAGTGGAATAAGGGGTAGAGAGACTGCTAATGCATCTCTCCGTTCTCATCAATGAAGTTTCCTCATGGAACAGAGGGCCATAAACACAAAAGGCCAAAGTATAAAGAACAAGTTTGCAGACTGTTGGTCCTTGGACAGGACTCCTATAATAAACTCCACCCACCTGGGGCTCAGGGACCATTGTAGAAGACAGGACAGAAAGATTAAGTGCCAGAGGAAGTGGTACATGACCACATGGAAACAAGAGTCTTACAGGCCCCTGGGACCTTGCTCATATGAATCTACAGCAATGGTGTCAGCATGCACAAAACTCATGCAAACTCAGACAGTCAAAATTCAAACATGGAACTGGGGAAATGAACAGCAGGCCACAATCTTAGCCAAAGAACTATTGGCAGCTGATTACTGCTGAGTGAGAGAGAGCTGATCGTCTTTAAGGGAGGGACTCTAGATAGGCTGACTAGACCCCAGTGGATGAACTTGCACTGAGGGACATCTGGGTACACTAACTTGACTTGATAGGCCTTAACATAAATGACAGAATGCATGAAATCTGTCAGGGGGGTGGCTCTGGGAGGGTACAGATGGGGGAGGGGGTATAAAGATAATTAAGATGTTTTGTATGAAAGACACAAAAAATTCAATAAAAAGTTGCAAAATTTAAAAATTTTAAAAAGGGTTATCAAGTCTAACCTCTTTATCCCAAGTGTTCTTGAGGGTGGGTCTATTCCTTAGAGTCTGGTCAACCTATCAGGTATCACACCAGGAAGGAAAAATGACTCTCCTTCCCCAAGAATCTATTAGTTGCCAATTTAGCCTCAGCTAGGTTGGGGGCTTCCTGCCTACTTCCCAGGTTCATACTGGTCCCTTGTTTGGTTTGGGTTTGCACAGATCTTGTACATACTGTCATAGGAGCTCTGGGTTCAGATGTGCAACTACCTTGTATTATCCAAACAACAGTTTCCTTGTATTCACCTACTGCCTCTGTTTCTACTTCCTCTCCCACAGTGATCCCTGAGCCTTGGGAGGACAGGGTATGATATAGGTGTCTCATTTAGGGCTCAGTACTCTACAGTCTCTTATTCTCTGTGCACATTGAGCATTTGTGTGTCTCTGTGTTAACTGCTATCTCAACTGGTGAGAGTTGAGAGGTGCACTAATTTATGTGTAGACAGGAAGTCATTATGAATCAGTTTAATACTGTGTCTATTTATCAGAATGGTAGTAGTAGGTTCTCCACTATGGCCTGTGACCAGCCTGGCTAGAGTTTCTTGGCCCTGATTACAGTGTCAGGTCTAATTTGTATTTTTGAGAAAAATCACTTTGTTGTAAGGAAAGGATATTGGTGTGGGGTTTAGAAGACAGAGTAGAAATCAGATAGAAGGCTATTGTGGGGTCTTACTGCAATCATTGTGGTAGGAGTGAAGGTGGAGAAAAAGTCATAGAATGGAAATATATGTTAAGGAGAGAACTGTCAGGACTTGCCAGTGATTGAATACGATTTTTGGGGAGAGAACTGAATCAGGCTAAATCCTCACATTTCAGGCCTGAGAATCTGGAGGGAAGCTAAGGAGGTGAGAAAAACGGGCAACAGTTGAGTTTTGGAGCTTATAATTCACTTTCAGTTCTTCAGATGAAGTCAAGTGGATATCTATGCGTCGGAAAGTCAGAATAGAGTGTGGCTTCACAGCCATATTTCTGGATTTTACAGGAAGATATAACATGTATGAGGCAGTCACCTTAACTAAGGGGTGGTTTCTAGTGCTGCTTCTTGCTCGCTAAACCTGGATATTTCACTTCTCTCGGAAAACAACAGTTTCCTATGTGTGAAAGAAAATTATTAAACTAGATTCATTTTAATCACTCTAACCCATTGATTTTGTTCAAAAATTGCTTTTGAACACCCATGAGTATTTGGGGAACATATATTAGACTGCATGGGAAGGGAGAGGGAGGGAACACAAAGTTACAAAGTTGGATGAATAGGGAGGTGAGAGTGGATCTGGAAGGAGTTAAAGGAGAAGGGAAACACACTATATGAAGTTCTTAAAGAATTAATAAAAATATTTTAAAAAGGAAATTCTATACCAATTTCATCTATGTTATCATTTTTTTTACATTGTAATGCTGGTCCAGATTACAAAGCCTTGCTAATTATGGCTATAGACTACGCCAGTATAGGATTCCAGAAATGAAGCTTAAATGCACACGTATCTTAGTACTATTGAAGCCTTTCTTCTTCCCAACAAGTTTTCCTCCCACTTTCATATCGTGTGTGTGTGTGCATGTGTGTATGAGTGTGTGTACATATGTATGTGTGTGTGTACATGTGTGTGTCTATGTGTGTCCCACTGAGATTAGTTTGGGCTACTTGTCTATGGGTAGGAGGTTACTGGAGCATGGGCAAGTTATCAGGTTATCAGTGGTTATACTACTGACGGAAGTGAGACACCTCTCCCCAGTCACCATCAGCTGTCAATGGAACTTCATGAGCCTTTCCCATTCTATGATTAAATGATGATGAACCTGATTTTGTGAAGGTCATATTTGGGTATCCACAGCTACACTGAGTTTATGAGTGCAACTACCATGTCATATCCAAAAGATGACTTTTTGTAACAATTCCTCATCCTCTGCTTCTTCCATTCTTTCTGCGTCCTTTTCCTTGAGCATTGGAGGGGGTGATATAGCTGATCCATTTGGGGCTGAGCACTCAATCACCCCTTGTGCTTGGTACTTTGATCAGTTTATGAGTATCTCTATTAACCACTGCTATTGCTATATGAAGCTTCTCAAATGAAGACTGACAGCAGCACTGGTCTATGGATATAAACAGGAGCATTTAGAAGGCAGTTGAGCCACATCCCAGTTAGCAAAAGAACAGCAGTGGGATTCCTACTAGGGTGTATGATCTCTCCAGTCACGAGCTCTTGACCTGGTTTGCAATACCAGGCATATATTTCCTCCTGTGAAATGGGCCTTGAGTCTGCTCAGAAAGAAGTGGGTTATCCTCATAATGTTCATGTCACCAATTGGACCATCTTGCCAGGCCCAATCTTTACTGTATAGCTTTTGGTGTTCACAGCTGGGTAAGTCTGTTGATGCCTTTTCTCTCCCAGCAGCCTGTATAGCGCCTTTTGGCTCCATGAAAGCTAGCCAGCAAGAAGCAAGTTTCCAGCTCAACTCTGGCTTGATTTTTCCATGTCTTACGGCTGAAGTATGTGGTGTCTTCAAAAGTAGGGTCAAGTTCTGGTGGGTAACTGAGAGCAGTGGTGATAGTCTGCATTGTTTTAGTGGCCTCTGGGGCTTTCTTGACCAAAACTTCTGTGGACATATCCCACACTTGTCACTAGGATTTTTGTTTAATAACCTAGGATTTCTGTGAGAAGCTTTATGTATCTCCCTCCCTCCATGTAGAGTATCATAACTCAAACTATTTTAAAATGATATTTTAATAAGTTTACTAAACCTCCAACTGTTTTTTAAATCCATGATTGATTGTGTGATAAATCTGATTAGTTTAGGTCTCAGGTGTCCTAACCTATGAGCATGGATGAGGTATCATATATAACTTTCCAAAACTTCTGATCATGATTAGATGACCGGCACAGCACTGCTCTACGGCACAGTCCTATACATATTGATAAGATTTCATGATAAACCAATATGCCTGCCATTTTAGTCAATCTGATATTATTATTATCATAATATAAGTAATCATTAATAGTATCATAAAATATTTACATTTTAAAAAATATTGAAAATAGTCCCAATTTTTCTTGCCTCCAGACTGAAAACCACTGGATTTAATAATGTTGACTATTTCAGGTTTAATACACTCTGATCCAGGCCACTTCTATTGTATCTTCTTGTTCATACTCATGAGCAGAATTGTACATCTATACATTTACTTTTGCTATTAGAGATGAGAGTTTAGTATTGGCGTGATTTAACAGTGGGGTATCATTAATAATTTTAAGATAGTTTATTTCCTTTTAAGCCAAAGTTTTATGAAGTAAAGATACCCTCTGATAAAAATTGCAGAATGTTTTATCTTATATAGCAAAAAAGCATGGAAGAGGTACTTGTAGGTTGTCAGGCTAGAGTTTTAGGACTGTGATCTGAAAATAATCATTTCATGGGCAAGAAGCCAGAAAGTCGTGAACCATACAGACCTTTCTGTTGGTTAGGAGAAGAAATGAAGATAGGCAGATGGACAGAAGGAAGTAACAGTGCCAGGCCCCAACGCTCCACACCTGCCTCCCAGAGCTGCCTCTTTCCCTGAAGCTGTGGTAGATTATATGTTGCTCCTAGTTTTTGGCTGTTACTTATTCTCAGGTCCCCAGGGTAGTTCAGTCTGAAACAAAAAGCTCTTTCTCAGGATGACACCCAGTCCCTGCCTTCTGAATCATATGGTGACCAAGTAGAATTTCCGCCTACTGCTGACCCATTTGATGGGTCTTACTAAGACAAACAACTATTTTTGAGGCTTCTGAGGTATGAGGTCCTGTTCTGAGAGCAAGACCACTGAGCCCATTTTCACCAGGGCTTCCTGGCTTACTTTTTGGAGTCTTCTGTCTCCCTTCCCTCTACCGGGAAGGTGTGTAGCTGGAGCTGTGTTCAGCTAGTCTTCTTTTCTGTGTATTACCTGTTAGGTTCTCTGTATTTTCCAGGTATCCTACCACTATCTTTGTGGATTTCCTGAAGTTCTTCCTTTCTTTTTGTTTTTTTTTTAATTTAAAAAATTTATTCATACACATAAAATTTTTATTCTGTTGTAAGAATTTTTATATCAGTCAGGTTCAGATAGTTAGATAAACAAAACAGCTAGGATGGTATGCAAGTGTAGATTTATACATATATGTGACATTTAGTATGTATGAAGAATTTCCATTACTTGGTTTCCATGATGGCAGGGGCTGCTAAATAAGTCTATAGGGAAAGTGGTCAGAAGGTGAGGACCACGAACAGGCTGGAACCCACTAGTATGGGACAAAGCTGTTTACCCATCACAGAATCTTTCTTCCCCCAGAGAAATGCCAAGTTACCTTTCAAGGTTGAGCAATTCATCATTTAATTATGTCTCTCCACTTAGGATGATTTTTTCTTCCAATTGATAATTTAAAGCCATACAGGATGACCTCTGCAACTTAAAGTCAAATTATTAGGGACTTTACTTATAGCCACAAAAATCTCCCCCACAGTATTGCCTGGATTAGTGTTTGATTGAATAACTGGTTGCTATAGTTCAGTCTAACCAAGTTTATACATCAATTTGCAATGATGAGATCTATCAGTATTTTCATTTTTAAATGAATAAATAGATGTCTATAAATTCCCAGTAACTTCCTCAAGGACCTATAGTAAATGGTATAACCAAGTGACCAAGCCAAGCTTTTTAAGTATTACAGGTCTGAGCACCTTCTATAATGCCATTTGGTACCAGCCATAGTGGGCCATACCTTCTCTAGAGAACAGGACTAGAAGCAGAAATAGCCATCCATAGGGATCAGTGACTCCAGAGGGAGCATGGTGCAATGTCTTTGTTAAGATAGAGCAGTCAAAACCGGATGTTTATTAACACACAGAGAGTCTCTGTTTTGGGCATGGGTGGGTGTTTGAAGTAAGATGCAGGAAGACACAGAGTTCCTTAGAGACACAGAGTTGTAGAAACCCAGATTCACATGAAGGAGAGTGTCAATGTAAGAAAGTGGAAATGTAAGGCCACAGAAGCCATGTACAGCGAAACCAAAAAGAGAAGGGAGGAACAGATATGTAGATACATGAAAGCGAAGGAAGAAAAAGAAGAACTGGGAGAATACAACCGAGGTCAGATTGCAGGTGAAGGCAAATTGCTGAGGGGAAGGGGGAAAGTGCTTTGTATCACATATAGATGTTCTTCCCCAAGCATTGGCGTGGACAGTTCTGTATGCCTATCTAATATCTATGTGGTTCATAGAGTCTCCTTTAGTCTGTGAAGCTCCACTGGGAGCTCTTGTAAGGATCTGAGGCACTAATAGGCCACAACCAAACACTCCCATCACACGTGCTATCAGGGTGGTCTATCTTGGGCACCACCCGGAGCCTGTTGGCCAAGCAGACACTCAGTCCCCATCTGCCTCTGCTGAATTGCAATGCATTATTATAAATAATCAGTATTATTATAAATGCCCCAGATAAATTATGTATACATTAAAATCTGATAGAATGCATTATTCAGGTACGCTAGGCTATACCTCACAAGTTACAAAATCTTTTTTCTAGTTGTGGCTGCACTAAAGGGTTTAGTTTCATTTCATCTACTCTGTGACCTTCTAGTCTACCTTTCCCAAGGTGTCAGGCTAGCAGGTCAGGAGATCTGGGCTGTGTACTCTGAACGATGTCCTAATTCCCCACGAGGGCTACCTTTATGAATGATGAGCCTTCTTAAATATTTGTGTATTTTATATTATCCTCCATTAACTGAGGATCCAGAGTATATGACTGTTCCTGGCAAACTAATGGATTGTAACAAATAGCCTGGGTAATTTAATTTGAAAAGCCACGGAGAGCATAACAGTCATAAATTAAAGATGAGAAGAAGGGTTTTCAGAGATAGGTACACTGAAAGCAACAGGAAACTGAGGATAACAGACAAATGATCCCTAAGTATAACAATTTGTGACATTATATGTGGGTGAAAATAGACCCACAGGCCTCAAAAGGATCTGAGGCTCTCTGAGCTGCAAAATGTACAGTACATGGTGATGATCAGGATGGCTGAGTCATAAGAGAGAGGCTTAGATGCCCACAGCATACTGATAAAGAGGGCAGAGAATCTTGAAATATGTGCTTAGAAGATTTCCAATAAGCACAATGTCAATAAAACATAATTTAGGCTGTATGTAAAATCTTAGTACTGTGAAAAACAGCTTTCCAGTGACTCATCTTGCAGGCATCCAGGGAACAAAGGCACATTAGACACCTTTCTTTGTCATCTCCAGGGAGCAAGTCTCTCCTATAGCACCAGAGGAGGCTCTTTTCATTGCTATGGTTAATCTTTCCAGTCTGAGCCCACCAAATATACTGTTCTAAAAACCTGAGATTAGACAACAAATAGCCTTTAGTTGGTTGAACTGTAAATCCATATAGAGGCAGGCATGGATCTGCTAAATTTTGCTAGAGCAAGAAAAGCTGCAGAGAAGCAAAGAAAGAAAGCGCTCATGAACCTGGAGGCTAAAAATGTCTCCTTGTTTCCTTTCACTTACTCTGGTCTTTCTTGAGGTTGTACCTCATTGGGTGCTGTCTTTCTAGAAAATTTCCATTATTTTTGGTTAAGCTAATTTGAATGGTATCTATTTCTGGGAAACACTTGCTTCTCATTGATGATTTGAAGTCTCCTCTACTAAAATCCATGGTGATCCTTAATGTTTTACCAGCAACATGAGACCAAACAGAGATCAGAGAACTCATAAAAGAGATAAACAAAACACTGTGGTGACAAGACAGCCGGTCATGGATGCTGGGCAGGTGCCTCAGAGAGTAGCTGAGGGCTTGGATGGATAAAGTCGGAGCAGAAATAGATCTGGGCTCAGGCATCACGCCTTCTCAGGCTGATGTGGCTTCGGGGCTAGTACCACCATAGTTAATCTTATGATCTGGCACAGGACGAGGTTTTCCCTGACAACAACAACAACAAAATAGGGACACAGCTTGACCCTGATCACAGCAACTATCCTAGTCATACTGGGGAGTAAGAAATCTTCAGGGACTGGCAGTCACTGCCAAGGCCTGGGCCCTCTCATCCCCATCAGAACATCAGAAACCACAACCTTCTCATCCTCACCAGAATGTTCAGGGACCACTACTCCTTCATTGGCTGGTAATTCTTTATGGCAGCCAGCACTTCCTTTTCTCATCCCCATCAGAACATCAGAAACCACGACCTTCTCATCCTCACCAGAATGTTCAGGGACCACTACTCCTTCATTGGCTGGTAATTCTTTATGGCAGCCAGCACTTCCTTTTCTCATCCCCATCAGAACATCAGAAACCACGACCTTCTCATCCTCACCAGAATGTTCAGGGACCACTACTCCTTCATTGGCTGGTAATTCTTTATGGCAGCCAGCACTTCCTTTTCTGGGTAGTCGTGTAGAACTTGTTCCTTAGATGTTTAGGGTCTATTCTGTACCTTGCTTCTGTACTTCTCTCCAGTTGGACCTAGCATATTTGTGGCCCATTCCCATCCATTTGGCCTTGTGGTCCAATTGCTTTCTTTCAAGTCAGGGATGAAGATGATGAGCCATCTTTTTAAATGCGTGGTATTGCACCAAGTATGTTCTGAGTAACTATTGAGAATCTTTTAAAATCAAACATAAATAGTTTCTGTAGCTCTCAAGTACTTATTTTCCTATTATATTTTGTTCCATGATGAAGAGAATGTATGAGTTTCTGGTGTTAGTGGAAGTGTGTGTGTGTGTGTGTGTGTGTGTGTGTGTGTGTGTGTGTATTATGTGCTTTGCTACAATAATCAGAGAACCTAAGAGGGTATGTTTTATAAAATGTCTTAGAAATTTCGAATTTAGGAAACTAGATAATTGGGAATGCTTAATGTTATGACATTAATTGAGACAAATTTTAGCTTTCTTATGTGCTATTCCAATACTTCAGGAGTTATTTCTGCCTACCAATTTTAACTTAATAATTTTTACTCTGATTTTCATGGATTACAAATTAGATTTTGACAGTTTTATATTATGTGGCATCTTCTCTTCAGAAGCATATAATTTTGGAAATGCTCTACAAACTGTATTAGTCACTTTTCTGTTGCTGTGATAGAAACATTGACCCAAGCAATTTATAGAAGGAAGAGTTTATTTGAACTTACGGTTCCAGGGCGGCATGATGGCTAGAGGTGGCTAGAGCAGGAGCAGCATAAGCTAAGCTCTCACATCATCATGTAGGCACAGGAAGCAAGAGAGAAACTAGAGATCTGGCAAGGCTTAAGAATCTCTAAGCCCACCCCCAGTGATGTGCTTCCTCCAGGATAGCCACACCTTCTAAAACCTCCCAAAACAGCACAATTATCTGGGGACAAAATGTCAAAATACTTGGAGCCTATGGGGGACATTTTCATTCAAACCATCAGACAAATCATTGTCATATTTTACATATCAACATCAAACATCTACATAAAAGAAAAAAATGATTCCTATCTCCTTTATTGAAATTGCCTATTGTTTTCCTTTTTGCTTTTTGTTTTTGTGACAGGGTCTCCCTTTAGCCCCAGCTGGCCTGGAACTCATTGTATAGACCAGACTGGCCTCGATCTCACAGAGATCCACCTACCTCTGCCTCTTTAGCACTGGGATTAAAGGCATGCACCACCATACCTTGCTGTTTCTTAACTTTTATTGCAAATTATTCATTTATTTAAATAAGTACCTACTATGTTGGCACTATGAATAGAAATAGTGGTAGGATCTTTTTAGAACCTAGCTTTGGAGAACTTTCTTGTTTTGTAGAATTAGTTCTTCCAGAAATAGATCCTGGGACAGTAGCTTGTATGCAGGTAGTTATGAAAGAAGTATTCACATAGGGACACACGGGGGAATTGTGAATCAGGCTACAGAAGATAGGGAATCCAAGAAAGCCTTGATATCCAAGGTATCAGACAAGGTCAACCCAATCTGAACCCACCAATTTCTAAGAAGAAAATCAATAAAAAGATGCCTTAAGAAAGTGTTAATTTTTCATAACATTTATTTTTTGAGATAAGGTCTCCCTTTAGGCCAATTGGCCTGGAATTCACTATGTAGACCAGGCTGAACTCAATTTCACAGAAATCTCCCTGTCTCTGTCTCCTGAGTGTCAAGATTAAAGAAGTGCACCACTATGTTCAGCTCGATCAATTTTTAATAGATGAAAGAGGATATTGTATTTGTAGGACATGAACAAGAGATTATAAAATATAATATTAAAAATAAGAGAGAATATTTTTACATTTAAAAATATGGTGGATAAAACAATTCATAACAAGTATTGGAAAGGAAAACATTAATTCCCCAGAAGGCAAAG
>NW_008337442.1:158714-183452 GCF_000622305.1 Nannospalax galili | reverse complement strand
ATCAATCTTGATTATAATCAAGAATTTTAGAATTCCAAAAATAAGTAATGAAAGACAAAAGGAAAATTTTAATCAAGCAAGTAAGATAATTTAGAAAGGTGGATAATTGTGAACTTCAAGTTCAAATGGTTTTATGGTATGCTTAGCCCAAAGAATAAAGCTCAATTTATAAGAAAGCATATAATTGTAAAATTTCAGCAAAGAGAAAAGATTGCACTTGAAGGATAATGTGTAAGAATGCTCTGGAATTCTCAACAGCAGTGATGGAAGCAAAATGCCAATGGCTCGTTGTAGAGGGAAATGCTTTTTCAGCCTTATTCTAGATAGGAATGTATGATGGTGCATCCACCCACTCTATCAACCAGTTATCTGAATAAATAAACTTATTTGCAGATATTTGAAGTCTCAAGAGATTTGTCTCCAGTGAGTCCACTGGCTCAGTGTAGTACACATTTTTTTAAAAACAAATATTTCAAAAGGACTCTAATTGTGGAAGGTAAGGGGCAGGTATGTGAGTTTCAGAAGGTAAGATTTTCCCCATCCATCTTGGCATGTCAGCTGATTTTGTCACTATGCAGATCCCCTTAGCTACCATACTGTGGAGGCTTCATTGGTACAGATTTCCCATCATGTCTAAAATGTATTAACGAGCAGCAGGTATCTGGTCCCTTTGTCTCTTACATTCTTTTCACCTTCTTTTCTGTAATGTTCTCTGAGCCGTGGGTGTAGAGGTTACATTGTAGACATGTCACTTAGGCTGGACACCTCACAGTCACTTATTTTCTACAACTGACCAGCTGTGAAACTTTGTAATAGTCTCTTTCATAAAACGAAGCTTCTTTGATGAGTTTTGAGAAGTACACTTAACTGTAAATATAAGGTGATGTATTTAGAAAACAGTAAGAAATTTTATTGGTCTGGGGAAGGAAGAGCAGTAGGTTTTAATGTAGTGCCTGTGACCACTCCAGCCATATGTTTTTGGTTATAGTCACAGTAACTCGAATGATTTGCCTCCCACCAAGCAGACCTTGAGTTCAATTAGACAACTATTGAACAGCACACTTCTGCACCTATAGAGATAGTTTGCTGAGTGGTTCTTAGCCTTTACAGCTGGGTAGGATCATTGATTGGCTTTCTCCCTTAGCAGCTTGCGTAGTATCTTCTGATACTATGAAAGCTAGTCTTTAGGAAGGAGACTTCCAGGTCATTTCCAGCTCAGTTGTTCCAACTCATGTGCCCAAAGAATGTTGTGTTTTCAACAAGAGGGTCTTACC
Source organism: Nannospalax galili (assembly GCF_000622305.1). Classification (NCBI taxonomy): domain Eukaryota; kingdom Metazoa; phylum Chordata; class Mammalia; order Rodentia; family Spalacidae; genus Nannospalax; species Nannospalax galili. The sequence continues at coordinate 182,178 of NW_008337442.1, read as the reverse complement.
TTCAGGTTTTGGGAGGCAATCAAGGACTGTGGCAATAGCCTGTGTTATTTTAGGAGTCTCTTAGACTACCCTGACCAACAACTCAAAGGGAGGGTTCCCAGTTGGCAAGCCTTGAATGGCATCTGTGCAACAAACCCAGAAAGTGACTATTACAGATGGGAGATAAGGAGGTTGTGGACAAAGTGCCCTCCACGGAGAGATGAAAGCCAGAGGATACACAATATGTTTAACATATTGAAAATAGTCACATTTTGTTGGTAGATAACTTAAGTACAGTATAACAGTATGTACACAGAAAGATTAAAAAAAACTACAGTGAAAACGAGGCAAATATTAACTTCAGTAAAAAGTCAGTTGTACAAAAAATGAATGAAGTATGGTCATTCTATGCTACTAGGTTTATATACTAATAAATCTAGGCATTATTACATGTATGCATATTTGTATATAATATTTAAACTGAAGGTTGATTCAATAATATTAACAATGAAGCTGTGACAAAATTATACTGTATATACTGTATGTGTGTTTGTGTGCTTTATATGATTGAGAAAGATAAAACTACCAAATCAAAGCAGGCTAGAGCAGGGATCCGTGTGTGTGTGTGTGTGTGATATGCATGTGAGGGGAGTACATGCCTATGATTGTGAGGGTGTGTGTACATGTGGTGTGTGTGATATGCATGTGAGGGGAGTACATGCCTATGATTGTGAGGGTGCGTGTACATATGTGCACATGTGGTATCCAGAGTGGGATGTGTTGTCTTCTCTATCACCTTATTCCTTTGAGACAGGTTCTTTCATTGAACTCAAAGCTTGCCATCTCTGGTGGGCTGGCTGGCCAGGGAGTGCCCAGGATCTACAACGCTAGGGTTATAGGCACATGCAGCCAAGCTGGGATTCGATTTCAGGTCTTCTTGCTTGCATATCAAGCTTACATTACCCACTGAATCATCTCAGCCTCAGGAGTCTATTGTTTAATAAGCATGTATAAGTATCACTGTATTCTAGGACATTTTACACTTGGAGCACATGATAGCTTGAGGCTTTGAGCATGTTTTGTCATAGAAGAACATAACATGTGATGGTTACCATAAATTCACCTGCCAAATGATTTTAGTGATGAAATATCTGGAAATTACTTTTCCCGTCCCATGGCACTCTATTATCATATAGAAACACATTCACTGTAGGAGTCCCTCTGCCTGTGGTTTTCTCTTCTCACCCTTGATTAGAGCTGAGAAGATTAAAGTTACCTAGCTCAGTTGTACTGACAGGCAGAGGTACAGGTTGTAAAAAAAAATTGATGCTTCTGGAAGGCTCTAGTTGTGGATGAGAAGCGATGGGTACATAAGCTTCAGAACTTAGAGAGCAACTAAAAGAACTCCGAGGTAAGATTGTCTAGGAATTGAGCCTGAGAAGGGTGAGGAGCCAAGGTAAGGCTCAAGAAAAGTTGTAGTGTGTTTTGCTCTCCTTTTCCCTCTAGTTTTGGGTTCCATGAACTCCCTCTTCTCCTCTTTCTTCTTTCTTCTGGGTAAGAGAGGCAGAACTAGGTGCTTATGATGGGATCCAAATGAGGCTTGCCTTCTTTTCTCTCATTCATTTGGGATAAGGTAGGCAGTAAGTAGGAAGTAAGGGTTGAGCCTTGAGGCCTGGTAAGGGAAGAACTGGGGGTGTGGAAGTGGTGGTACTGCTTAGGCTGATGTGGGAGGGACAGCTCCCTTCTGCCTGCTCTTTTATTACAAATCTGCTCATTAGCAGCATAGGATGCTGGTGAAATGCTGACGCTAACGTGGTGAGAGGTGCCTGAGGAGCTGTACAGTCTGCCTGATGCATCAGAGGGTGGATTTTGATTGCCTTGCAGCCTGGCAACCATGGAGAGGTGGTAAAGCAAAGGCTATTTCTGGCTGCAGCTGCCAGTCTGGGGCACACATTCTTACATAAGCAAGGTACACAATGAAGTGTAGGAAACTCAGGACTGTGACTGACTCCTCCATTGTTCTCTCTTTTAGTCACTGCTGATATGGTTGCTTTTCAGTCTTCTTTACATATAGAATCATATGAAAGCCCATCTGGATAAAATTATTCCTCTGTTTTAAATAATGGCTGAAATATTGTAGAGAAACCAAGTGTTTATTTCTTAGGTAGCTCCCAAATACATAATTGCTCAAGACATTTTTTTTTTCTCCAAAAACATGCAGTTACAAATCACTAAAGTATCAAACCCTGTTCTATTGCATAAAGTATGCTTTATTTCCTTCTCAGGTTCCCAGCTCTGGCTTCATGGTAAGGGGTTCAGGGGATAGTTTATTTATGTGTGAGGTGTGGGTAGACTTGGGCTTGGTACTTAAGCACTGGTGCTACAAGGTGTTACCTTGCTCCCACAATAGGTCACCCTGTTGATCCTCCTCATCTGTGTGAGTGTCCAGAACAATTACATGGACAGAATGGGAGGAGTGGGGAGGGGATAGCATGTCAGTTTCCTTTAATGGACTTCAAAACTGTTTCAAAGTGTGTTATTAAATGCTAGGGGATAGCAGTAGCAATGAAAAATCTTCGAGGACCTAGTTTCTCTGTAGTTGGATGATTTTTTTTCAAGCATGGTTTCCTGGGCTTTTTAAGGTAGAAGGTATTGTTTCTGTGTGCTTCCTGAAATTTCTTTCCTTCCTCCATTGTACTGTAATCTTTTAGGGGCCATGAATATATATTATCTGACAAAACATCCCTTTCAAAATAAAGTACAACTAACTGCATTTCAGGCATTCAGCTGCTAAAGAGGGGCAGTTGTTACTTTGCGCATCCCAAGCATCCTGTAGGCGTTCTCAGGCTTAGGAGGCACCATATTGTGTGCTGAGGGTTTAGAAGTGACTTGTGATTGATGTAATCTTCCAGTTTTGATCATCTCTCAGAAGGTGGCATCCTGTCGATGGTATAAAAGGCAGTGGCAACAGACCTGCCTCTGTGACAATATGCACAGCAGACCCTATATTAGAGATGTCGGTGGTGTGACAGATGTGTGAGATTTATGACAGGGTCCAGTAGAAGCACAGCACAGACTCTAGAGTTGTTGAGTAAGACCATGCTATTTTGTAGCAGAGAGTTGTTTGTTGCTTTTAAAAAGACCTTCTGGAATGTTAGAAGGCCTTGGTAGTGAAAGAGTCACTGAGCATGGAACTTCCAGTGACTGTGTCTTAATCTTTCTATTTTGAGCTGAATTCAAAGAGCCAAGTAATTAGTTTAGGTGGGCCCAGCAGTAGCTTACCAGAAAACAAAATTAATATATTCAGGGGCTAGAGAGAGGCCTCAGTGGCTTAGAGCACTGGCTATTCTTGCAAAGGACCCAGATTAAATTCCCAGAACCTACGTGGTAGTTAACAACCATCTGTAATGTCACTTCTGGGGGATCTGACATTGTACAACATGGGTGCACTTGTGTATATGCAGGAAATACAAATGCACATAAAATAAAAAATAATGAAGTATTAAAAGATTAATATATTCAAACTTGGCAGAAGTAGAGACAGAGGGCATAGCGAGGTACTTGAACAGGTGGCTGAGACCCTTTGTAATTTACTATGGCTGACCCAGTTGTACTCTTTTAGCTTACAAACTTAGAGGTCCCTTGGATATGCTGTTAAAGATCACCAAAGCTAATCTGGGCTCAGGTTGGTGGGTTTGTTAGGGGGTCTCAGGTACCAATGTCAGCTACTGAATCTCATCTCATTGTAAGAGGAACCTGAAAGTGACAAATGACAACGTCTTTTGTGACTACTAGATGTTCAAGTGATCTGATAAGCCACTATATTCTATACAGTAATAGAAGCATATACCTCAGGACTTGGGCTTTTGACTGGCCATTTTTGGTGGCAAGTGTGGTGGCTAGGAGGCTTTGGATGGTGAAAGAGTAAGATGACAGTAGATACTTTGTAACTGATGGTAGCTTTCTATTACATAAAGAGAAGCAGACTGAAAAAAATTTTAAGGTAAATTTCTTTTCCTTCAGTGTGCCACATTTTAACTTCAACTTTGTTTATAATTCTAAATCTCTTAACTCTTTTGAATTTAAGAAAGAAGATGAAGGAAAAGCTATTCTTAGAATTCTATATACCACTTGAACTTATCTACTTTACAAAATAAGGGATTCGGGAAACATGAAAGCAATCTGGAGATTGCTCAGCAGTGAGGAAAGGGTATAATGGAAGAGATTAGAGGACTTACAGAAGAGGAGAGAAGAAAAGAAACAAGAGGAGAATTTGGAGATCAGCCAGGTATATACCCCTGTGTGGTACTGACTGGATCTTGTCTAGAGAAATCATGAAAATTTCAAAGAATTTGTATTTTTAAAAAGTAAATAAGAAATAGGGCTGGGATGTAGCTCAGTTGGTAGAATGCTTGTTTAGATTACATGAAACCCTGGGTTCAGCCACAGCATTGCATATAATCAAGTGTGGTAGTACATTATTTGTAATCCCAGCACTTAGGACACGGAGGTAGGAAGATCAGGAAGTTCAAGGTCATATACAGTCAGCTACATAACAAGTTCAAGGCCAATCTGGGCTACATGAGACCTTGTCTCAAAGAACAAGGAGAAGGAGAAGAAGGGGAAGGAGGAGAAGAAGAGGAGGAGGAGGAAGAAGAGGAGGAGGAGGAAGAAGAAAAGAGGAAGAAGAGGAACGAAAATCATCAATGGAGGTAACAATGTATTAAAAGTCAGGAGATTTGTGCTTTCATCTTGACTGTGATTCCACATCTATGATTTTGGAGTCTTTCTTGGTGTTAGTCTTATTATTTTTTAATTTAACCAATTAAATTTGACAAACTCTGGAATGCCTCCTGACATTGCTCTCGATAATTGTTTGGATAAAGACTTTAGGCCAGCTCTTGAAAATACAAGTGACTGGAGAATTTTTAACTGTCTAAATTACAAAATCAATATGGAAGAGGTAAATGAAGTAACGTATTCACAGGGTGAAACATACTCCACGTAGGAGGAAGGCTCATAAAGAAGAAAGGGCTAAAATGTTTAGCCTTTTGTATTTATGGGAAAAAATATGGGATTAGTTGAATCTTTTAAAACTATTTTATGTGAAGGAGAATATAAATATAAGATAGAGGACATTATAAAGGAATTCTCTTTTGTTTGTTTTTTTGAGACAGTGTCCCCCTGTAGCCTCAGCTGTCCTGGAACTCACTATGTAAACCAGGCTGGCCTCGAACTCACAAAGATCTGCCTGCCTCTGCCTCCCAAGTACTGAGATTAATGTTGGGCCCTGATTGTCTGAAAATATTTGATAAATTCTGTGCTGGGAGTCTACTAGTCATGACTAGTGCTGGAAGAGTGTTGGCTGCTTTATCCTTACTTCAACCTGGAAAGAATACTTTTAGGGTGACTAATGAGAAGAGCTGCTATGTGTCCTGGATTTGCGTGCATAGATCAGGTTATCATTGGAGTTACTAGGGAATACAGTCTTGGAATAAGAGACTGGTTGAAGCCATGCATGAAGGCAAGACAAGGGCAAACCAGCACTGCAACCACTTGGGAAGAATAAGTAAGAGAGCAAGATGGAAAAGGAGTATGTTGTGAAAGAGAACCGATCTGGAACCACCTGTAATGAACTCTGTAAAGACCTAGCAGCTACTGAAGGTAAAGCTGTGGCTCTACCACTGTGGAAGGAGCTGATGCTATAATGTGTCATCTAAAAGAGGCATATCAGAGAACCCTGAAGAATTCAGAAAAAGAGTTACTTTTGGTCTCTATCAAGCTGAAGGAGTCACATGAGTGTTTTCCTGTCATATCTTTTCTTCCTTTCCTCTTCCAACCTTGGGGATTGGAGAGGTAAAACCGAGACATCTATTTTCGCGCACTGTTTTAGTTACAACTCTCCAGCTCAGGAAGGCTACTTGCTGATAGAGGGGAAAGACACATCCTAAAATGAAGTTTAGAATTTCGGTATTGTATAGACCTAGACATTTGAATTAGTGAAATGAGACAGTCTATGCAACTGGAATTGACTGGAGAAATTTTATTTGTACAAAAAAAACCTCTTTGGAATGTTCTATGGTTTTATGGAATGTCAGCAGAAAAATTCCCCCACTCTACAAGGAAGATACAGGCTAGCACAGGGATCAAAAGAGTTACATTGCTCATGTTTATGTGGTTAAATTTTCTATGAAATAATGTTTACTTTAAAAAATAAAACATTTTACCAAGTCATTTCAAGGTTCATTTATATCATTCAAAAATTCTTGGGTGGAATAAAACAATTTGAGGGCATTTCCTGAGAATGAAGCTTCCTAAAGAAAAGGTAAGATGAAATCTTAAAGTGGTTTTAACATACATTTCCCTAGTTACTAACGATGTTGAAGACATTTTATGATGTTTCTTAGCCATCTTTGTTTCTTTTGAGAACTTGTTGTTCAGATCCTTAGCCCCTCTTTTAATTGGGTCATTTGTTTTCTTGATTTTTTGTTTTCAAGAGAATGAATGATACCAAATTCTGGAGAGGATATGGTGAAAAGGTAATGCTCACTCACTGCTGGTGGGATTACAAACTCATGTGGAAATCTTTTTAAAAACTAAAAATGAACTAACCATTTGACCCAGTTGTAGCCCAGAAATTCCTCATTCTTCCTAAAAATATGGGCAACAGGTGCAAGCATGGGTGACGTGGGGCACTCAGGGTAGGTAAAAGGGGTGGAGCTGCAGCCATTTTGGAACTCAAGGAGTGAAGTGTGGGGCCAGTTGGGGAGCTGAGTACAGCAGGGCATTCTGCCCATCTCATGGGCTCCACAGGACGAGATGAGACAGGTGGCAGTGGTGTGTGAAAGCGGGGCTTGAATGGCACATGGGTTATGAAAAGCTGTTTATTTGTAAGTCACCCCCTCCCAAATGTCATATAAACTATGCAAAATTTAAATAGGATGTCTTATTTTGGTTTGTTAATTTGCATCAGGACTGAGAGATCCTAGAGTTGTCAGAGGGTGCACCCATGGGAGATCTAGAGTCGTCAGTGGGTGTACCCATGGCTCTCCCAGGGAAGGAAGAGGAAAAATTTAGTGGAACACTGGTTATACCATTCTTTGGCATATTCCAAAGGACTCATCCTATTACAGAGATACTTGTACAACCATGTTTGTTGCTGCTTTTTTCATAATATCCAAGAGATAGAAGCAATCTAATGAATGGATAATGAGAATGTGGTAGATTTACACAATGAGTTCTACTCAGCAGTAAATAAAGAAAAAATCATGAAATTTTCAGGTAAATGGCTGGAACTAGAAAATGTTATACTAAGTGAAGTAACACAGACTCAGAGAAACAAATGATGTATGTTCTCCCTCATTTGTGGATCCTAGCACCAAATACTTATACACAAATATCCTAGTCACCACTCATCAAAGAAGCTTCTTTTGCAAAAGAAGGAGACTATTACAGAGTTCCACAACCAGTCACACACAAACTTTGTCTGTGAATTTCCCAAGCCTAAGTGACATATCTACAATGCAATCTCTGCACCTACGGCTCACAGAACATAGAACAAGGGTTAAGAGGACATTAATGCATCTCTAAATTCTCAATGAAGCTCCCTTATGCAACAGAGGGACAGGAACACAAAAAGTCACAAATGGCCAAAGCGTGGAGAGTTAGAGTTTGCAGAGTGTGGATTCTTGGACATCCTATGTTAAATTCCACCCACCCAGGACTTAGGGACTATTGTGAAAGAGGGGGTAGAAAAATTGTAAAAGCCAGAGAGGAGGTACACGACCATATGGAAACACTGCTAATATGAAACTACAGCAATGGTGTCAGTATGCAGAAGACCCATGCAAACTCAAACAGACAAAACCCCAGCACAGAACTTTGGAAACAGGCAACAAGTCCCAATCTTAGTCAAATAATTATTGGCAGCTGATTACTGCTGGGTGAGGAAGAACTGATCTTCTTAAACTGATCTTCTGTATAGGCTGCCTAGACCCCAGTGGATGTACTTGTACTGAGGTACATCTGGGGACACTAACAAGACACGATAGGCCTTAACACAAATGACAGAATGCGTGAATTCCAATGTATGGGGGGTGCTAGGGGAGGATGCCAATGGCAGAGGGGGTATAAAGATGGTTAAGATTGATTAAGATGTTCTGTATGAAATACACAAAAATTCAATAAAAATTTATAAAAAAGAAAAGGGAAATGAGAATCAACTACAGGATTTAGAGTGAGAAGGCAAATGTAGCTACAGTGGAAGAAATACATGGTTCTCTAAGAAGGAATCAGAGGATCTGGGACAACACTCTCATGCACAGACTATTAGATACACAAAGTGGGTAAAGATAGAGAAACACCCTTTTAGTAGGAAAAAAAAAAAGAAAGGAAACTAGAAAGTGGGACACAGGAGAGAATGTTCAGCCTTTGTTCCAGAGGGCTTCATTCCAACCAGGGTCAGAGCCACAGCTTGAGACAAAGAGAGCCTCAGAACTTGAACTGCACTTTCAGTAATATAATTTTGAGAGAGAGAGAGAGAGAGAGAGAGAGAGAGAGAGAGAGAGAATATCTGTGTGTGGTAGCTGTACTATCAGAGGGAAGGGCAGTGCTGGGAAAAATTCTCTTTTTGGCTCTTGCCCAGAGCAGTGGCCACAATCTCTCTCTCTCTCTCTCTCTCTCTCTCTCTCTCTCCCTCTCTCCTCCCCTCCCTTTTGTGTTGTCTATGCACATGTTTGTGTGGGTGTGTACAGATGTACATGTCTGTGTGTATGCATACAGTGGTCAGAGTTGGTGTCAAGTGTCTTTGTTGATTTCTCTCTTGTGAGAAAAGGCCTCTCACCGAACCAGGGCTGACTGGTCAGGCTGACCAAGGAACATCAGGGATCTGTCCGTCTCCTCCACCTCCAATGCTTAGGTTACAGATGTCTGCTACCACATGTCCAGCATTTTCATGAGTTTTGGGGATCTGAACTCAGGTTTTTATGCTTGCATGTCAGGCTCTTTACTGACTGAGCCATCTCCTCAGCAATGCTATCTTGTGTTTTGGTTTTTTGAAAGATGTCAACTGAGTCAGTAATTGGGTAGCTCTCAAGGCAAAAGTTCTTTCCTGTATGGATCACTGTGGGAACCCAGAGCAAATAACATGCGACTAGACATGAGAACAAGCTGGAGGGGGAACTGAATTCGAAATGCACAGTATTTCATGAGGTAGAAATCTTGTCTGAGTCATAGACTGGAATGGACCACACAGAGAAAAGCCCAACACCCACACCCACATAAGGGACTACACGGAGGAAGGCCCAGCACCCACGGCCAAGTGAGAGACCACATGTAGACTCTGAGCCCATCCCCAGTTCTCATTCTTCCAGTTTTATGTTTTTCTTACGTAACATCTAATTTCAGTTTACTAGACAAGCTCTGTCCTGCCCTGTTCTTCCTTGCCCTTTTGCTAGGTTTCCAAAAGAACCTAGGCTAGATTTGAGGTTTCTCTCTGCCTCATCCTTCCAAGTGCTAGGGTAGTTGTAGGTTGTCTGATTGTTTCTTTACCTCATTTTCTCTTCCTTCGGCCTCAGCTGGAACATCCTTTTATTCCCCCTTTGTCTTTATTGTTTCCCTTCTATTACCTTTCCTTCTCATTCTTCCATTGCTCTAACACTGCTAGCTTTATTCTGCTTATTTCCTTTCCTTTCCTACCCCTAGTAACTAATATTTTAGTAAGCATTGTCCTATCCTTCATTTACTCCTCCAAATTATTGGAGCTGAGTATGTGATTATTTTTAATTGGTCATTGTTGTATATTAATGGTATATTTTAATAGTGGAAGTCCTCCTTGGTTGAGGTTGTCTCTATAGTTAGCATTCTACTCTCATAGTAGAGATTTGAAATTGAACCTGGTGCCCTAAGTATGTGCTTGAGGATTTAGCAACTGTGATGTACCGCCAATCCACCAAGGAGAAATGACATCTCAGTTAGATTGAAATAGTTATAAAAGTTCTCCTAACTAAAATTCCCAGGCACAGATATATTCACTGCTGAAGTCTACCAGATGATTAATGAACTGAAGCCAGTGCTCCTCAAACTGTTTCACAAATTAGAATGGGAAAGAGCTACTACTTAATCATTTTGTGAAGCAAATTAGCCTGATACCCAAGCTCAACCCAGAAAACTTCCAAGAGTGGAGAGGGGAGGTGGACATGATGTCCCAGCCCTAGTTGAGGAGATATTGACAACTGATAGTTTCTAGGAAAGGGGCAGTCGATTTTCTTTAATGTGTGGCCCCTGGTAGGTTGACCACACTCTAGTGGATGGCCACACACCCAAGGGTATATGGACATCATAAATTGGACCCAATAGGTTTAAAAAGAAAAGACACAAAGTTTGGTAGGTAGGGAAGTGGGGTGGACCTTCCCAACCAAAAAAAAAGGAAGGGGGGGTTGTGTGTGGGGTATATGTGTGTTTATAGGTTTATAGTGTGTGTGGCATGTGGGTGGTGTGTGTGTGGTGTGACCTGTGTACTTGCTAGTAACAGTAGTTATGATATCAACTTCTTTCTAAATCTAATATATCCTTTAGAATAAACTAAAGGTTCCTATTGCTTCTTGGCTATTTGACTGAGATTTAGTGTACACTATCAGGCTTTGTGAGCTTTAGGAAATATGGTTTGTAAATGCATTTTGGCATAGTTTATTGATTTTTCCTTCCTGTTCCTGTGATTTTTTCAGAGCTCTTCTGGGTGGCTTGATATGGCCACCATCTTCAGTCCTACAATACAAGGAGATCTTTGGCTATGATGGGAACATTGACTAGGAGAGAAAGCCAAACTGCTTTCTAAATTTTCTTTTGGAAATCCTAAACTGAGAATGTAAAGGCAGTAGACACAGCTCTGTGAGCTTGTTAGTGCACCAAGCTGCAAGAAACATTTGATCTATTAGTATTAGGTGTTAAAGTACCTTCTGCATTTTTAGAACTAGGGGAGGTTAGCCGAGCAGAGAAATTTCTTCTGCATCGATAGTGGTTCCCGGCAACTGCTGCATGCCCAGCAGCTTGTCTTATGAACAGATATTCTGGGATTCCTATTTATAGGGGTGTCTGATCATGTGGGCAAGATACATTGTTTAGCATTGTTCTTTACTGTGCCAAAGGAATTGGAACAACCGATTCCTTTCAGTGAGCTTTAATGGGGTTTTCATCAGGCCAGCACTTAATCCTAGAGTAGAAGGTTGGAAGGCATTCAGGATCTAACCCAATCATTTTAACTGGAGACCCTAGGTATTTAAACACTATTACAGTTAGAAATACAATCTTGGACTCCAAGTCTTTAACATAAATTTAAATTGAATAAGGATTCTATTTTCTTATCCTATGGGATAGGTGAGTTTTGGATATGAGAGGAACTGAAAGTAGTTTTTAATTTTTTTTTGTCTAAAGCTTTTATGTTACATGCATAACCAAGAAGAAGAAAAAGTACATTCTACCAATGTTCACCACTGACGTAAGTAAAAGCAAATTTGGGATGCAATATTGAAGTGTCTTCAGGGGGAGACTGGGGCCTGCCTGTTTGGGTACATGGGATGCTTAGTTGGTTGTAAGTTCTGCAACTTCCAAAGTATGTGACACCAATAAATAACTATAGTTAAAAGTTTTTTGTTTGACAATTTCCTACATTTATATAATGAATTTTAGTCATTTTCACACCCTACTCCCCTTCCTCATCCCTTGTCCCCTCATGCTGGTACCATCTTCTAGAGCCTACTTTTATGGCTTCTTTTTGTGTGGCTCCCCTGATCCTAATAAGATTGTCTTGCCTTATGGAGCAAGGACCTGTACCAGTGGCTACAGCATTGAAGAGAATGACATCTTCTTTGCCAATAACCCTTAACTGTCAATAGTCCCTCTGAGAGGGGTGGGGCCTCATGGACCCCTACCCATCTATGATGAAATGTTGCTGGGCCCAACCTTGTGAGGGTAACCACAGTTGCAGTGAGCTCATGAGTGCAATGGCTTCATCATGTCAGAAGACACCTTTTTACTGCACATCTCCCCAGCCTTAGCTCTTAACATTCTTCACCTCCCCTTGATGTTCCATGAACTTTAGAGGAGATGATAGATCTGTCCCATTTAGAAAGATCACTAAACTTATGAAACTCTTTCCATTACTGTTAAAAAGTAGGATAAATTTGTTCAAAAGTAAGATTTTTGAAAATTATTTATTTAATAACCACATACTTAGAAGAAGCATTTCATCACATCAGCATTGACATATTCAATAACAGTTTTCTGAGCTAGGATGCATCTCTTACAAAACTGGCTGTACATTTTTAGGTTTACAATTGAATTATTACAGTTATACAATATTGTACTCAGTATAAACCCTACAAGACATAAAATTAAATGAGGTTTTAACCTTTAAAAAAGATCTCCATTTCATTATTAAAATACAGAGTTTCATTACAGAAAACTTTGTTTTTAATGCAATTGACATTAAGATGTTTGCACATGCATTTCTAATCTCTATCTATCAGATTATTACTAGTCACAGTCAGTTGCTTTCTGAGCTCCTTGGCATCTAAGCATGAATATAATGTCATCAGGTAGATTTCAATGATAGGATTTTTTTTTAATTACAAAAAATTTATGAGACTAAAATGTTTTCAGTAGTTGCCATGTGACACTTATAGAAGGGTGTCCTCGACCATACACCTGCTACCATGGAAACTTTATGGGTGTTCTATGGGGGTGTGCTCTAGGGGAATGATTAGCACAGACTCCAGTGCAAGTGGTACTCTCATTGGTTTGAGGTAAGTGGGGTGCTTGTTACTGTAGTGCCTATTTTCCCCAGACTTTCAGTCTATATGCTGTGTGGTACAGGTTCACTCTGCAGAATATTGCTCTGGAAAAATGCTTTCTTGGTAGGATTCCTTAATTTTCAAATTGTGAGCTTTTAAGACATGCTTGTGTCTTAGCTTGATATTTTTGACTGTATAAAAATTGCATTTATCTTCCCAAAAGATAACAAAATGCTTTATAAGAACTGGTAAAATTTGTGTAGAAACTTCTCTTGTTTTATATTTTAAACTCAACTGGTAGAAAAATCAGAATTAATGAAGAAAGTTTGAAATGAATTAAATGAGACATCTAGGGTGGCGCCTGTCATCCCAGACCTCTGCATACAGCCAACTGCAGCCCATCCTGGGCTTTTGGATAAAGAGAGGAAGGGAAGGAGAGGCAGGAAGGGAGAAAGGGTGGGAAGGAGAGAGGAAGAGAGGAAGGGAGGAAAGGGGGAAGGAGGGAGGAAGGGAGAGAGAGAGGAGGGAGAAACTAAAACAGCGCATTGTATGTCATACTTATGTGACTCATTGCCATGTGCTAGAATGCTCTTGGTTAATCTTGACCACATGTCCACAGCGATTGACACTGCACATCCAGTGGAACAAGTTCTGCACTTAATTCCTCTGCACAAGGTTTATCAAGAGCTCTGTGGCAGGCTTTTAATCCATCTCTTCAAAACCAGCTTACCACGGCAAAAACAACATTTGAATTCTTGAAACAAGAATTTTCACTTTGGCTTCTACTGCTTCAAAGCATTTGACACAGGCCGCAAATTACAGAGGGTTAGATTACTATTATAAGAAACCTTAATCTTTGTAGAGGAACTTCTGGCTCATTTCTTATTGAACACTAGAATTATCCCACATCATATATACTTGATTATGTTGGCTATAGCAAAGTCCTAAGCTAAACAGTTTTGCATTAAGACTCCTTTACAAGTAGGACCATGTAGGTAAGAGACAGAATTTTAGTCATTGAGGTACAAAGAGAAGTTGTTTGTCCTTCTTTCTTTTACTGAAACATGAACAAGGTGACTGGAGCGTCAGCAGTTAGTTCTCAAGTATATGAAGGTTATGATCAAAGGAAGACTGGTAGAAAACTAGAAAGAGACTGAATTAAAGAGCACCACACCAGACAGACAGACCTAGATCAGCACTCTTTGGGCTTCTTATATATAAGAGAAAAATAAACACCAAATATACTCACAGTACTGTTTTTGGAGTTTTCAGTGCAGCTTCTAAGTGTAAATGTGTCTTGTCTACTTACATTAACTTTTCTTCAGATCATTCTCCCAACTGTAACTTGCAATGATCTGACCTACTTCAGGAGCCAGCCGTTAGATACTGCATTTCTTTAAGGGCCTTTCTCAGATGCACAGCCTGTAAGAAATCTTACTCATCTCCTTTCTTCCTGATCAGTCTTACAATTAATTAGCAATGATACAAATGTAGGTGTGTTTGAGTCAATCTAATTTTCTTTTTTTTTTTTAAAAAAAAATCTAGTCTCTTTTGTGTACTTTGTCCCTTAAGAGAGTCATAGGGACTAGATATCTGTTTTAATTCATTCTTATCTCCTATTGATCTACAGGAATCTGGACGAACAAAGTTGCAAAAGCTGCCAAAACATTACATAGTAAGCAAGTGTACCTTGTCAAATCCAGAAAACACTAGTGAGAGGAAATAATCTAGTGGTTCTTAGTCTTGTTTGTTCACCTGAAACAGACTTGAGTTGTGGATTATCAGATACTCCTGCTGCCTCATCTTACACTTGGTGCCAGCTGTCCACATTTCCCGAAGGAGGAGAGTGAGGACCCTTGTTCTTTCAGGAATACTCACCTAGTCTATGTCTGGTTTTCTTTCATAGTGCTCAGGATGTTCTCCTTTTCTCCTCCTCCTTCTTCCCCTTCCTTATACCCCCATTTCTCATATCTTTCTGTTTTCTATTTCTTCTTAACCTTGAAAAATTCTTTTGGTAACAACCCTATGAAATAAGAGTTGCAAAATTTGTGGAACACCGTAATAATCTGTCCATCTTTTGCAAAAGAAACTTCTTTGGTGAGTGGTGACTGAAATACTTGTCTGTAAATATAAGGATCCATATTTAGCACATAGTAAGAAATTACATTAGTCTAGGGATGTGATATACTTTAGGGTTTTCTGTAAGATCTAAGACCTTTCCAGCTTTGTGTATTTGCTATGTTTACATTACCACACATGAGTTCCTTCCCACTGAGAGGACTATATGTTCAATTAAGTATCTGTTGATTACCCCCAAGATAAAAGTGCCACTACTGCCCCAATGTAGTCTGCTGTGCTAGTCAGGTCATTCATTGTTGTGGATATTAGACTTTAAAGCTGGAATAAAAGTGCCACTACTGCCCCAATGTAGTCTGCTGTGCTAGTCAGGTCATTGTTGTGGATATTAGACTTTAAAGCTGGGGTTGGATCATCGATTGATGATCTCCCTTAGCAGCTTGCATAATATTCTCCAACACTATGAGAGCTAGCCTTCAGGGAGGTGGCTTTCAGGTCAGTTCCACACACAGAGAATAAGACTCTGTGAGATGCTCAGTTCTAAGTGGCACATCTAAAATGGAACCTCTATACTTAAGGCTCATAGAATATAGTGGAACAAAGTGTAAAGAAAATATGACTACATCTCTCAACTATCATCAATGAAACTCCCTCATGCAATGGAAGGCAATGAACAAAAAAGACCACAAATGGCCAAAGCATAGAGAATAAGAGTCTATAGTGTATGGGTCCCTGGACAGGACTCCTATATTAAAATTCACCCACCCAGCCACCTGGGGTTCAGAGACCACTGCAGAAGTGGGGGCAGGAAGATTGTAAGAGTTAGGGGAGGAAGTATATGACCATGTGTAAACAGAGTCTTACAGACTCCTGAGACTTTTCTCATACGCAATGGTGCCAGCATGTACAAGACCCATGCAAACTCAATCAGAAAAAAACCCAGCCCAGAACTGGGGCAATGGGTAGCAGGCCCCAACCTTAGCTGAATTGGCAGCTGATTACTGTTGGAAAAGGGAAAGTTGATCTTTAAGGGAAAGACTTTAGATAGGCTTACTAGACCCCAGTGGATGAACTTGTACTGAATGATGTCTGGTATACTTCCTTGACTCAATAGTCCTTAATGTATATGACAAAATGCATGAAATCCAGTGGTGGAGAGTATGAGGGATGTGGATGGGGGAGGAGGTATAGAGTTGTTTTGTATGAAATGCAAATATATATATATATATTGAAAAGAGTTGCAAAATTTGTAAGAAACTGATCATAAATTCAGTTCTTCTGAAGTGATTGCTCTCATTGAAAATAATGCTCTTTGTCTGAACTTACTATCTTGTACTTCTTATTCAGGTAGCTTCTTAGATTATTCCTTTCCTGGAAGGCTTCTTCCATGGGTTGACAGAGTGCAGTGCAGTCTATTCAGCAATTTTTTTTTTTTTTTTTTACGCAGTAAATGCTCATCAAAGTCTGCTATGTGCTCAGTGCTCTGAGATGATGCTAGGGAGTGGAGGTATAAACTTTGATCCAAGCAATGTACAGTCTAGAAACAGAGTTTACTCTATGCAAGCCACACCCACATAATTCAGTAAGCCTATGAATCCTGATGTGATAGTTTTGAGTGTATCCTCTATCTTGTTCCCCACATTATCTCCACCTTTTAATCCTTGTTCAAAGAAATCATCAGTGAATTCACAAAATGATTTCTTAGTTATTGCTTTAGAAAATAGCTCACTTTCTGGAATTACTCTACAGTTGATTATAATGTGGGCTATAGGTTGTTACTTATCCATTGAAATGGGTTATAAGTTCAAATAGGAATGTATTCATCACAGAGTGGGCAGTAAGCCCTGATATAGCTGACATTTGATTGGATATTTTGGAGATTACACATAAACACGAATATGGATTTTTTTTCTCTTTTCTGCTTTGTCTTTTCCAAGAAGCCTTTCCTGTCTTTATCAGAGTTATTCATATTTCTATTTCTATAGCAGTAATAATGATGATTAATACTGGTATTTAGTGAGTGACAGACACTGTGCTAAAATTTTTATTTGGATTATTTCATTTAATCCTCCCGGAAGGTATGGACTATTACTATTCTAATCTTATGTAAAGAGACTGAGGCTCAGTTAACCAGTATGAAGAGGGCTATCCAACCACCAGTTAGGTTTGGTAGGATTCATTTCTGGCTCAGGCTCTTTTCTTGTCTTGCATACAACTGTCTTATCACTATGACCCTAAGTACCTCCAGAAGACTCCATCTCCAGACTCCATCACACTCTGGATCAAGGTCTCAACATCCCATGGGGCATGGGTGGGTGATGTAAACATTCAGCTAATAACAGCAACTAAGACTTAGGGAAATTCTGTAATACAGCTAAGGTCAGTGTTATTAGGTGGCAGAGCAAGGATTGACTGGATACCAGATTTCTGGAGAGAGAAGGGCTTCTGTGTTACTCTGGGTCAGAAAGTAGGAAAGGAAAAGAAAGATAAAGCTTTTGTGTAGCTAGACCTTTTAGATTCTCAAAAGCAACAGAGGTCTGGACACACTAACCTTGATGATTATAAAAACTAAACCAATCCCTTTCTTACGCCATATTAATAATACTGGCAATAGTTTTATTTATGTAGTAATAGACTCCTTTTTTCATCTAATTCTGAGTCAATGAGTAATTCACCCTTAATAAATGAAAGGTTGGTCGTGTGTGTGTGTGTGTGTGTGTGTGTGTGTGTGAATATATCCATTTATTCACAAGGGCAGATACAGAAAGGGAACTTAATAAATACATTTCAAAAATTAAATTTTAAACTAGAAAAAGAAAGCAATTTGGGGAAAATCTTGGTCTTTAGAAAAGGTCTCTTACAAATTTCAAGATTGAACTTAAACTTATTTTATAGTGTACTAATGTTTTGGTGAGTCTTATAGCTTTTTGCCAACATTTTCAATATCATATCAGTCAAGATTTAGAAAAGAGACAGGTGGCACATTAAGACTGAGTAATTTGAAGAGTGTGATGAAAAGACTTCTCAATGGGAATGTTACAGCTTCAGAAAAATGGCAAGAAATGGTGGGTAGCCCTGTGCCAATAGGCATTCCCGTAACAACTGCTAGTCCTGAAGGATCACATGAAGATCTTAGAACCCAGAGGAAGAGCTAAGTAGAGAGAGCTGCCCTTCAGACACCATGGCCATTTGTAGAGGAATGGCTGCCACATACCACAGCATGGTATGCCCAGAAGATAACTGACCACCTGTACTACCTTCCTGTCTTCAGTTTCCTAACACTACTTTCACTGGATGAATCTGACAAGAGTCAGTGGAAGAGGTTCTATTGCAGTATTCCACACATGTGTAAACGTCCTGGGTGGACAGCAGGGTTGAAAAGCATGGAGAACAAACAAGAAGGATGCAGTGAGGCTATCCAGAACCAATACCACATGCAATAGTGAAAAATTTGGAACTTTTCTTCATGGCCTTTTACATCATTCTGCTTCTTTCTGTGAAGCCTCAGATGTGGGAGTAACTGACTGGTGGGTACAATCCATTTGAGTATGTAAAATGAAAGAGAATGGAGGTAGGATGGATTAGCTATCTCCATCCAAAGGAAATGGAATGATAGCTTAGTTTATGTTACAGTATTTACTGGGATTAGAGTTGCTGTACATCATCAGCCTAGCATTAAATAAAACACGTTCTTTGATTGGACAATAGTGGGCCTTAAGACTAAGTTATTGACAAGAACGTAGAACCGTTTTTTTGTGAAGACTGACAGCTGCTTGTGAGTCTTAAAATTTTGGTAAACTGTGGCATTTCAGGAAGCAATAGTCTCTGCCCAGTTCTGTCGCTTACCAGGGCACAGCCAGAGCACATTGGGTCACATCTTCTTCATCTCGGCCTGAGGAAGAGAATTGTGTTACCCTCCAATTGTGCCGTGAAGATACTTAGCACAGAGACACACAGTAAATGCTCCATAATGTTAGATGTTCTGCCTTGGGTGTGCTAGGGAATCCTGCCAACACACAGCAGCAAACATTTTACTTAAATAAGTGATACTTCCGTGAAAATCCTGTCTTTTCAAAAATGAAAATGGGCTTTCAAAAGGGATATGTGCTTTCTCTGGAAAATGATTAATAGTGGATTTTTTTGTGGCCTATGATATAGCACAACTAAGTAGCCTGGGGTTTCTTAGAGTATTCAAAGACTCAGAAGTGCACAGGGTATCGAGGCAGGGTGAAGGCTAAGACTATGAAGTATCACAGGAGGCAGGAAGCGTTCTTTACAGATGGAGGAGGGGATTTTGGTAGACCGTGGCAGCCAAGTTACATCTTGAGGGTCAAGGGCAGAAGGTATGCGTCATCCTCTCTCTTGACTTAGTCCCATGAGTTGAAGCCACTTTTTCAGCAATAAGTGACATTATCACATAATATAATGAAGTGGTTGATCAACTTAGGAAAGAGATTTATATTTCTTTTCAATAAAAATCTTTATTAAAACTTAAATAACTTCAATAAGTTTCCAAACTTTAAATCATAAAAAGAACAAACCACAATTTAAAATCTCTCGTGCAGACAGAATTTCTATTTAAGTAATTCCTGACCAGTCTTAAGGGCTTGTCTAAAAAGTACTTTCCATCACACCCACAGAATTGGCCTTTCTGACTCA
The DNA here is from genome assembly GCF_000622305.1 of Nannospalax galili. Lineage (NCBI taxonomy): Eukaryota > Metazoa > Chordata > Mammalia > Rodentia > Spalacidae > Nannospalax > Nannospalax galili. The sequence goes on along the minus strand of NW_008337442.1, from coordinate 162,676 downwards.
GATGTCCTTTCTGTTTGCTCTCAGGGATTCCCAAAGTTGCTTTTAATTCTGCCTATGACTTCTTTGTCCTGTGTTTGAAGATCAGTGCTTCCTCACTTTCCTTGAACTTTCTACAGAAGAACATTTTCATCTGCCTCACACCCTCTCTTGTTATTAAAATATTACTTGCAAAGCAGTGTATCATTATGACCACATGAGCATATTTTCTTTTTCCCTGTGATAACTGAACCTTAGATCTGATTATCTCATAATGAAATCTTCCCTTCTCCTGCCTCTTTCCAAATTAAATTGGTTGATTTATTCTCTACAGAATGAGTCTCATTATTTTCTGTATGTCTCATTTCTTTCTTAGAAATTGCTTTTCTCTACAAGGAAGATTTTTAAAAACCATGAATTTATAAAACCAGAAGTAGAACAAGGTTTCCATTTGTTTGAACAAGTTAAATGAAGCTGTCTTGAGTCCATGCAACGTGGGGAGAAATTTTAGAAGTACACTGGAGTGGTACTGAGAAACTGAAGTTGCCATTTCTATACATGACCGCTGCCAAGGAAATCTAAGGGCAAATGTGTCCCTTGAATGAAGCATCTGGTTGATGAGATTGCATTACTTGTGATCCATCTTGGGAACTTGGGAGAAACATTTCCTCCTTCTCATAGCGGTAGTGAAATTCTGCCTCCCAAGAGAAGATGTATAAGAGTGAGAAGTTTTTTGTCTTTCTGGGATTTGGCACTGCTGTCTGGGCACAGTTTGAAGGGGATATGTAGAGGGAGAAAAGGTAATTTGGTGGTAGTTGAGTTGTATGTAGTCAGATTTCTATGTATTAGTAAACACATTTATAACTATGTAGCTTTGAAATGATTTTCTCCATAATCTTCTTTGATCTCTCCAATAGAAGAAAATGTTCATAGAAAAATGTTGAATGAGTAACTGATCCAAAAGGACTGTAGTGCCCCCCCCTTAAATTTAGTTTTTTTTCTTGAGGGATTTCTAGTATAACCTTTTGTGGAAAGGTTGGGTTCATGAGGAGATTGACTCAGAGAATTTAGTGTGCAAGAACTGTATACAGTAGTGGGTATAATGGTGTCAGTATGAGTGGGTAAGGGAAGGAAGCAGGTTAGATGAGAAGACGGCTGTGATAGGATCTCAGTGACATCTTCAACTGATCCTATGAGGATCTCTGAGATCAGAAAAGTACTTTAGAGATTCCTAAGAGTTAAGATGAAGGCTGCACAGGACCTCATACACTGTGTTAGTCAACTGTAGTTTCAGGCTGCCTCTAGGAAGGGGATATGACTTGTTTGCGGCAACTTTTTGCTGCCTAGGGCCATTATAGCTAGCACACCAGTCTTCCATAACATCTTATATCTGGGCAAGTGGATCTGTGCCCATGAAATGTCAGGTATTCAGGTATATGTGTTAAAGCCTATCTGGTCAAGAATTTGTACCCAAATGTCCCTTGGTGAAAGTTTGGCCACTGGAGTCTATCTAGTCATCATAACTAGAGTAATTCCCTTAAAGAAGATGCACTCTCCCTCGCCACACACTAATCATTTGGCAATAGTTCCTTGGCTGGTTTTGGGGCCTGCTTCCTATTTTCCCCACTCTATGCTGGGTTTTTGTCTGAACTGGCACGGATCTTGTGTATGCTGTCACCATTGTTGCAAGTTCCCTGAGGTCTGAAAATCTTTGTTTCCTTTTGTTCACCCAACAACCCTGCTCTTACAATCTTTCTACCCCTTCTTCCATAATGATCCTTGACTGTAGGTGGGTGAGGTTTAGTCTAGGAGTCTTATCCAAGGGCACACACTCTATAGTCTCTTATTCTTAAGCTGTGACCTTCTGTGTGCATCACATTCTGTTGTATGAGGAAGCTTCATTGTATGAGGAAGCATTAGTATCCTCTCTACCCCCTGTTCTGCTATGGTCCATGAGTCTTAGGTATAGAGGTTCCACTGTAGATGTGTCACTTAGGGTTGAATATCTATCAGACATATATCTTCTGTATGTGACCAGTTGTGGCACTCTGTAATAAATAGTCTCTGTTGAAAAAAGAAGCTTCTTTGTTAAGTGGTATAGAGTGTACTTGCCTGTAAATATAACGATCCGTGTTTAGCATACAATAAGAAATTTCATTTGTCTATAGATATGACGGAGATAGGGTTTTCTCTAGGATCTATGACCTCTCCAGCCATGTGTATTTTTCTGTACTTTTAAGACCCCAGAAAGACATGAGCTTTCATCCTTAGGCCAAGTGGTGACTGAAGGATGATTGTTTTTGTTTTGAAAGTCAGGTGGAGCCTCAGGCTTCCATGTGAGGCACTTCTGGCAGAGGACAGTGGAGGAGGACAGAAGAGCAGAGCACCCAAGTTCATGTTTGTACTTGTACTGTAGGCCCTCTTTGATAACTTGTTCCACCCCCTTCTTAAAACTGAAGAAATGGAAACAATCAGGGGTCGAGTCCCCAGTTTTGGTGGCATGGCCAGAGACACAACTAGAATTCTGGTTATTCCAGTCTGATAGCTGTTCTCATTAGGGAAAACGTTTAACCAGATGCAGACACTAGTTCTCGCTTCTTATATTTTCATAGAACTATTTGTGAGGATTAGGGTAAAAGTCTCTAAGCTTTTCAGAATTCCTTAGGGATAAAGTTTCTTCTGTGAAAACACAAGCTATTGTAATACTCGTAAGAACACAGTAATTCTAGGTTCCCAGGGGCAGAAGCTTTGAATCATGAGTTCTAATGGCTTGTTCAAATGCTAGATTAAGCAACGGAATACACTTTGATTGATAGGCTAGCAAAAGAGAAAAGATTATAAGCTTTCCTAAGTTGGTGGCCAATTCCTGAAAAAAGCCACATACTTTATTTGATAACACTTAAATAAAATAGTTACTATAACTTTAAGAAATGTTGACTTCCATAGGTCATGATATCCTATGTCTCAATATTTGGGGTTGCAATTTTTCTTCCACCATTATGCTTCAGTGTGTTAAATAAAACACCTTTCAAAGTTCTCCCAAGGTAAACTCTACAGTCCAAGCAATTTATAACTGGCATTTTTTTTTTTGCTCTTGCATCACATTTTATAGTTGACTTCACCAAAGATGTGACTCCTGAAAAGAATCCATAGAAGACAGAGTGGTCTTTTGTATTCTTCGGACAGCTCTACCCAAGTAGAAATAAACCACTCCATTCCTGTATGCTTTTCAGTGCTGTGACAAAATACTTGACATAAACAGCTCAAGGGGGATGGTGCATTTTATTTTGTAAAATAAATACAAAATATGATTGTATTGATTGATTGCTTGATTGATTCTGGGGCTATGCTCAGGCAGAACGTCATGACAGCTGAAGTAAGTCCTCAGCTTGCAGTGTGTAGAGTGTTTAGAACACAGGGTGACAGCACCTGCTCTCCTGGACTCTCCTTTTCCCCTGTTTCTTTCTCCAGGCTGCCAGTGTGTGGCATGTTGCTGCCAGCATTCATGGCAGGTCTCCTCTAACCCCCTTAGTTAATGCTCTCAGGGAATGCCTCATAAGCATATCCAGAGTTCCGGTTTACTAATCTCCTAGGCAACTTCCAATTCAGCCACGTTGGCAACCAAGATTAGCCATCACCAACTCCAAACTAAATAACCTAACTATCACTTCTGCTCCCACCATATGATGATGCTATGTGATTCTCAATCATATCCTTTAAACTGATTACCTTTTAAACTTCTCAGTTGTCTGCTTTCTTGAAAATTTTGTATTTAAGGGCTGGAGAAATGGCTTAGTGGTTAAGAGCAGTGACTGCTCTTGCAGAGGACCTGGGTTAAATTCCCAGCTCCCACATTGTGGTTAACAACTATTTATAGCTCCAGTTCTAGGCGAATCTGACACCCTCTTCTGACCTCTGTGGGCACTGTGCAGCATGAGTGCACTTACATATATATGCAAGCAATACACTCATACACATAAAATAAA
>NW_008337442.1:154315-156815 GCF_000622305.1 Nannospalax galili | reverse complement strand
GTTAAAGGCACTTTTTGAGCCCAGTGACCTAAGTTGGATCCATGGGACTCACATGGTATAAGGAGAGAGCTGACTTCTGCAAGTTGTCTTCTGACCTCCACACGTGTGCTGTGACATAGACACCCACTTCTGAATAAATAATAAATAAATAAATGAAAAAATACATCACAAATCCCAGCATAGAACTGGGGAAGTGGGTAAGAAGCCCCAACCTATCCATAACTGCTGGGAGAGGGAGAGTTGGTTTTCTTAAAGGGTTAACCAGGCTCGAGTGGATGGATACACACAAAAGGATATTTGGGGATACAAACTTGACTTAATTAGCCTTAATATATGATAAAGTACATGAAATATGGGGTGGGGACTATAAGAGGGGTGCAGTTAAGGGAGGGTGTTTAAATATGATCAAAATACATTGTATGAGATTTGCAAAAATTTGCTAAATAAAAAAACTATGTCAAGGCTGCATAGACTAAATAAGATCCTGAAAGTCAATATGTTTCTGAATATTATTAACTTACTTTGATAGAGTTATCTTGATTAAACAAAATAAAAGGAACAATTGATAACTAGGCTAGATTATAAATAAAACAATTAGTTTTTTTATCATATTAGTCTAAAAGGACAGTGTTTTCATATGATTTAACCTAATAGATTTTAATGTATTTCAGAATTTGGAGATGGTAGTGTGTCAGAAGTCAACTCTGACTTTGAAATCAAGCCTCCTATAATTTGAATCCCAATCATACAGGCTTTGTGGCAGTTGTCACTGATCTTCCTTCGGTTGGCTCCAATTTCTTCTTATATGGCAATACTTGTTTATTCTTTCTTTTGAAAGAAATGACTAAATGTGATAGTGTATGTAAAGTAGTTATCGTAATACTAGGCACAGAGTAAGCCCTTGATGTTTCATAGTTGCTAGTCCTAGTAAGCAAAGCTGTTACATAGACTGCATTGCTCAAAAGGAAGAGTGCTTCTCGGTGTTCTGAAGCTTGGAGAATGCTGGATTTAATAACAACAAAGATATCATTTGATTCATTGCACACAGTTAGCCATGAAAAATGTTAAAAATCCAAGAATCACTATCATGTTTAATTATCCTGCATTCCTTGTCTCCATGAACTTCTTGAAGGCAGTCATTTCCAGGGTAGGACACCTTAGAAGTTATCGACTTCAGATCTTCAATACTAGAGTTGTTAGAGGAAAGCCTAGTCCCTGTCGGGACACAAGCATCTGTGATCTTCTGATCTCTGAGGCACTTTTCTTTCTCCATAAATCAAAAAGGAAGAAGCCTAAATCAAGGGATAAAAATAACACTAAGATTTCTCATTTTGTTTCCATTTGTGTGCATATGAGCGTTTGATGCCAAAGGTAAAGACTCTTCCACATTTTTTGAGGCGGGTGGGGATCTGGTAAAAGTTTTATAACTCTTAAGACCATGATCTATTTTGAATTAAGTTTTTGTACAAAGTGTGATGATTGTATCATGGTTGACACTTTTGCCTGTGAATTTCTACTTGCTCCAGCATCATTCATTGGAAAGATTTATTTTCCCTTTGTCGAAAATTAAGTGGTCATGTTTATATGACTATAGCTCTGTCATCTTACTAGAATTAGAAAAAAATTCTCACCAAGTAGGTGTTCTTTTCTTCCATCAAAATTTATAATTCTTATCATATAGATTCCATACAGTCTTATTAAATTTACAGCCACAGTCCCATTTTCTTTGGACAAATTATAAATGATTTGTGTTTCTCATTTTTGTTTTCTCCTTTTTTGTTTAATGTATAATAATGTAATTTGCGGTGTGTGTGTGTGTGTGTGTGTGTGTGTGTATTTTAATCTTTCCTCTGTGACCTTGTTAAAGTTACTTTCTAGTTTCAGGAAGATTTTTGTTTTGTATTGTGTCACCAATCCCTTGGAACTTTTTACTCATGTCCCAGGTAGATTTACCTACTTTTTCAAATGTGTAGTTTTTAAACATATTTTTTCTACTTTACTGCAATGACTAAAAAATAATAGTTGTAAAAGTAAATTTGCCAGCCTTGCTCCAAATCTGAAAGTGAAAGCATAAACACCTCAGCCTTTCACCAGCACATGCGTCAGTTCGAAGGGTTTGTTGCCAATTTGTGAGTATTCTTCTGGAGATGGAAGGGACTTTTCTCTATTCCTGCTGTAGTGACATTTTTATAATGAATTGGTTTTGAACCTTGTCAAGTGCTTTTTCCAAGTCAGATGATACAGTTGCACAGCTTGTCTGTTTAGGTTGCTGATGGCAATGATTTTAAGATATCAAATGTCTCTTGCAACCTAGAATAAATCTCACTTGGCTGTATTATCTTTTTCATACAGTTCTGAATGAAATTTGAAAAAATTAAACTGAAGATTTTCTGCTCTGTGACTTTCGTTTTCTAAATGACTTTTGTGTATCTCCTTCATATTTCTTCTATGCATCTTAAGTTTGGAAAATGTCTGAAGCAAGAAGTCTCCCATGTGTAGA
>NW_008337442.1:128982-154287 GCF_000622305.1 Nannospalax galili | reverse complement strand
CCCATGTGTAGAGCTTAAGTAAAATTCGTTGTTTGCCTATAGCTACGGTCACTTTAACTGGAAAAATCTTACAAGTAAATGACTTTAACTGTTTCTCAAGGACAAACAAGAAAATAATATAATTAGAAAGTTAAAGTAGTTCTTTGTAAACATCTTACCAACAGCTTTTCTCTTTCATTTGTAGTCAGTGTTTCAAGGTTCAAATTTGGATTCCTGTTCCATGTATGTAACATGGCTGTGAATGTTAGCCCATAAAATCTATTTGTATGTGAGTTCATTGCAAAGTGCCATTCTAATAGTACAAAGTATCAAGCTTCTGTAACCAATTCCTTTATTATCTGGTAGATGGAACTTTCCATAGCTATGGGGACAAGGATCCACACCACAAGTTTTTCTTTAAATAAATAAATTGGTATAAACACAAGACCTGATTAAACCATTGAAAATTAACATATTTAATATTTCTTCTGGGTATTCCAGGGGCAGGGGCACTGTTAGAAACTCTTAATCCAAGTCCCTGAAGAGGAATATGACATTACTGGAGTCTCTGTAATTATGCCAAAGGATCAAGACCCAGAAAATGTTCATATTCCATCTTTACACTGCTTTCTGGGCTTTGCCCTCATTGCTTGTAATTGTACGTCATAGGATTTAAGGAGCCTCTACATATGTGTAGGAATCCGTTTATGCAAACAAAACACCTCTTAGGGTACTAGATGATTTACTAAGTAATCATCCTAATTAGGTTTTGGGGCGAATTGCTGGTCATTAAAAGAATTCTTTTACTGATTTAGGATTCATGGGAATACTTTGTTGTTAGGAGATGTAATAAAAAGACACCGTATTTCTCCATTTTATGTAGCTGGACCTGTTATCACATAAAGATGTAGACTTTTCAGTGATATATGCCTCATTGACTTGAGTAATATACTACTTGTCCCGTTAAAAACATCACATTGTTCCTAGGCAGAACAGGAAAAATGGCCTTGGCTACACTCCATTTTTCAGGATAATTTTCTTCAAAGAAGACTGATTTCAGATGGCCTTGAAAGTTCCTTTGAAAGTGCTTCCTGGCTGCTCTCCTTAATGTTGGTGGAAATTATGTTTAGACTAGGGCTGACACTTCTGCACACTGTCCACAGGCTGCTACCATCTGAAAATGTGTTCCAGGCCCATGTCTTTGAGATTCAATGTTTATTATGCTTTAAATGGCTCAAGCAAATTTTCTTTGTCATTTAATGACTATCAGAAGATAATCTGAAGACAAAACAATAAATAAAAAGCAGGTTAATTTGAATTTTTCCATGGTGAGTTAATTCTTGAATTCTTTGCTTTAAAGAATATTTATTTACCTTTATTTTATGTGTATGAGTGTTTTGCCTGTGTGTATGTAAGGGCACCCATGTTGTGAAATTCCATGGAAGCCAGAAGAAGGTGTCAGAGTTCCTGGAACTGGAGTTATGGATGGTTGTTAACCACCATGTGATTGCTAGGAACTGAACCCAGGTCCTCTGCATGAGCAGCCAGTGTTCTTAAACATTGAGACATTTCTCCAGTCCTTTAAATTATTTTGTAAAAAATGGAATTGTGGGGATTTCATGCAACATATTTTTATAATATTTAAATCACTGCATCCCTCTTACAGGCCCTCAGCTGGATTTCATGTACTCTGTCATATATGTTAAGGCCTATAGAACCAAATTTGTATCCTCAAATGTCCTTCTGCATGTGTCTATCCATAGGAGCCTGGTTAACCTACCTAATGTAACAACCTTGAAGAAAACCAACCCTCCCTCTCCCAGCAGTTATTGGTTGAAAATAGTTTCTCAGTGATGGTTGGAGCTTCTTCCCCACTTCCCCACTTCTATGCTGACTTTTTGTCTGTACTGAGCTTGCATGGATCTTGTGCATGCTGTTACCATTGCTATAAATTCATATGAGTAACTTCCTAGCTGCCTGGAACACTCTGTTTTCTTGTGGTCATCCACCACCTCTGGTTCTTACAATCTTTCCATCCTCTCTTCTACAATGGTCCCTGGGCCTTGGGAGGCAGAAGTTTGATATCAGGGTTAAGCACTCTGTAATCTCTTATTCTCTGCATTTTGACCAGTTGTGAGTTTCTGGGTTAATTACCATCTGTTACATGAGGATGTTTTGTTGGTGAGAGTTGAGTGATGCATTAATATTCCTTCTTTCCCCTGTTCCCCTATGTTCTCTGAGCCTTAGATACAGAGGTTGCAGTGTAGATGTAGATTCACCTCATAGACACTTATTCTCTGAGTTTGACTGGTTGTGGAACTCTGTAATAGTCTCCATCTGTGGTAAAAAGAAGCTTCCTTCATGAATGGTGAGAGGTACATTTGTCTGTAAATATAAGGATACATACAAAGTCTATGGATGTGACAAAAGATTTTTCTCTAGGAACTATGACATTTCTAGCTGTGTGTATTTGGTTATGTTTACAGTACCACACGTGAGGTGTCTCCTATTGAGTGGGTCTTAAGTCCTATTAGATAATTGTTGATTACCCCCAAGATAAAATGTCACTATTGCACCAAAAGAGATAATTTGCTAGAGGTCATTATTATGTTTCATAGACTTAAAACAGGATAGAAGTTTTTTCCTCCTTGGCAGTTTACATAATATCTTTTGATACTGTAGGAGCTAGTCTTCAGGGAGGAGACTTCCAGAACTGTTTTATCTCCATTGCTCCAAGTCCTGTGTCTGAATTATGACCTGTCTTCAGCAATTATGAACTGTCTTCAAGTTCTGGAAGACAACCAAGGGCTGTGGCAATATCTTGTGTTGTTTTGGGTGTCTGTAGGGCTACCCTGACCAACAACTTGAAGGGAGGTTTCCCCTACCAGGCACTGTTTTTTGTTTGCTTTTTGTTTTGTTGTTGTTCTATACCTTCAGCTATACACACTCATGTATATATACAATGTGTGTGCATTGTTCAGTAGGGTTTTGATCTAATACATTTCCCTCTGGCTTTTCTCACCACCTAAGCATTATTTACCTATACCCTTTTCCCCGTATATCCCTCTATTTGCTCCCCAGTTAAAGTATCCCCTGCTTTACCCATTTCCGCCTTGATAACACCTGCCTAATATTAGACCCCCTAACTTGAATTCCTTTTTCCTTTTACCCCACTTCCCAAGGTTACATTCCATTTTCCTGGCTCTTGTAGTTACATCAGGATATATATTCACACCTAAGGGTTTGGAGCTAAGATCCATGAATGAGAGAAAACATACATTGCTTATTTTTCTGAGTTTGTGTTACTTTAGATAGTATAACAGTTTCTAGTTCCATCCATTTACCTACAAATTTCATGATTTCATTTTTCTTCACCACTGAAATGCACCACATTTTCACTATCCATTTGCCATTTAGGTTGTTTCCATTTCTTAGATATCATGAAAAAAGCAACAACAAACGTGTCTTAGCAAATATTTCTGCAGCAGGATGCTGAGTCCTTTGGGTATATGACAAGGAGTTGTCTAACTGGATCATATGGTAGATTCATTTCTAGTTTGTTGAGAGTTCTCCACAGTGATTTCCACAGTGATTCCACCAGTAGTGAATGAGTGTTCCCCTTTCCCCACATCCTCATCAGCATTTGGTGTCATCTGTTTTCCTGATCTTAGCCATTCTGACTGGGGTAAGATGAAATAAAATGGTTTTGATTTGCATTTCTGTAATTATTAAGGATGTTGAACATCTTTTAAAGTATTTCTTGGCCATTTTAATTTTTTTTAGAGCTCTCTGTTTGGATCCATAATTCACTTTTTAATTGGATCATTTGTGTTCTTGATTATTTTTTGAGTTCTTTGTATATTCTGGGTATTAATCCTTTGTCAGATGTATAGCTGGTGAAGATTTTCTACCACTCTGTGGGCTTCCTCTTCACTCAATTGGTTGTTTCCCTTGTTGTGCAGAAATTTTTTCAGTTTAATGAGGTGCATTTGTCAATTGTTAATCTTAATTCCTGAAGCCCAACTTAGAAAGTCCCTTCCTGCACCTATACATTGTTGGGTACTGCCTATATTTTCTTCTAACAGTTTTAGCATTTCAGGTTTTACATTGAGGTTGATTGATACATTTTGAGTTGAATTTTGTGCAGAGTGATAGATATAGGCCTAATTTCATTCTACATGTGCAGATCCAGTTTTTCAAGCACAATTTATTGAAGATGCTTTCTTTTTCCCAGTGTGTATTCTTGGCACTTTGCCAAATATCAGGTCACTGGAATTGCATGCACTCATGTTTGGGTCTTCTGATCTATTCCACTGATGGCTGTTTTTGTGCCGATATCATGCTGTTTTTATGATAATATCTCTGTAACATAGTTAGAAATCTGGTATGGTGATACCCCCAGCATTGCTCTTTGTGTTCAGAATTGCTTTGGCTATCAGGGGTCTATTGTGATTCCATATAAATTTTAGGATTTTTTTTCTATTTCTATGAAGAATGTCATGGGGATTTTGATTGGGATTACATTGAATCTATAAATTACTTTTGGTAGGATGGTCATTTTCACAATATTAATTCTATCAATCCATGAGCACAGGAAGTCTTTCCATTTCCTTGTGTCTTCCTCAATCTCTTTCTTCAAAGATTTAAAGTTTTCACCGTAGAGGTCTTTAATGTCTTTGATTATGTTTATTCCTAGATTTTTTTGAGGCTGTTATGAATGGGAATTTCCATGAACCCTTTTTCTGCTTCTTATTGGTATATAGAAAGGTTACTGAATATTGTAAATTGATTTTGTATGTTGCCACTTTGCTGAAAGTGTTGATCATTTCTAGAATTTTCCTGGTGAAAATTTTGGGATCTCTTATGTATAATATCATATCATCTACAAATAGGGACAGTTTGATCTTTTATTTTCCAATTAGGACCCATTTAATTCAGATGTTTCTCTGTTAGTAGGTGACTACCTACTATTACTGAGCTGGGGTTAATCTGTGTCTTGAAGTCCAATAGTACTCTTTTTATGAAATTCAGTGCACCAGAGTTTGGTGCATATATGTAATGTCTTCTTGCTCAGTTTTTCCCTTGATCAGAATGAAGTGACCTTCTTTAGCTGTTCTGACTAATTTTTGGTTTGTTTTGTCAGCTATTAGAATAATAATGCCTCCTTGTTTCTTAGTGCCATTTGCTTGGAATATTTTTCCATTCTTTCACCCTAAGGTGGTACCTGTCCTCAAAGATGATGAGCTTCATGTAGACAACAAAAGATGGATTGTGTTTCTTATCCATTCAACTAGCTTGTGTCTTTTGACTGGAAGTTAAGGCCATTGATATTTAAAGGTTATTATTGAATGATATATATTGGTTTCTGTCATTTTTTTTCTGTTCTTAGTCCTATTTCCATTTGTTTACTTTCTGTGCCTTTTGGGTATGGTCATTCCTTTCTTCAGTCCTTTGGATTGCTTTGAGTATTCACTATAGGGCTAATTTGAAGGTTATGAGTTCTTTCAGCTATTTGTATCATGGAAGATTTTTCTTTCTCTTTCAACTATGGCAGACATTTTTGCTGGGTAAAGTATTCTGGGTTGGTATATATGATAATTTAGAACTTGAAATATTTTTAAATATATATATTTAAACATTTTATTTATTATTTTTATGTGTATGAGTATATTGCCTGCATGTATACAAGTGCCCCTATGTTGTGCAATGCCCTCAGAAGAGGGTGTTGGATCCCTTGGAACTGGAGTTACAGACAGTTGTTACCTGTCATATAGGTTCTGGGAATCGAACCCAGGTCCTCTACAAGAGCAGTCAGTACTCTTAATGCCTGAGCCATCTCTCCAGCCCCAGAACTTGGAATATTTTATTCCATGCTCTTTGGCTTTTATCATGTGCTTTGGAAAGTCAGCTGTAATTATGATGTGTTCTCCTTCATAAGTAATATGTTGCTTTTCTCTAGAAGATTTCAGTACCCTCTCTTTATTCTGTACATTTAGTGTTTTTACTATGATATGTTATGTGGAGTTTCTGTTCTGGTCCTGTTTGCTCAGTGTTCTGTCTGCTTCTTGTATCTGTATGAGTATTGCCTTTCCTTAATTTAATGAAGTTTTCTTCTATAATTTTGTTGAAGATATGATCAATGCCATTGATCTGAGACTCTTCTCATTCTTTTATGTCTATGATATGTAGATTCGGTCTTTTCATGTTGCCCCACAGCTCCTGAATATTTCATTACTGTGTTTTTAATTTTTTTATATTCTTTGCTTGAGTGATTCAATTTTTCAACTTTATCATCCCGTTTTTATATTCTTTTTTTAATTGAGAAATTCTGTTGGTGAGGCTTTCTCCTGCCATTTCAAATTGTATTATTGAGTTTTCAATTCCATCTTCATTTCAGCTTGAGTTTTTTTCCCTTATTTCTATCTCTTTTGTGAATTCACTTTCAAATCCTAAATTGCCCTTATCACTTCATTCAGCTGTATATTTGTACTTTCTTGAGCTCAGTTTATTCCTCTCTTCTTTGAGTTCTTTGAGTTGTGTGTTCTTTAAAATCCTTGCCTTTTGTCCCAGCACTTGGGAGACAGAAGCAAAGGGATCTTTATGAGATTGAGGTCATCCTGGTATACATAGCAAATTCTAGGCCAGCTGGGGTTATAGAGAAACCCTGTCTCAAGAAGACTGAAAAAAAAAGCTTGAATTCTATGATCACACTTTTAAGTTATATGTCCTGGGGTTTTCATTGTAGAACACTTCTTTAGGAATGGTAAGATTTATCTTGTTTTCTTTTCATATTATTTGTGTTTTTATGTTATGACCTGGGCATATGTACTTCTTTTCTTGATTTTGTTTGATATGAAATTCTAGCCTGTCTGTGTTGAGTTTACGTTTGATTTTGTTTTTATTGTTGATGTGGCTTGATTGTGTTTTGGTCAGTTATAAATAGTTAGTTGATCTGTGCTTCAGGTTCTCACTTTTGATTTTTTTATGGAGGAATGTGATGGTTGTAGGCAGGGTAGCCCTATAGCTCTCCAGCAGTGTGAACGAGCATAATCCTGAAGCAGGAAGATGGTGGCCAAGTGTGTGGGTCCTAACTAGTTCGGTAGTGTAGATGTGAGCCTTGGAATAGGGGAAACAGGGCTGGCCCCTAAGCAGGGGGATGATGACCCAGTGGGCAGAATCTGACTAACTTACCAGGCTAATTGGGAACTCTCTGGCAGCACAAAGGCACCTAGACCCAAGATCCCTTAAGTTCTTCTTTAGTTTTCTCTACTTACAATTTTTTCCTCTAGACTAGATGAAGTAAAAGCTTTCCAATTTGCCAGTGATGAAAACCCAGGTCCGTCATGGGTCTTCATGCTGATGGTAGCTCTTGAGCTGCTCTCTAGACTTCATTCTCTTCATAGCTTCTTAATGAAATCATTCCTGGTATCCTACAATGAAATGACCATTCTGACAAATGAAGCTTTGTCACTGTTTCCGGGTTGATCTATTAGAGACTTGCATACATAAAGAGAACTCTACAAATAACATCTTAGCAAAGCATTCACCTTACTTTGCTATGAAGCCAAAAGTGAATGCTCCTATCACTATGTTTCACTTCTCTGTGCTCTTTAAGTACAGATATTCTGTCTTCAGCTGCAAGCATGGTTCTCGGTGGAATACTGGCTGCTACTTTTATTCTAATGGCAAACGCTATCCCTGCTGGTAATTGTTGAATAGCTGCTACTAGACACTGGTTTAAGCAGTGAGAAACATGTGAACATTAGAGAACATGCATTGTATTCAGAATAATGTAGATACTTTGCTTAAATATGTTCCTTCTCATCCATACCTTCTAATTTTCTTCACATAAGAAATATAAATAAGAATATACACAAAACCTTTATCCAAACCCTCTAAATGAGAACTTTCCTGTATATCTCAATTGTAGAATGAAGCTTTTTGTTTTAAAGTTAAGACAGAGTAAAGTTTTCATAGCCAATAATCTAGTAGCTTAAAGGACAACACAGATGCTTTCCAAATTGTTTGCAGGACAAAAATAAACAACTCTTTTCTTTTTGTTGTGCTGTGGTGTTATCTGTAGTTTAACTGAAGTAGTACATGTCAGGCCTTCCTGGATCTCACCAGTTCAGTAAGCTCAGAGGAGTAACTGGAAAGAGAGGGATCAAAAGATGAATTTTATTTCACACAGGTGTGAAGGAGGTCACTTCCCCTTGGCAGAATTAATGGGAGTGTGAGAGGAACAAAAACGAGCCTCTTAGACCTCACTGCAGAAAATGTCATTGAACAATTGCACCAGCTGTTCTGCTTTGAAATCCATCACTGGATTTTAAAAGTAGTACTAAAGTCCCACTTTTTTATTGTTCCTAGCTAATAACTGAATGCCACAAGAATACAAAGTTCCATTTTGGGGAGCTAGAGAACTCCTGTGGTGGCCCAGGTCTAACTTTATGCCATCCGCTTTGAATTTGCTTAGAAATGCTCTACGTTCCTTTTTGCTTTTAATTTTGCTTTGTTTATAAGAATACAGTTTCATGTAGCCCAGCCCTTACTGTGTAACCGAGGGAGATCTTGTACTCCTGATGTTCCTGCTTCTACCTACCAAGTGCTGAGACACAGGCCTCCAGCACCATACCTACCTGGAAATGCTCTGTATTCTAAGACCTACTTTGCTCTCTCCCTCCCTGCCCTCTCTTAGTCCTCCCACCTCCTTGCTTTGTTCTTTTCTCCTTCTGTTCCTCCTGTCCTCCCTCTTGCTCTCCCTTCTTCCTTCTCAGGGCTCAGTCTGAGCAGTTTTGTTGCTTTCACTGTCCTCTGTCTCTGTCTCTGTCTCTGTCTCTCTCTCTTTCTTTTCCATTCTGGAGTTGCCCCAATAAATCTCTTTTATTTCTAATCCTGTCTTGTTTTCTGCTTCCCAGAGGACCTGGATGAATTGAAGGAACAAAGCCATAAGCTAGCCACTAACACCAAACCTAGACACATATGCAACAATTTGGGCAATGACGGAAATTGCTACATTTGCTCATATCAAAAGCTATTTCTCATGATGAAGAGCAAAACTGGATCTTTTAGGGAGTATTTCTCAAATTAAAACTGCTAACAAAATTTTCTAGTTCATTATTGACATACTTTTATGGAATACAATAAAAATTAATCACTAGGAAGGACATGAAATGCATCTATGATAAGAATAAATGGCTATAAAGTTACCTTGATAAATTATTCGGTTTGGGGAGTGCATAGTTGTTTCTCCTGTAGTTCTGGAAAACAGCACATGCAGCATTCAGTTTCTTTTTGCCAAGTTGGAGAGGAGAGAAGCCAGTGTGCGACTGCAGCTGGCAGTGGCTCAAACTCTGCTTTTAGTAATTCTCATGCTTTACCTAAAGGGAATAAAATCTTCTGGTCCTTTCTTTTTCTCAAATTTTTGTTAACACTTTGAAATTTATCCATGTTGCTGATCTATCTGTAGGTTATTTGTCAATTTTACATTATTTGTTAATCTATCCTTAGATTAACGACATTCAAGTTGTTTCATCTAAAAATATTAAGCCCGGAGTACCTTCAATAGGGAGGGATTTAATGCAAGGTACCAAAGGTTAATCCAGTTGTTTGAAGTACTTGAGAGTCTGTTGACTTTTGTAGGAATTTTGGGAGTACAGGAAGTACAGCCTAGTTATGGTCAGTGTCTCAGGCTCTTAGGATACTGAAGGGTGCTGCTTTTAGGAGAACTGTCAAAACCTTCATTTCTGTTCCTTATTAATGCTTTTTGCCTGTGAATAGCTACTGTTTTCTTGTTTTCATTTCTAAACTTCACAGAAGTGCTTCCTACTGTATCATGAAACCCATAAATCTGCTGATAAGACTTGTGGAAAATATAGTTCAGAAACAGATTCTAAATGCTTGCCTGTAGTTGGTCCTGTGGTAGACGGGTGACAGTATTCAGCCTGGTACTTGTTTACGTATCACATTTTGAGTTGCCTTGTACTGATGTTACATATATTTGGCTGACTCAAACAGTAGAAAAATTGAAAATTCAAACCACCAACTTTCTGTTTCTCAAGGCTGTGGGGTTTCCACACAACAAGGGGCTGGTTTGAGGAGGTCAGTAGATTGCTGCTGGCTGCATTGGAGGGAAACTGTCTACTGGGCTTCAGAAGGCTTTGATTACAGGGAAATATGTGATGTGTGGTTGACCAAAGGTATATTTCCTGGTCTTAGCAGATGCATTCAGAGTAGACACATCTTCAATTTCTAGCAATTTTAGTACCAGTGTGGGGCACTCTGACCCAGGATACCCCTTCCTTATCCTGATCCCATAAGTTCCTTCTCTGGAGTTGGAAGCCTGGTAAATTTTATGTTTGGTGAACCCTCAGACCTCAATGAAACCTCGGGTCAATACAGGAAATCTTACAAAACACACTCGTGCCTTATTTCTACATTTGCATTTGTTTTTGAAGTTTACCTAAATGCTAACCAAAATAGATACAAACATATAATTTTGGTCTTCCACCTCATGGTAACAAGAAGGGTAATAAGTGGAAACATACAGAGGCTTACTGACAGTTTTAAAGCACTGAAGTACCTTCAAAGGCAACTTGCGCCTGCAAAGACAGATACATCTTTTGCTTTCCCTAAGGTTGTATCATTATTCATAGTTGATTCTGAATTTGGAGGATGCTAGCATTTACATTTTGTCCTTCTTACTGGTTTTGTCTGTGTTTAAAAGTAGACAAATACGTATGTATTGTCATCGCCTCTACAAGTTGAATGGACCAAGTACTCTGAACCCATCTTATTTAAATGGGCAAAGCAAGAAATATAAGCAGGGAGGAAGAGAGGGGTGAATAAAAAAAGGTGATGCAAGAGGGAAGCAAAAAGAAAAAGGCATTAAATTATTTTCTTGCTGTGGAAAACAGCATGGGTACAAGACTGGTCAATGCTCACAATTTTCTTTTGGTTTCTAATGTCCATAGGAGTGCACTTTTTCCTCAGCACCCTGAAGAGTTCACGGCAGCCTAGTGCTTGGAACTTGGTTGTTAGTACAAGGTCAGTAGGTAATTTACAGTCCAGTCAGCTTGTTTTGAAACACCTGAACTTTGGTAGGCCTTGCCCTCTGTGTGTATTTTTTGTAAAGATGACACAGCTGGAAAATAGTTTTCTATCATATACAAATAGCCAGTGCTATTAGGCTGCCTGACAAAGTCTCTTCTTTTATCATTTTGGTGGATGACTCTATAAAAAAACAAGTTAAACCAAATCAAAAGTGATGCATCAGTGCATCTTGAATGTCTGAATGAATGTATTTCATGTGGCTTATTTTTCATCAGTAATAACAGAAACCAACCTGCTTATTGACTTTACAGTTTTTCACTACAAGTTTCAAGCAGAGTTTCCTGCATTCAGAAAAAAAATGGCAAGAGGAGAGTTGAATAATTTTCTGGCTTGTTAGGTCAGAACGTCTGTTTCATACATATAAATGTACCATATATATGGTAAGTCATAGACTATGGCAGCCCAAAGTAATTGATTTTTAAACCAAACTAGCATTAATAAAACCATGCAGCTTGTAAACTGGGCATATTGCAAAAATATTCAGTGCGAGTCATCCTTAGTGAAGGGCCAGCCATTGTATTTTTACCTTCTTTAAGATTTAGAGTGTGTAAGAGACTAGAGAAATGGTTCAGTGGTTAAGAGCACATACTCCTCTTGTAGAGGACACTTCAATTCCCAGCACCCATGATGGACAGCTCACAACTGTCTATATATCTAGCACGTGCACACATGTGTACATACCCATACCCAAACACATAATTAAAAAAACAAGACAATTCAGTTTTCAAGAGATGTGGTGTGTGTGTGTGTGTGTGTGTGTGTGTGTGTGTGTGTGTGTACCTAGTATATGTGAGAATCTAGATTATGCTTGAGCTTTCATTTATCTGCTGTTCTATACTTAATGGGCTAGATTAGTTGGGTATAAAGACTGAACAACAGTTTACAAGGAACATATAGAAAGTGTTGCTAACTGGCAGAGAAAGTACCTTTGAGACTTTTATTTCTAGATCAACTCCCCCAAATTTCTGGATTGTGAGCTCAGAGGCACTGAAGAGATTGTAGATGTGTGGCTTAAAACTGAGTTTAAATTGGGATTGGAGAGATGGCTCAGCGGTTAAGAGTACTGGCTGTTCTTGCAGAGGACCTGGGTTTGAATCCCAGCACCCATGTGATGGCTAACAACTGTCTGTAACTCCAGCTCCAGGGGATTGGACTCCAACCTCTGACCTCTGCGGGCATTGTATGACATGGGTGCACTTACATACATGTAGGCAATAGTCTCATATACATGAAATTAAAATAATAAATAAAAAATTTAAAAAACCCTGAGTTTAAACTCAACATGTCCAATGTGTCTACTTTGAAGTTTATTTTATTTTATTAATTTATTTTAGTTAATAGAGGATGAAGCTTTTGAACAACAATAAAAAGCCTCTTTCCATGAAGGAACCGCTTTATTCCTCTTCACATCTCCGACCTCGCATTTACATCCCTGAAGAGACTTGGAAATGATTGGTGGCCCCAGACTGCTCTTGCTTCATTCTGTGTCAATGGGGTATGATTGATTTAAAAATCCAGTCAAGGTTTTGGGAACTGGCTAAATATGTCAAAATTGCTGAATTAAGTTTTGAACAGAAAATTGAAATAGGAAAAGTAAGTGGGAAATCAATGAATATCAATATGGAAAATGTTTACATAAATAACAGCCCACATAATCCTTATGAATGTGGACACTTGAGGCATTTATAACCTTGGATGTATAAAGTCTTGGACATTTCCAGGGATTCTAGAGTCTTTTAGTACTCCCCACTTTCCAGCATCTTTTAAAGGAGGAAACAGGTAACAATATAGGATAATTTTCATTATCAAGATGAGATTTAAAACTACTCATAGATCATTCTTAGAATTAAAATGTTTTTTTCTCTTTGCCCAGCACAGGAATTTTCTGTCCCAAAATACCAAGGTGTTTTCTTGCAGTTCCAGAGAGAAAACCCAATCATACCAGAAAGCTTTTGAAGAGAATATGACTTAAGGAATTTTTGAAGATGACCAGGAACTTGCTTGAGAATAGAGGACATGAATCTGGCTTAGGTATTTAAAACAAGTGGATGTGGTGTGTGTCCCTCACTTTCACATTGCTCTTTAAACCACAATTTAAAACATCTCAGGGATGGAGAGATTGCTCAGTGGTTAAGAGCACTGGCTACTCTTGAAGAGGACCCAGGTTCTATTCCCAGCACCACATGGTGGCTAACAACCATCCATAACTCCAGTTTCAAGGGATCCAACACCCTCTTCTGGCTTCCAAAGGCACTGCATGCACAGTTGACATACACATGTGGGCAGAACACTCATATATATAAAATAGAAATAGGTAAATAAATTAAAAAATTCTCAGTACCTAATAGATTCATCACCTTAAACACAAACTTCCACTTGTGATGAGAATGAAGTTTGCATGTTTTTATGCATCTAATGCTTGATATTTGGAACCTGAAGTTGTTAAAAGGATGCCGTTAGAACTGGTAGAGAGCTATCTTGGCAATCTCATCTTTTAAAAATGTTGTATGTTGCAACTAAATAATCCAAGATAATCCTATTTTGGGGAAATGAGGGAGATAGAGTTTCATCAGAGAAAAGTAATTATTTGGCTTCTGGAACCCAGGAAGCATGCTAGGCCCCATCAGAGGCTTCACAGAATTGAGAAGTTGAGCAGAGTCAGGACTAGTCTTCAAAATTGCTCTTTTCCTCATGCTGAAGAATTTGCAGTTCCCAGAATCTCTTGCAAATCATAGCAATTACGTGACTAGTCCTGGTCAAAGGAACGTGGGTAGAAGTAATATAGACCAATATCATGCCTGTGCCATATCACAAATTCCCTTAAAAATCTTCCAGCATTCTTTGTTTTCTCATCTGTCTGTGGAATGTGGACGATGCAATGGAAGACTCTGGGCTGATGCTGAAGAACCTGATTTCTAGAACACAATATCTATAGAGCCTCTTCTGACATAGAACAATTGTGATATGAGAAGGAAGGAAACCTGAATTGTACTAGGCCACAGAGATAGAACTTTTTTTTATTACAGCAATGAACCTGACCTGAATAGTATAGAGGAATAGTCCAAATATTTGTGAAGTGTAATTATAAGCAGGTATATCAGGCAGAACTCCAAGACAGCCTCTCGTGATATTTGCCTCCTTGGGTTTCTCTCTTGACTGTGCTGTATTACAGGGTAAAGGAATTTTACAATGCAAGGGTACTGTTTAATTGACCTTCACAGAGTGAGATTGTCTGGGTGGGCCTAACTTTACCACGAGTCCTTCAAAAAGTAGACAGTGCTCTCTGGCTGGAGGCACAAAAATGTCCAGAGGCTTAAGTGTAAGAAGGTTTTGGTGCTAAAGTGGACTATGTCATGGGTCTAGAGCCTGAAAGTGACTTCTGGTAGTTAACAGTGTCCTTAGTCAGAATCTAGTGAGATAATGGAGCTTCAGTTCTAACTTTGAAGACAGTAACCTTGCCAGTAGTCTTAGGGAGTTTGGAAGCAAAGCTTTCCCAGTGGAGGCTCCAAATGAAAATTCAGCTAGCTAACACCATGGTTTCAGCCTAGGAGAGACTTTGAGTTGAGCAGAGAACTGAGCTAAAGCCAAGTCAGGCTTTTGACACATGGTTATGATAACAAGATAACAAATGTGCCTTACTGTAAGCTGCTAAGCTTGTGGTAATATTTTATGCAGTGCTAGAAAATGAATGCAGAAGGTGATAAGTACTGTGTCTGAGGGACATGGAAGAAGAAGCCAGGTTTTCCCTGCTGGTGGCAGCATTCAGAGTGTTGGCTCCAGGAGGCAGGACATGGCAGCAAGAGACAGTACCTTGATGACAACCACAGTGAGGGGCTCTTCTGTAGCTTTAGAGCTGAAACAGCTGCTGTGTATCTGTTTAGAGGAAGAAGTCTGGCAAGATCCAGGAAGGAGACTGTGACCCCAAGTAAATGGCATGGGGCTAGGATTTGACTGCAAATCTCAATGACAATAATTAGAGGCACCTTAAAAAAGGGGGTCATATATGATGGAATGCATGAAATCTGGGGGGTTGCAGATAAGGGAGGGGTTCTAAATTGATTAAGATGTATTAAATGCACAAAAATTATATATATACATACATATGTATATACATATATATATATGGGACTCTTGATTGAAGACTTGCTCAGTGGATAAAATGCTGCAAAAGCACAAGGATCTGAATTTGGATCCTCAGCATTGATGTAAGAAATGGGTGTGGATGGGGTGGTGGAGACAAAAGGATCCCTGGGGCTTGCTGTCTAGCCAATTGGTGGGCTCCAGGTCCAGTAGGAGAATGTCTCAAACAACAAGGTGGAGAGTGATTGAGAAAGACACTCTGGCCTCCAAATGCACGTGCCCATATAACCCCATACATGTGCGTGCGCGCGCACACACGCACACACACACATACACACACATACACACACATGAAAGGGCCTCTTGGCTTAATGAATGAGACTGATATTGTCAATACGTTTATTTTTGCTAGTCCTCAGAATAATCTGAAGGGAGTGAGAGACAGACATCAATGTGGATTCCATTTTTGTTTTAATAAGATAACCTTCATCTTGATGTTTATATTTGGGGTTCCATATGACATTTCATTTGGGGAAAAATCTCCATTGCCAAAGATATTAGAAGCTCCCTAGTTTAGGGAAAAATCTATGTATCCTTAGGGAAATGTGGAGAGAGAACATTTACTGCCAGCAAGACCAAATCAGCACATCAAAGGAAGGGGCTATATTATGAGGCTTGGTTATCATTGGTCAGGATCTGGCTACTCCTAGACAGAAGAATAACATTTCTTAGACAGAGCTTGAGAAATCTAAGTCTGAACAAAGGAACTTTTTTTGGAATTTTTTAAAGAAACCTACATGATCCTCAGCCATAGAAGCACCAGGGTATAGACATTCAAAAGTTTTGGATATCGCAAATATTTTATGTATAATAGGCACTCCTTTATATGTTCACTTAACTTAATTCTTCTTGTGTTACTTCTGGGGTCTATAGTCTTAACAAACATTTATTAAATATCTATGTACTAGGCCTTGAACTCAGAAATAAGAACAAGGAGATCACATGCAGAGAGAGAAAAATCTCTCTCTCTCTCTCTCTCTCTCTCTCTCTCTCTCTCTGTATGTGTCAGAGGACAACCTCAGGTGACATTCTTTAGTGTTTACTATATATTTTGGTAGGGGGGCTGGCACTCCCCCAGTAAGATAGGCAATCTGCCCAGCAAGCCCTATGTCTCCTCTCTAAGGCTGGGATTATAAGCACATGCCACCATGCCTGACTTCTTTTACATGGATTATGGGGGATCATGCTCAGGTCCTCATGCTTTCCAAGCAAACATTTAATTCGCCCCAACCCCATTATTTAGCATTCTGATTGTATAAAATTGCACGAGAAAGGAGTTTGACCTGGTGGTGTCAATCAGGAACAGATCCCTGTATGACAATTAGTGTTAACTGTCTACTTGACGGAGTTTAGAATCATCTTGGAGATGGGCCTCTGGGCCCTCTGTGGGGGATTATCTTGCTTATATTAGTTGAGGTAGGAAGACCCATCTAATGTTGTCTAGGTTTCTGGACTGTATACATAGAGAAAGAGGACTGAGTAGCAGTATGTAGTCATTGATCTCTGCTTCTTAGTTGTGGATGTGATGTGACCAGCTCCCTTGAGCTGTTGCTACTATGTCTTCCCTGCTTTGATGGACTGTAACCTGGAACTGTGAGCTGAACAAACCCTTTCTCCTTTAAGTTGCTTTTGTCAAAATGTTTTATCACAGCAACAGGAAAAGAAGCTAAGACACTCCTGCAGTGACCAAAGTAAAGATCCGTGAGCTGGAAAGGCCAGGTCTTTGTCTTTTAACTGAGCCAATGAGGTCTTTTAGCATAACCATGTATAACATGAAAATTTCCCCCCTTAATCACATTGCACCTATTTAGTTGTCGTTATGATTATTAGCAAAATTCAGTTTTAGTTAGTGGTAACAGTACTTATGTGGTGAATTTATCTCATAGCAGGTTGGTAGAAAGCAGGCTTGCTCTGTGTTGCTGAAACCCAGTATGCTAATGAGGCATCCTACCCTCTATTTTTGTGATAGGACGTCAAGTCTGTTACACTAATAGGATGATGCTAATAAGGTATCCTAGTTGTTGTACTGTGATAGGATGCTAAACCTGTTATGCTAATAAGGTATCCTACTTGCTGTGCTGTGATTGGACCACTACCCCTATATAAGCTTGTGCCTTCCTGCAATAAAGCAGACCTGTGTCACTGAACCTGGTCTCCTGTGTCTGAATGCGGCTCCTCTGACACAGTCTCCTTGCCAGCCCTGGGGTATGGGACTGGGCAGAAGCAACGATGACAGGAGGCGGAACAGGGCAAGCAGAAGAGCTACCTCAGCCCGGGGCGAGCAGAGGAGCAGCCACGACACCCATGAGAACGAAGGAGTGGCACCCATGAGAACGTAGGAGCGGCCATGGCTGGCAGTGACCGCAGACAAGTAGCTGTAAAATTAAGCAAAACTAAATTGTTGATATGTTAAAGTGAAGAGCATCATCAAAAATGTTCTTCTCTGTTTTGGTAGGCCAAAGATCCAGGTCCTAGTGGATAAAAAGCTATTCTCGGCTTACAATGTGTCCAGATCTCCAATGACTGGAATTCTTAAGTCAAACTTTGTTTCTGGATTCTTGGGCTATCACACCTTAGTTAATCATTCCACTTCTCTACTTCTGCATACCAAACCATTATAATGCTTAGTATCTTAACATAGCAAATTGTGAGCTCTTGGGGTTCTATAAGTTGGCTGGTCCTGGCTTGGTGATCTACCATGTGAAAATCAGTTGTCAGCTATTGTAGGAGCCATTTGAAGCCTTTACTGGGATGGATGTCTGGAGGGATCCTTTATGTACAGGTCTTGTTCCAGGATGACGATGACTTGATGACTGGGCTTGGCTGGAGTTATAGACCTGGGTTTCCCAAAGTGCTCTTCCAAGTTTGCCTTAGGGTATTCAGGCTACTTTTGTGGTAGTTTAGGGCTAGTAGCAGAAACTGCCAAATTTCTTTTAGCCAAACTTCAGAAGTCATTTGATGTTACTTCTTCCACATCCTGCTAAATAAATCACAGGACTAAGTCATATTCAAGTATAGGGGAGCACAATAGGACATGGACCTGGGAGACACTGTTCATTGAAGAATGTGTTTACAAAGTAACCATCATAGACAGCATATGTAATGTTAAGCATAAAATCAAGTAAAGATCTTAAGATTCACTCAGCCCCAGTCCTATTTTCAGTAGGCTAGTAACAAAGACTAGTAGGCATCAAGTACACAGCTCTGTCTGGATACCTTATAATTCAAAGGACTAAACATTATCACTAACTTTGAAGTTCCTGGTTGAGCATCTACTTTCTGAGAATAGACAATCCATTCTAAATTGGAAAGTTGTATCTATATTTTTTCCCCAGGAAGTTGTCTCAACAAGTACAAAATCCACACTTGGTCATTTAGAAAACTACAGATATAGTAAGAGAATCAGAATTTCTCATGGCTATACAACTTAGTAGAGTTTGGGTTTTGTCAGTTTGTCAATCAACTGGGCTTCATGTGTGTTACAGAGCCCTATTGTGTGGAGCTTGAGAGGTTGAAAGGACAGTTTAGCCATCATTTCTGACCTTGACCTGTGGCAAGTTTGGAAGCTAAAGCTAAGAAGCAAGGCTTTCTCTGCCTGGAAGCCTAAAATTTAGTAAGAAAGCATAACACTGCCTATGGGGAATGAAGAACAGAGATGGTTAAATGTTTAGTATAGTTTCCATGGGTTTTATGACTTCATCTTTCCATCTTTTGAACTAAAAGAGATAAGTTTTTTGGACATTTTATTTTTGATTGTCACTATTTCCACACCAGGGTTAACTTTTAGGATAAAGCTCTAGTTATTGATACCTTCATTTTTAATCTATTTGTGACCTGGTCTGTAGAAAAGCTTATACATAAACTGATACATCAAAGGAAAGTAATTTAATGTCATGATGACTTTTTTACTCATTGAGGGTTTATTGTTTGAACACAAAGCACTCTCTGCTCAAATTAGGAGAAAAATTGAACAGTGCTCAGAATTGTAAATCAATAATTGGACCAAAACAGAATTAAGTGCCTCCAAATAATGAATGCATTTTCAGGGCCACAAAAATAAGTAAAAATGAATCCCTGTGCCCAAAATCATCAGACCGGGAAAACCCAAATGCAATGGACAAAGGCTGCCACTGCAGAGTCTCTGCCATCTAGATGTAAACACAATGTGGCAGGGCAGAGTGACCCACTGAATCATGAGGGTCATTGATGATCTCAGAGAGCAGTGACATTTCAGCAGCTTTTTAAAGCCGAATAAGCTATTCTAGGTAACAAAAGAAGTTTATTTTATACAAGAAAGTTGCATATCAGAGCTATGGAATGTTAAAATGACTCAATATGTTGAAGAGACAGTTAATGTCCCAGGTGGCAATCATGTGGGGTGCATTTGTGTGGTAGGGTAGGTTTGGGCTGCGAGAGAACTGGGCCAGAAAATAATCAGGGGCCAGATGTGCTATTTGGTGTTTTGCTTCAGTCAGAAGTATGGTTTGGATAGTTGTGAGTTGATTAGCACATTAGGAGAAACCCTAAAAGTTTGACAAAGTCCAGCGGCTGGAAAATAGAAGTTAGGGCAACATTTGAAAACCCATCTCAGACTTTCCACATCTGGGAGATTCATTTAGGAGAACAAAGGACATATAGGACATAAGTACCTCTAAGGGTGGAAAAGACCAAGTATAGAGTGATCAGTAGGAGCTCATGAGGCAGGCAGAGAAACCTGTCAGCTGCTACCAGTCCTGGAGACTGTCCTAAAAGGATAGAAATTCCTTGATGAGAGATGCTTGACAGGGACCCTTGGCAGGGACTTGATAGAAGAGGAATAATCCAAGCACCTAGGTACTAGCTAAGTCAAGATTCAATGAGGCTGATGATATAATACTCTAGAGAATCTTGAGTTAATCCTCTATTATAATTCCAGCATTAAAAGACTGGCTCTTGAGTATACCTAAAGGCTAAACCTAAAATAGACATTAAAAGTCCCAACCTTTATGTATTAGAAAAAAACTACATAAGGATTCACAGGCAAGCCAAGTTTTTCAAAAGCAGGCGTATTAATCAGTTTTCTAGAGAAAAAGAACCAATGGGGTGTATATTTACAGAAAGGTATTTATTTTAGGAAATTGGCTCATACCAGTATGGAGGTTAGGAAGTTCAATGTTATTTGGATGCCTGGTAGACTGAAGAACAGGGAAAACTGATGTTTCAGTTCAAGTACAAAGGCCATCTGTTGGTAGAAGACCTCCTGACTTGGCTGAGGCTTGATTCTTGTTTCTCATTCAAGCCTTTGATTTATTGTAAAAGACTCATCCACATTATGCAAGACAATCTTCTTTACTAATGTAATGGTAGTCTCATCCCTAAACACCCTTGCAGAACACATGCAGAATAATTTTGACTAAAATATCTGGGCACTATAATCTGACCAAGCTGATACATGAAATTAACCATCAGAGCAGGTGAAAGATTGATGGATAGAAATATCTAATATTTTATTGATAAGTCTTATATATTGGTTATATAAATAAGAAATAAGGGAGTCAAATTAATTTCATGTGACAGACTTCCTTCATCCTAAGCCAATGTTTATATTGAGGATATTTCCTTTTATGAAATTATTATATCTGCAGAAATCAATTGGATCATTTTAGCTATTTCTAGTGACTGATGCTCATATTCTCCTCTCATGGACTAGCTGAGTACCTCAGTAACCATACCAGTCAGTCTAATTGGGATTGAGACATGAGCCAGAATCTCTATATCCTAGGTGCAGCCTAGAAATCAGCAGCTCAAATCACTTATAGGATCAACCATTTCACATAAATCCTCTGAAGTTCTGTGAAAAGAGTCATCTTTGGCCCTTGTGACCTATAAACAAAATTTATATTTTAACAAGAACCCCAGGCAATTCCTATCTACATTTAAATTTAAAGCCTAGTGGTTTACTACACCCACTAAGTGTATTGCTCATAGGTCAGCTCTCTGGAGCATCTTCTTCACTCATGAAAATGAAAGAAAGTAATGTTACAATTCACTTCTCAAATCAGTGTGAGTTCCGTTAACACAATATCAGTACTGCAACTCCAGCCCATAATGGAAGGAACTGGAATCTGAATTACTGCATTAATTGTTTTGATTCACATGGTCCATCACTTTGTAATAAACTGTGTTCCATTTTTTAGGTATTTCATAGAGAGCTCTTGAAAACTTTTGAATTATACATGTCATATGTCCCAGTTCAAGTCATTCTGTGGTTTTCATTTGACATACAAGACCAGCTTGAAATTCCTCACTTAGTACACAAGACCCTCTATGGTTTAGGCTCTCTTCAGGTTTTCTGCTACATCCTTTTTTTAACTGTTCTTTAATAAATTCTTTCATGAGCACTTACCCTTCCCTTCACCTACCTAGTCCACTAATCCTCCATTTTTCCATCTTCTAACTTCTCATATCCATCATCTCTTTTGCTGTTGTTTCTCTCTCTCTCTCTGTCTCTGTCTCTGTCTCTCTCTGTCTCTCTCTGTCTCTCTCTCTCTCTCTCTCTCTCTCTCTCATACATGAGTGTGTGGGTGTGTGCTTCTATGCTCCAGCACTTGCAGGTCAGAGCAGACCTGTACAGAACATTCCACCCAAGCATCAAAGAAAACACTTTCTACTCAGCAGCTGATGCAAGTTTCACTAAACTTGACCACATATAGTGATACAAAAAAAGAACCCCAGGGCTGGAGAGATGGCTTAAAGGTTAAGAACACTGACTGCTCTTGCAGAGGACCCTGGTTCGATTCCCAGAACCCACATGGTGGCTATGAACCATCCTTAACTCCAGTTCCAGGGGAATCTGATGCCCTCTTCTAAAATAAAAATAATAAATAAAATATTTAAAAAAGGAACCTCAACAAATAAAAAATAATTGAAATAATCCCATGCATTCTATCAGACAACAATGCAATAAAGCTTATAATCAACAGTAAAAGTCTTCCTCTGTCGCTTCTCACTTTATTCCCATCACATAGGGTCTCTTGCTGAATCTGAAGCTTGCCTTTTTGGCTAGGCTGGCTCTCAGGATCTGCCCAGCTCCACCTCCAGTGCTGTGGATACAAGCAACATAGCTGCATAGGCCTTTTATGTGGATGCTGGGAATTTGAACTGAGGTCCTCATGCTTGCAGAGAAAGGGCTCTTACCTACTGAGTCACCTACACACCCACTCAAGCCCCACTTGATAGGCTTTTTATGTGGATGCTGGGAATTTGAACTGAGGTCCTCATGCTTGCAGAGAAAGGGCTCTTACCTACTGAGCCATCTCCTCACCCACTCAACCCCCACTTGATCCTATTATCTTTCTTGTTTCCCTGTCCCTCAGCTCAAGCTTCCTTCATTTCCATTTACACTTTGATGCTGAACACTCATGCTCCCTCTTTCCCCAGAGTTTAAGCCTGTAAAGACCAGGACCAAGGCAGCTTTTCTTCATTCCCATTGTCTTGTGCTGTGTTCGTAATAGAGCATACTTAACATTTGTTTATAATGTAGTATAGCTTGTGAAAAGTAGACCACTGTTCCTCTATGCCCAAATGAATCATATTATGCAAGGACTCTGAAGAAAATTAATTTTTTTTAAATGGTAAAACATTGCATGGTAAAGACATTAAACTCATTGGCAACAGTCAACCAACCCAACTGTTTCTATTAAAATTAAAAATATTGTTCATGGTATTTTTTTGTTTCATTTAATTCACTTTTTGTTTTTATTCTGTTGAAAGGAAAAAACAGATGTGCAAGACAAATGTAATTTTAAAAATATAATAAAATATAAAGGTCTTTCTTACAATATTTCCCTTGAAAAATACACCTTACTTTTTTCTTCCAATGCCTTTTATTTTCCTTTCCTTTGCAGTCTTATACCTCTGACTATTTTGGTTTTCAGTGACCACAAAACTTCTATTATCTGGGAGGATCAAATTACTACTCTACAGTTTTCTCATGGGACAAAGCCTAAAAATTTCAATATATGATTCCGTAATCATTTCTCAGGCAGAAGGGTATCTGTTTTTAAATATACTCAATAAAAAAGGACTCCTGGGATAATTTAGAAACACGGGCCTTCTTTAATTTCAGTGATTAAAACCAGATTATATTATGCATGCAAATTCAAGGAAGCACTCTAAAAATGTGAATTCCGGTATAGTTATAAAATACTTGTAGATCATCAAGTGGACTATAAATATATTAGCTGTGCTTTCTTCTGCATGAAAAGGTTTAAGAACTATATAACAAGGGCTTGGAGATGTGGCTTAATTCATAGAGTACTTGTCTAGTAGGCATAAAGCCATGGGTTCAATCCCAAGAAACTCATAAACTGGGTGTACTAGTGCATACTTGTAATTCTACATTCAGGAGGTGAAGACAGGAGAATCAGAAGTTCAGGGTCATCTTCAGCTACACAGTGAGTTTGAAGCCAGTCTGTGCTATAAGTAAAACAGAAATACACAGTGAATGTCTTCAAGAATATAATATCTTTTCATTATTTTTAAGCACATCATGTCAAAACAGAAAGTTCTAGTGTATGGCATTTCTATAAACATGACCTTGGAAGAAACTTGCATTAAGAAAAATTTCTGGCATATAGCCATAATGTCTAGATTGCAGCACCATCTTCCTATCCCTAGGCCAGTGAGGAAGTTACTACATTAATCTTAGGAAGAAATAATGATGTCTCACCAAAGATTCAGCAGTATAAGTAGAGAGAAGTGAAAAGGTTTGAAGTGCATTTTGTCAAATGAATCAGCAGGACTTATGATGTGGAGGCTAAAGGGGAGGCAGAGGATTTTGAGATGTCCAAGTGAATAAATAATACCTCCTGAAAAACAGTAGAATGAGAGTGGAAAAAACTTGTTGACTAATTGAATGTAAGAATTCATTGTTGAAAATTTCTTATTAAAGATGCAGGTTAGAGACTCATCTGGAGATTTCAAATAGGTAATTAATTATCCATGTTAGGTCGCTAGCTATGTATGAGCAGGCAGGGAGGTCACAGATGGATCTCTTCCTCACAATCAGCAGCTTGTAAAACCTGGAAGTAAAACTGCTGCAGACTCTTATTACTGGTCAAAAGAATGGAATCAGAACTGGAGAGATGACTCAGCAGTTACGAGCACTGGCTGCTGTTGCAGAGGACCTGGGTTCAATACCCAGCACCCACATGGTGGCTAACAACTATTGTAACTGTAGTTCCAGGCCAATCCAATGCCCTCTTCTGGTCTTTGTGGGCATTGCATGACACTGGTGCACTTACACACATTCAGTCAATATACTCTTACACACAGAATATGAATAATAAATAAAATATTTAAAAAATCGAATGTGAATCATATCATTGGTCCTAGGTAGAAACATTCTGAACTTTCACAAGCTACTATCTAGTAGATGTTGTCTAGTAAAGAACAAAGACACACCATCACGCTTTTGACCTGTCCTTAAAAGTTAATTTAAAATAGCCTGTCCAGTACCTGGTTAGGAAAATGTCCTCAGAGAAACTGCCTCTTCTAGAGATTTTGAAAATAGTATAAATATTACCTAAAGCATAGGTTGGCACTATGGTCTGTTTTCTCGTTGTCCACTCTCACCTCTGGGATTGCTCCACTTTGCTATGTAACACTCTTTCATATCTGCTCTGCTCTGCTCTGTCTCCTCTAGATCCTTTCGATTCTTTCATAAGGACCAGAGAGTCCACAGCCAGATCCTGATGATATCTACATGGGTTTGGAACTCAAAGAAGAGACTTAGGGAGTTGTTATATCAAACTGAGAAGAGATTGCATTTTTATCTCTCTTCCCAGCTTTTCTCCTTCCTATTGGACTAACCATTATTTGAAGATAGAGCTGCATTCTGAGTATCAAAGACAGCCTTCTTTGTTTAATAGATTGAAGATTAGTTGCAGCAACAACAATGAATGACTTTAAACATCAGCATCACTGCAGGAATTCTGTCAACATTCTGCCTATGTTGCTTCATTTCATTCTCTCTACAACTCCTTTATAAGAACCATTAGGAACTCCTGAAGACAAAAACAATCCAGCCTCGAC